>NC_060207.1:80713000-81057500 GCF_021130785.1 Homalodisca vitripennis | reverse complement strand
TGGCCTTCAGGCACAACTCGAGAGAGTTATGGTTGACTCAAGCGAGCGGAGAGCACGAGACGTGTCCGGGAGCTGCCAAGGACTGCTGACCTGACCTGTGGCCTGGAGTTGCTCCTGTAGAACTGGGTACAGGGTCAAGGACTAGTTAACGCTTCAGATCTATACTTTGACAGAGAATACAAGATGAGCTTAAGATATGCATACTGGAAACGTGCCAGAAAACTTTAAAAACTGCTGATCTGCTCTGTGGAGTCTCTCCAGTAGAGTATAGTAAAGATTCAGGGATCTTAACATTGGAGGTCTATACTTTGTCTAACAAAACTTGCTTGCTGGAAGCGTGCCAGAAAGCTGTGAAGACTTCTTGTCTTCTATGTGTTTGGAGTTGCTTCTTGAGAGTAAGGTACGTATTGGAAACTTGCCTGAAAGTGATCAAGGACTACTGAACGGTCTTGTACCTAACTCAAGTCTTGCAGTGTTGGGTATAGGGATAGAATAACACTGCAGCTCTGGATTTTGGCAGAACATCTGAGTTTGTAGCGTACGTATTATGACCGAGTCTGGAAGCTATCACTTATTTGCCATGTGCTAGAGTAGCTCTCGCAGTGCCTGGTACAGAAAGGGTATAGCGCTGGAGATCTAAACAGATCGCATGAGTTTAAAAAATAATGTGAACGTGTATTGAAACTAACAAGGAATGTTTCTGCCTTGTTCACAGAGTGGCTCCTGTAATGTCAGGTCCAGACTTAGGTACTGGGTATCACTATGCAGTATGGAGTTGACACGCGAAGCATTTGAGTTGCGTGCGTCATGTGCTACTCCTGTTTTTTGATGCTGCGAATAAAGTACGTTTACTTCTTTTGTTTCTTTTATTTCGCAACAATAGTATGTTTCGAATTGGACTTATTTATCTCGATAAAGCATTAACTCTTTTGGCATATCCAAACAAAACCCATATCTGGTTTCATTTCCTTGACCATTGTGGTTGTCATCAAAACATGAAAGTTTTATCCGCGGCTCGAATATAATCTTAAAAGAAATTGCGCAATACTTTGCAGACGACAATAGCGAGATTAATGTGGGGGGGAGGTCATAGAAATATACGGAGGAAATGTGTGGTGTCGGTCTGTAATGAGTTCCCGCAGTGGCGACCAAGAGTTGGGCAACTTTCGTGTCTCGGTCCACTGATACCCGCGTATGTCGGTTACGTCATCAGGACATGCCTTTGGTTACACTTTTCTCACTCTTGTCTTGTATATTTTCAATTTCCGACAACGGTTGAGAAACGCCCAGCACCCAATTGTCCTTGATTGATCAGGTGGCGACATGACAATGCGGTTCGTTCGTAGAACGAATGTCTGTGAACATTTCAAACACGTAGAACTCATGTGTGTTATTTTTGAAGTAATATAAATCCAATAGTATCGCGAGATAGTTGCCCAACCATCTATTGATGCTCACATCATTTATACAGGGAGTTTAAAACTAAACTCCACCAAATGCCTGTATTCAGATAGTAGTTCGTGACTTTTACGTATATATTGGTTCGCGGTGCCATACTAGATGTGTTACTAACTATTTAATAGTTAACTAATACGTTTTCCACAAAAACCACACATGATCACGGATGTTGAGGTCAGGACACTCGGTAATCGAAATGTAAAACGTCGAATAAGTTTGTTCGTACATAATATCGGACCCATGTTATTAAAATATTTTTGTTTTCTCTCTATAAGAAGAATCAATTTCTGAAAATGTTCTATCGAGTTTGGAAGCTGCCTGTAGTACACATACGTTTTCACAAAAAATCACGTGATCACGTTTTTTCTCCTTTTATCTTTTAGTTACGTCAGATGGGAGGTGTAAATATTCAATATATGTATAATGCTAATGAATGAAAGAATAACAGGATCGATGCAATTTGTTACAAGGTATTACAACAACAGAGACACAGAGTTTCGATTGTGCTCCCTTTTTCAGGTATAAAATATCAGAGCTACAATATCAGATAGGCAAGGAAACACATACACAACAGCAAACACACAGCAATTAAGACATCACAGTTCACAACAAAGAAGTACTAGATAATAAAAAGAGTAAACTCTTTCTGTTGTGATTACTAGCTAGTGACGTTCAGTAATTGAGAGATAAAATCTTTTTCTTAGATATATAAGTTTTTTCAGTGAAAACAATATCAAAACATTAATCAAACAATTCAAATCTAGAAATGTTTTGGGGTGCTCTGCAGAGCCTTCCATCTTCGGTTAACAGGTATTAAAAAATGTAGTATTAGCAGTGCACACTCGCAGATGAGTGAAGGGGACGATTTTCGATAATCTGACGATGTATATTCATTGTTAAAGTTATTTTCCTTCTTGAATAAAAAAAATCTGAGAAGTAGAAAATGTGGTAGTCTGTGATAAACCAGCAAATATAAATAATTAAGATTATTTATATATTATTTGTTCTGTTCCTTCCCAACCGTAGGAGATGTTGGGAATACTTCCCGCCAATACTATGGGGTATATTAGTATTAATTTAGGAAATTAATGCTATTGTTAGAAAGTAATGCTTCTTAATAAAGATGGATGAGGTTCTATATACTTTGACTTTTTCCTTCATATTTCCGAATACCCTTTTTAAACCATCTCACCCATGCATAGCGTACAATTTACGCTACAGCTTGTTGTACTTATTTACAACAGCTTCTAACTGATAGCCCCTAACATCCATATGAATTTTATATAATTTTCCTCGTTGTCTTTGTTCTCTACAGTAACCATTGCAATACGGTTTCTAGATAGCCTCTTGGCACCCCTATTGTAAAGGTGCGTAACGTTGATACTTCCTAATCGTTGTCTTTGCTCTCTACAGTAACCATTGCAATACTGAATATGGTTTCTAGATACCCTTTTGGCACCCCTATTGTAAAGGTGCGTAACGTTGATACTTCCTAATCGCTGTCTTTACATACCTCTTAGTAATAAATACCGCAGTAGATAATTACAACGCTTAAATTATGTGCAATTCTAGTGCAATATATGACAACTAGAGCAATGATGCTTGTATTATCTAAGTAAGTACTCCTGGTAAGAGGCTTACGACTTTAGGCTCTTACCTTATTGCAGCGATAGGAAATGGCGTTTGAGAGTGGGGATGTATCTCAATGACCGTAACTGAGACTCAAGATCCTATCATCGAGGTAAACGTACCTGATGGTATCTTAGAAGACGAGTTCTAGTGCACCATACAACAAGACGGAAATGATGATTAGATTTCCAGTAACCAACATGAATCTAAATATGAAGTTGGTGTTATTACGCTGTAATTATTGAAAATACGGTATCTATGCAATATAAAACATAAAAGTATCTACCACTAAGATAAACTAGTAGTAGATTTTCTGTGTAAAACCCCGACTTGTTGCTTTAGAAGTTGTATCTAAAACAACTCGTTAAGTCTCCAACGGCTCTAGCAAAACAAGAGTCAACTGGGCCGCAAGTGCAAGGTCGTCTGGATTAAGGGGTTAATTTGTCACTGCTACTCGTATATGTGGGAGTGCTGAGTGACCTTAATAACACGGTCAAGGGCGACCTTTGACCTTTGTTCACTTAATTGTTATCTGTTGTAATAAGGTAATCGACCGGTCACAGCGGCCCCAAGGTCACCAGAACAGTTGTCAGTGGCAGCCTGTCCTGTCAGAGAGAAAGTGATCTGATAAATATTGTGTTTTGATAGATGATTAAATTTTGATTACTAGCGTTTCTTAACCTGGACACTGAATAGAGCCAGTTTAAGAGAAGCATGTAATTTTTGCTCAGTGTGATTATTGTACCCTGATTGGAGTTTATAAATGATAAATTGAGGTAGTGCAGTCGGTTGGCAGTTGAAATTTAGTGTTTGGTTATTAAGGTATCAAGATGCAAAAGTTGTAAGTTTTATGGTTGTATTGTACAGTTGAACGATACAAAAATGTTACTTCACCGTATAATTTTTGGAGAAAGATTTGTTCACAGCCCTTTAAGATACCTTTAAAGAAAAATTATGTTCATTCATAAGGAGTTGTGGAAATTTTATCTTGAATCAGGCCACAGAAAATGGTTAAAGACAAGGATGTAATATTTTACAATATGTGAAAGATGACTGGAGAAAATTGAATGACATTTTCATGAAATCAGTTATTTTTCTTGGAAAATTTGTATTTAATAACGTAATTTCCTTAAATTATATTGAATTAAAGATGTCGTTTTCTTAAATAATAAATAACTAAAAACATAACATTCCCTAAATATATAATTTATAAAAGTTCATAACTGTATTTGGTTTCAATAACCAGGCCTAAATGAGCTTGAAAAGCCTATTATTTTGTTGACTGATCAGAAATGTTTTACTTTTGCTGTCTTCTGGAAAATTAATTTAATAGTAAACAATTATTTTACTGCAGAATGTTAATTTCTTTTTAACCATGTCATTTTTAAATTATATTTCATAACAAAATAGCATAAATCGTTAAAATACTTGTAATACTGAAGTTCATATACGTTTTGTACTTTCAAATTTTATGTTCAACATTTTCTGTTTCGATTTGGTCAACATTTATTTAAATTCATACATTCATTCCTAGTGGGGTAATCGTTCAAGGTGGTACGATCGGTCTTTAGAACGGGTTAACTTTTGTTACATATTATTAACACTCCTATTATAATACCTTTCATAAAGACCGGAAAAATACATCAAATGTAGTTTGGTCAACAATAAATTACATGAAGTTAAAATTGTTATTTTTAGCAACTTTTTGTAAGAGTATATATTGTTACCTTTGATTTTTTACACCTGTAACACCATTATAGAATATACACCTTTGATAACGAGTAAATTAGGAAATACAAACATATATAATAGAGTTCATCCATCTTTAAGAGGTTCTATGTTAATACTATACATGTGTTCGTTATGTGGGCACGTAGTTATCTCAAAAACTGTTTCAACTAAGTATAATACTTTTTCAATACGTAAGCTATCGGGCCTATCTTTATTACTAGGCTACTGCAAGGGTAAATTTAAAACTTTGTCTTAAACAATTAATACTTTAATTATGCTAACTTCGTAAAACTGTGCATTGCTCTTTCAGTATTATTGAATTCTAAAACTCTTTTTTCTTATGTATTTAAAGTCGATTATGAATTTCAAAAGGACAATATAAGGAGATAAAACATTAAAAATCTGCACAGTGACTAATGCTCTAAGTAACTACAATGTCAAAACTTCAAAGGCTTAGTCCCCAAATCTGATCGTTCGGTTATAAGGTCAACTGTCGGCTGTCACACAAAGGTAGCCCTAAACATGCCAGAATTCTTTGACCTGTCGAAATAACTGCGAATGCCATCAGTGAGGAAGATGCCCTTCCTAATGGACTACACGATCTAAAAATACCAGATCTTCAAATACCGGGTGTTCCAAAAATACCAACGCCTCCAACATACTATTTGAATGATTGAGATTTTCTAATTTTTGGGTAAATGTACTGTAATAACATAAAGTAAAAAAAGGAAATTTGTAGGCGTAAGAGACAATTTATAGGACATTAACAATAACGTCATCGTATAACTTAGGCATAATGCTTAAAATTATAAATCTCTTATTTGACTCCATCCCAATTAGTAGCGTCCAATCAAATTTATAATTTTACCCTTTTTTAAATAGTACGATTTGGATGAAGTAATTAGACACTGGGTTTCATAGTATCATTGGTTTTGAATATCAAAGGCCTTTAATGTGGGGTATTACACGATGGGCCATCGAATATAAATATTAAAATGAATGCTCTATTTTACCCATTTTTGGAGAGTGGAGGGTAAAATCCATCAAAGACGTTCCCAAGTGACCCTCCCAAAAGACATTTCAAAATTCTCAGTAGTTAAAACTGTAATTTTTTGAAACTTTGGAAGGCGTACGTGTAATCAGTATGCATCCTTGATACATGGCTACAGAATTAACCTGTGTTTTAAACAATATAACTAACCAAATTTAGTACCTGGAAAAGGAACAACTATAAAAACTATGAGCTTCATCTACTTTCCTCACTGCACATAGTATCGTGTAGCTACGATAAACTTTAATCGTGGAATCGTTAGTTATCAAGGAAGTTAAAACGACAAAGACCAAACCACCATACATGGTGATTTAAGACTAGTTAAAATGTAAATTAATAAATTTGCTTTGTATCAAATTGTGGAAATGTGGTAACTTCAAATGTATACAAAGTGGTAGCACATATCTTTTGATCAATTGTATATATTTTAAATTCAAAACCCTTGAAAAAAGTGCCTTATTAATATTAAAAAGGCATTCATTGCCTTATTAAACTATTCCAAAGTTATGCAGACATAGTAATCTCCATTTTTTATTTATCATGTTGTATGAAATCAAGAATAAAATTAACATCCTTTTAATAAAAACCATGCCTTTAGTAGTAGCTTATGAATTATTTTTTAATTACCTATAAATCGTTTTGATCTTTTTTTTCTTTTAAATACCTCTAAAGTGTTTTTGCTCACATTTTGTAAAAAAATAGTTCTAGAACATGGTTCTCTTTTCACATAATTGAGTACAGTTATTTGTCAGTTTATAGTGATCAATTTATCCATTAGGAATTGAATCTTAATATACCTTCATTAAGTTTTTCAATAATGCAATAAAAAGGTGATCGGCCAGTCCATCCTCGCGTCTGTGGAACCGGTTTATGGTCCTCCAGTTATGCAATAAAAATACGTCAGTGCTGTAAAAGGTCTGTTCGAGTAATACAATTTTGAGAACGACTCTTAAATACCTGACGCGTTGAAGCATTGATAATTCATCCTGACTGACTACTATGAATATTGTCAACTACTAGAAGACCTTCTTGTGAAGAAGTTGCTCCTTGAACTGCCGTTCTGTATTGTTCTGATCAGCAAGTGACAATACCTATACATTCGTAATGTTTGCACTTGAGTAATCATTTACACCACTCACATTTATATATGTCTCTGTTCCAGTAGCCGATAACGTTGTTTTTAGTTTTTAATAAATAAAAATAACCAATACTTTGAAGTGGAAAATAATGTTATAATACAGAATATAGTAGATACAGAGCACTTTTACACTTACACTTAAATACATGTGGTCAATAATGTGTGTTTTGACTTTTTAATATCTTTAGGATATTAACTAAAATATTAAAAACGTGCCTTTTTATAAGTACTATATTACATTTAGCAGCAATAGTATTTTTAGCACAGCTCAATAATTCAATCGATTAATATGGGGAGAAGAATTTAATTATTTGGGTTCTCTGCACTCTAGGAAAGAAGAAAAATCATAAATTTACAAAAAGATAGTTAATATACATAATGCAAGGAATTGTGTTGTATTTCACCACCTAAAAAGTGGTTATGTTAGGTCATACATAACATATTAAGTGTAGAATTAATTTATTGTCACCCTGCACCTTGAGACAACGGAACGAACGTTTTGGTATATTGCTGGATTCCACAGCACAAATTAGTTTGTCGCAACTCCAAGAATAGATAAGGTCGTATTTTAAACATGGCGAAACGAGGAAACACTGTCCAGTCCCTTATCAGGTGGAGTATGTGACATAACCCCCAGCACGCCTGACTGGCCAGGCACGCCGCGCCGCCCTAGGCATCGCGACCCGTTGTTGCTGATACCGTGTGCGCCCGCGCCTGCAGACTGGTCACCAGCGCGTGGCTGATGCTCTCCCGATAACTACTGTCAAAGAAAAGAGACTTCAGCGGTCACGCACCTAAAGTTGGGCCCCGCTATGTTGCTTGCCTCTATGGTTGTCCCTGCCAGAAGGACCATATCGGTAAATATCCCTGCCCTTTACCAAAGCGTGCTTTGATTTACTGCACAGGATCATCTCATGTATATAGTGAAAGTGCAAAGTCAGCAACCCAACCTAAAGGAACTCCTACTGGACCTTCTAAAATTTGTAATGATCTTGAGAGATTTCTGATGAAGTCTAATAGTTCTTCAAACTCTTTCAAGGCACAATTCTCCCAATAGGTAACATTCAAGACTTACAAACATTAAACAAAATTGGGTTATAGATGTAACAGTTGTTATTATATAGAAAATGTAGTGAACATCTGATTATTTATTCTGCCATAGTAGTAATGATAGAGTAAGGATGCTAGCAACCACAATAATGCCCCATTTTGTTTCTCTTAAATCCGGAGGTTGTGTTGACACTACCTAACTGCCCAGCATCTGAAGTTCTATTAAATTACCATCCGACTTTGTATTGTTTAGTTTCTAGAACAGAGGAAAGATTACGTTCCTAAATCTTTGCTTTTTCTCTTCCTCACCCATTTCTCCTTAGAGTTTGGCTTCACGAACTTTCCGGGAAGTTCTATTATATTATAGAATATAACAGCGAACATTTAATGTTTGGCTTCACATATTCCCCAAATATGACCCCAGGCTATGACCCAAATATGATATTCCAGGGGCTGAATATGACCCCAAATCATAGTGTGTTTCTTTTGGAAGTGAGTGTATAAAGATTGCAAAACCTCGCCGGCATCTAGAAACAAATCAGTTTGTAAAGTCGTCTTAACATTAAAAAGGAATAGCGTAAGTTAAAAAAAAGTAAACCGTTAATGATGGCAAGTTCTGGTGTAACTTTAAATTAAAGTGTAAGTTTGTATGTATTCATAATTAAGTCTGGAAAACTCCACAAATTGCCTAAGAGACTACCAGCACCTGTGGCTGTAATAATTTCTTAGGCGATAAAAGTATTATTTATTGGTTTTTGGTAATTGTATCTGTTATATAAATTGTTTATATTGTATTGTTTTGTAAATTGTATTTATCTATTTGTGTCTAGTTTGAGTTATAAAAAGACAAATTGTTATTTAAGACTGCACTGATTATATCTAAAGAGTATAGTACCATGATTTAATTCTGATGATAGCAGGTTATGTTATTAAATATGAAGGAACCTCATAACAGGCTTTCCTTTGAGGCCCTATTGTTTTCCCTTTGTGTGGGTTAATTTTTTGCATAGACTGGCATGACTGTAAGCAATGTAATTTGAGGAAAATAAATTATTCTTGATTCTATATGCGTAACACATTGACATAGCTGTGATGGTTGACTTTACAATCCATGAGAGCACAGAAATTGGATAAAGACTCAGTAATGTTGGTTTTATTTCGTTTTATGTGAGAAAAGCAGTGATTTAAGTTTTCTTTTAATTTTAATTCGCTTCACCCAAACTGCCCACAATCCTTCTCTGCTTTTTGCTTACGAAAAACAAGTGTAGAAACTGACTCGATTTCATGTCAGTTTCAAGCTAAAAACCAACATTATTTCAAATATTAATAAGTAAAAAATCTAAATTTGACCTAATAGTACAAATATGAGAACAAAAACTTGCAATTATTACAATTATTAAAAATGTTCACAAGTGCACACTTTTAATTGAAGACACTATACTTTTTCGTTTTGTTTCTTATGTTTGAAATTAGAATGCTTAGATATAAGTAACGGTTTCTTTAATTAGAATACTTTAAGTATCACTGTTAGTTGTAAAAATCATTTTTAATAGTAATGACTGATTTTTTTGTAATGTAGGCCAATTAAGTCAAGTAACTTAAGACAACTATAGTTAACTATAATTTCATGAAATTAGATCTCCTGTTTTTGTTACTATTGACCACAAATACTTCTAAAGCAAAATAACTGAATAAGTAAAATGTTAATTGTGCACATGGTGTGATATTTATATTATTCACAAATGATGATATATAATTGATTGTAATTATAATATACAACCAAATGATAACATAAAAAGTGTATTTCATAGTGCAAAATAGCGTACTTTCAATTTGTATTCAACCAAAATAAACACTGAAAAATAGTCCTCGATCGTTTTGTTTTATAAGTCTATGTAAAATTTTGTTACAAAGGATTCAGCAAAAATTGACCCCCTGAGACCCGTGTTGATTGTTTTCTTGAGGAGCCTGATTGTTGGGCATGTTTTAGGAGTCCGCCAAACATTTAGTTTGGAACCACTACAGTAGAGAATATTCATAACTGTAACGATTAGCACAGTTTAGTAGGAACAGATTAAAACTGAGAAATACACAAGATGGTTAGTATCTTTAATTGTTTTATTACTTATTTTCCAACAATATTTGTGATCCTGAATATGTATTACGTTACGATATCACTATTTTACTTACTTTATTTGAGGTAACCGTTATACAAAACTTATTAATACTTAAATCTACCTACTACAGATTACGTATAGGTAATGAGTTTATAGGATAAAAATTATTATCCTTTAAAAGACTAAGGAATATTAAACAGCTCTACATAATGTCCACGTTATGATAATCATAACACATTATGTTGACATGAGTTACATCATGGGCGTTGGCTAGCAGTGTAAACTTCACAACGAGGTGCGTTTTATGGTGCATAACGTGATAGTTATGTAAAAAACACTTCAAGTACGCTGTACTATACAGAAGAACTGTCTACAGGTATGCTTTGTATATATCTGGGGCGGTGCTCGGTGGCCTGAAATAGTAATGGCGCAGATTCGTAACCTTCTGTGGCAGTTGCGCCACACGTTTTATCATCATTGTCAATGTTTTACTGTATCGAGTCTTCACTACAGATATAGTATATTATATACATATATAGTAAGATCTGCACACGAATGAGTGGTCCAAGGGATACGTTACAATTTATGTATAATGTGACATTTTTATATGAAATATGAGTTAATAAATTAATAAAACTAGTTAAAACTAGTCAATGTTAACTAATAGTAATAATACGGCTCATTCTCTATTTATATTTACCGTAAAGTTATTGCTCAGTAAAGTAAAGTCATTTGAGTATCTCAGGTTTTACTTTAATCACTGTTGTGGGTTAACAGAGAATAAAGACTTATAAAAAACTGTAACTTAGTTTAGTGACCGTATTTGAGACACAGTGTAAAAGCTTATTATGATAAAACTATATTAACTTTTTTATTGTTTAAGGATATTGAAATTTTAGTCTGAGCCATCTTCTGAATACCAAGCCCAGAATTTATATTGTACAATAAAATATGTTGTCAATACCCTTTACCTCAGAAAGCAACACAACAAAAATATGGTTTATTTTGTAGATCACAGCAAATAAACATATGTATACTTTTTAGGACGGAATTAATTCTTTCTACACCAACCACATTTTAATTTATTACACTAAATATTTGAAAGGAACTCGGTCCAAATACATTTGAAAATTTATTAATTCACTCGGGATCGATCCCGTGAATTGTAGGTTATCCTTACCCGTAGCTATTGTGAGAAACAAATTTTAATTCCTTGAAAAAAAAAATTAAATTTTTTAAGTCAGTTTTAAATAATAAGTTTAATTAATTATGATTGTCAAAAAAAGTTTATTTTAATCTAACGTTCTACGTCATGCAATTATTTATGTATTCAAGATCAACGCGTATCCGTAGTCACTCAGTCTATTTTAAGCATAGGTTTAATCCAGTAAATTTTATTCATAAATTTATAAGTAATGTCTAAATGTATGTATTTGTGTATGAATGTGTAATTTAAATTTTTTTTCACAACAAACACACTTGTGGAATTTGTTTCAGGATAATCGGAGTTTTCCAAATCAGCAACAACTGCGAACTTCTTCAACTCTAATTTCACACATTTGGTTGGTGAAGATATACTCCTCCTTTGTTGTGAGCCAGAGAGAAAGTAAACGATTCAAGACTTTGTTATGGGTAACTTGACCTTGGTAATACAAGTGGTGTGCTTTCCTAGAGAGGTTCCACTACACGTAGACATATTTGACGTCAGTATGAGTGTACGTTTTTATACAAAAGTGGCAATGTAGCGTTTAATACTTGCATATTTTTGCTTTCGCTTTATGAGATTAGACAGTTCGAATCGAAAATCATTTTCTATTTCGTTAACCAACTGAAGATTTTTGAAACCGCATTACATCTCTAATTTTGTTTTTAGTTTTTGTTAATGAGATGGTTATTTTCGGAGCGGGGGGATTTAGGGTTGTAATTTTATCACTATTCAACCTGGCGAGACCTAATGATTTTGATACTTGTATATAACAATATCTCCTCATAGTGGCTTGTAATTAGAATCCAACCATAGACCATCGTTGAACCCTGGACCTGACACGTTACGGCTGATATATAGGTGAAGTGTTAACAATTCAAACACACCTTGGCATTTCAATTCAAACCGTATGTGAGTGATAAGTACGCTTGTAGGGAACATTTCCAAATATTTACACAACCATACTTCCCATTTCTAAGCTATACTCTAAGCTTCCATAGCTAAGATGTATGTGGATCAACATCCTTTGAAAATAAATTCATGATCTTCAAACATTATTGAAGGATTCCATCATAAGTGTCATCTGCACTCTAAAATGCCATCAAGTAGTGCTGAGTGCTGACAGCCCATCAAGAGATAGAGAGCGCGTGGCGGACAATCTCTTGAATGGATCTGTAGAGCGGGTGTGGCGAGTGTGTAGCGGTCAACACTAAACTACCCACACTACTACAGCAGTTCACAGTTTCGGCCTGAGTCGGGCTGATGCATGCTTATTACGACGAGGCAAGACGGTTAGGTAACTCGTCGAGCCGGCAGTTTATGGCGCGTGAAGAGAAAGGAGTGAGTCTGTCTGGCTGTGTGTCGCCCGCTCCGGGTATAATCGCCCGGTAAATATCAACTAGCGCCTAGGCCAGGTCTCCACGGCAACCGACCTTTCCACGGCCGGTCAGCCCCTCTTCGTCCGGTCATCCTTCCTCACCGAATTGATTGTTACTCCCGGAGGATCACGCTGCCCAACGTCCACAACTACCCTCCAATTTGGTGACTGTTGGGGCAATTTTGAATGCCTGTAGGGCCGGCCATCCATCGTTCCAGCTGCTCGTAAATTGTGAAAATTGAGCTTCAGTTGGCCAATCTTTAGCGTTTATCTTAGCAACCAAAAGATTACTCAATAGCTCTAAGAGTAAATCATTCTCTAGAATTCAAAATGTATGTTCTACATTTTTGAGACCATTACCTATTTCTTCATTCATTGGGCATAATCATAAATGTTAAGAATAATTCCTTGCACTTAATAATCCATTTTTTTATGCCGTCATATATTACTCAAATTTCGCATTTACTCCAAAAGTGATAACGCCACATCAATTGACTGCATATCCTTACATCACTCATGACTAGAAGGCATCAAATGGGTTAAAAATAATGTATTTTATTAATTTAGATGTAGAACCGTTTTGATATTTTGTTAATACTTTATATTATAGGTCAAGAGTCATATAAATATTTATTTTATACATATTATTAATATGATGGCATCTCCAATGTGCTAATACTGACTAATACGACCCGACAAAATTATTGCCTTGATCCTAGTTAATAAGTTAAAATTTTCATTTGCATAGGGAAAGTTTATTCCCTCAAGAAATATCAATTAACACCTTACATAAATATTTTTCCAAATGTTTGCGACTGGCATTCAGTGAGTTTATGAAGAAATTGAAGGGCAATGAACGTAATAAATATCCTAGATTCGTTCCAATTTACATTTGTAGTTGTCCGAGACAGGGGAATGTGGAGGTCAAGCTTGACTTAATGTGTTGACAAAGCTGTTCGATGCTGCTTCCTGAGTCATTCTTTAACTGAAGTGGCGTTACTTGAGTTGCGTATTCGTAATTAGCTGGAATCAAGTGGAGCAAACCAGCAAAGGACGGAGAAACCACGGAACCTTGAACGTTAATATCATGATTAGATCAGATTTAAGGAACTATACTTGTGGAAGATTAATTACACGATTAGAACAGCCACATTTGTTGGCCTCGTGATCAATGGATTGTGAAGAATTAGATATTTCCTGAATGCTTAAAGAAATGATAAAACTTGACATCAAGATTCTACGGTGGATGATAGTTTGAATTCTTGCATTTGTCGAAATATCTTACAGAAAAACCAATGTTAATATCATTGAATAGCAATGATTGTATCACTAGTTTTTTAAATTATAAACAGCTAATAATTTAGATAAGATTTGAAAAGGGAAGAATAATGAGTAGGTAGTAATGGATGATCATGAACGTTCTGAAATGCAGGATGGTTGTCAGGGATATTGTGCGTAATTACAATATTGTAAGTTAATATGGAACATAAACCATTTGTAAAAATGAAACAGTAGTGAAACTTTTTATCATTTCAGCAATATTTCCATCATTTTATAAAAGTTTTGAGTATTTGTGAATGATTTGTATTTGCCAATAGTTCTATACATATCTAAACGAAAAAGAAAATTGCTTAAGATTGCGTTGTTGTAAATCTATAGGGAAATTTGGAATTGGAATCTTGTACTTATATATTAACAATAACCAAAAAAAGGCTTCAAAATATCGAGCCGGTACAACACTAATCGGTTTGTCATCACCCGAGAAGAGGATAAATTAGTGCCTCGTATAAGTGGGCAGATGAGGGATTGTTATCCACTCGTCGTTTGTGTCTGCGGGTCATGGTGATTCAACTTAATACAACCTATTGTTTATTTTAAATTCCGAGGTCTAAATATGTGGTCCTAAGTAGAAGACCAATAAATTATGTCAAGAACTATAGTGGCATCCCAGACAATCATGCAATTGTTAGTATTGAATACGGGGTAGAATACGGCTAAATTACGTTGATTTTACATTTATTTATGTGCCAGACGGTTGGTTTTAAACGTTTCAACCTAATAAAATGTATCTAAAAAATGTAACTTCATTCTTTTTAGTCCTCCACAAATCCTTCTATTTATACCTCCACCAAAATTACTGTTGATTACAACATATATTTATTATGGGATATCTCTCTATCAATTAAAAAAAAAAACACTAAATATTCGTTTTAATAGTAAAGAAGTACGATTGAAGCAGCGATAGAAACCATACGAGTGTTAGTTTTTGTATAGAGTGTAATAAATGGATATCTCGAGAGAAATTGTTTATCTTTCCAAACATTCTTCGGGAGTATGATATTAAATCCAATAAATCGTGACTATTTTGGAAAAGTAAAATTATTATTAGCTGTAAAAGTACAAATATCAGAACGTCCACATTGATTAGAATTTCCTTATATTACGTGGAAACGGTGAAATACAGTATTAGGACTGTAAGGAAGAAAGATTGTGTCATATTTTAGAGAAGAGATTGTCAATTTACTGAACAACTCTGTTTTACAGAGTGTGAACAAGAGCGCTATAATAGTTTCCAAACCTTTACACTTGTTACTAAATGTATTTCGCCAAATCCAACCGCTGTAACTGCAATTGTACTACTACTTGCACAAGACTTGCACGCTTCCACCATGAAGTCTTTCTCCTTGAACATAACGATTCCTCCATTCGGTACAAGGCAAACAAATGCCAACCGTCTCAAAACAAAACGAGAAACGGCTGCCTCCTTTCTCCCGGGCATTTGCCAGGATATGGACCTTTAGTGACGTGTTGTAGGGCAACCGTGATATAAAGAGTGGACATTAGTCTAACTGCGTTAGTGGCATTGAGTCTCGCCCACCTTGGAATGCCGCCTTCTCACACGGCAGCAGCGTTCATCGCCTCACCGCGCCATGCCGCGCCATCGTTTGACATTTCGTTACCCTCATCAAAAGACCCGTTTAAAGGCCAGTAAAACGGACAACTTCAAAAGATTTATAGATTATGTTTCACACCTTGCTCCACTTTCACTTCGCCGAACATAAGACTGCTGGAAGTGTGTTGTGTTCAGCTCTTTTTAATGATGATTGGGATCATATATTTAACTAATTTATTTTGAAATTAGTACTTTGTTGCACTTTCAATTAGACATTAAAGACGTCAATTATTGGGAATATTTCTATTCCTGATCAACGATTTTACATCTTCCAAGTTCACTGTACTCTAGTATACTCTGTAGTATACAGCTTAAACTAAATACAATTGAATGCTGGAAGTCTTACAAAGGCTAGTAACAAAAACAGTTAACAGGATTCGGTAGAGCTGTGGTAGGACCCATTAAAGTTACTACTAGGCCTGGCCATTAGAAGATCGTTCTGTGGACAGGTGCTACAGTAAGACTTCAGTGACTGAGCTCTAGTAGCAGATGTTACTTATTTTGGATTATATCTGTTGATGATTACAAGTTACAAAAGAAAGACTACAAAATTACCAACTAACCCTTTACAGATATACATTTTGACGTAAAATCTGTATGTTAAATTCTTTTAATGTTTTAAAGTAAACATAGTAAACAACTATATTTATAAAAGGTAATTTATTGCTGTCTGTTGAGTAACAATAATTGTTCACAAATAATTGAATAAACGTGTTCTGTAGACGTGGTCTAGTAATCTTCTTCATTGATATTAGATGGATTAAACGTAAGGTATACTGGTGTTGTTCTTCCTTCATCAAGTTATTTATTCACACTAAAAAGTCCGAGAGTCCACGATACTACGGGAATATCTGTTGTTCAGACTCCTTGTAAGGTTAGTCCGAGAATGATGCTCCACATAAGGAAATTACGTCATAAAAAAATAAATAATAGTTTAAAAAACTAAAAAAACACGCTTTTATAGCTAACCAAACTAAAAAATAGAAAATAATTTTTAATTACAAAGGAGTCTATATTATGGTAGTAGAAGGCAAAACAATCATTCATAGTCAATCACCTCAAAATAAAATAATAATAAAATTTAAGTTATTAACAGAATAAATTAATTCAGAGCAAAAAGCGTGGGGTGCTTGATATATTAAATATTACAATCATTCTATCGGTAATTATCTTTGAGAGGAGACTTATGAAATGTAGTAAAATACACCCCACGTTTTTTACTAGCATATATCATTTATCATTCTTACTGAGCTGTATTAAAACTATTACTTATTTGAGATATACTATTATAAAATGTTACACCCTTAACTAAGTTGAATTTTTCGTATCGTAAATCATTTTATATTTTTATCATATAATTGCTATATTCTGATATATATATGTATCAAACATATACATACATAATAAAACTAATGGTTATTGTAGTTCAGACTTGAATATACTCATATTTTGGTACATTTATTATTTAATTTATTAGCTATACATCTTCGGTAATGTGTAAAATAACTAAACTGTATTTGTTGGAATATTGTTGAAACGGAATTAGTTAAAAAACACTAGAGGCTTTGTCTAATAAAAATACTATGTATGTTTCTGTAAAGCAACAACTCAAATTAGTATTATGTAATGTATACTAAACAAAGAACATGCATGGATCGTGTACTTAGAAATCTGGCTGTCAAGGAAACCACTGGAGATGGCAGAGACTGGATGACTACTATAATATTACTATATTAAGAGAGTCAAGCACATCCGAGAATACCGAGACAAATTGAGACTTGAACGCTGGGTTAGCGCAGATTGAATGGAGACTTAAACGCTGGGTTAGCGCAGATCGCGCGCTAGCTACTCCACTACAGAGGATCTATAAAAGAATTTATTAATCCTGGCGGTCCTTATATGGATAATGGAAAACTATGATCAAATTATTGCATTGTCATCGGTCCTTGATACGTATGCAAAGTTTCAAATTAATCAGACTTCTGGAAATTGGTGAAATTTATGCTCAAAGATTCCGTTACATACAACCGAAGCTTATAAAAGCGTGTTAAAATCATCAGGATTTTAAGAAAGAACTTAGAACTAATAAACATAACAATTGGTGGGCTTTTAAAAGAGCCAAATTCAATTAATACAAACATGTGTTTTTTCCCAAATTATTTAATTTTTGTATGTTGCTACAATTGGCCATCTCTCCCACTTGGGTGGGGAGTGTCTGTAGGAAAGATGTCCCTTTGGTAAAAATTAAGGTAAATTTAGGAAATGTAATATTTTTATGGAAAGATTTATTTGTAAATCGCTAAGAAAATAAAAAAAACAGAAACTAAACATCAAAATTTTCTCAAAGCGTAATTTTTCTTTAAGGAATTTTCAACCCACAGAAATTTTCAAAAAATAAATATGTGTAAAATGTTGTGTATTCTGGTAAAAATCCAGCGTAAATAATTATCGTTCTACTCTAAAAACTAATGCCATACTTGTAATAGTAATAAGATAAGATAAACATCTATTAATACATAAAGAACATTATACCTTTAATACAATATAACAAATTTGTATTGTTTGTTCTTGTTTTTACCACAAATGTTGCAATCTCAGTGATATTTTTCATTTCTCTGTATATGTCAATGCATGAACATGTGTGGCACCTTTAGTTAGTAGGTCTAGTAAATAAATTATTTTTTCATATTCTTCAGAGAGAATGTGAAAGAAACCAACACCTTCTCTCTTCATCCCTTCACTTCTTCTCCTAAGCTTGTCTCACACTTAGCTCTAGGTTTTTCCTTAAAAAAGAATTAAACCAATTATATCCAGCCATACCACATTCAAAACTATGGTTAAAGGCCATGTCACACTGCCGTGGCGTCGCGTCCGTCCATCTGCGGATGGATTTTAAAATAATCGCTAACCGTGTTATCAAATAGGACAAGTCACACTGGCATAACCGACGTGGCGCAACGTTCGTCGCGTCGGCCGCCGTCTGTTGGTATATGCGGCTCGAGCGAATAAGGCCAACTTTTTCGGCAAATTCAAAAGTTAAAATTCTTATTGTGTATCGACATGGTGCAAATCCAGAATCTTACAAACCTTGAATATGTTTCACAAGGCATTTCTTATTTTCAACACCTAACACACGTTGGGGCCTCAAAGAATTGTTTTGTGTTACTTGTCTGCCTTCGACGACGAAGTGTTAATATAACCATGTAATATACTATATACTTTGACATATACTATATACATTCTTCCTCAGGTTCTAAATTGAGGCATTTGTAAAAACATTCATGAGTGTTATAAGAATATATTTGTGTAATATGTTTTAAATAAATAATTTTAAATATATTTTTATATATGGTTTACAAATGTAGGGGCAAGGCTTCCTGACAGTTTTATAAGGGCATCTGTCCCGAATCCATGTGGAACGTCTGTCCTTTAAGTATGAAAAGGATACTCCGGCATATGGTCGATCTACAAGACAGTCGAGTGGCCATTCACAGGCAAACTTTCAACAGTTGTATGAAGATATCCTGTTATATTACTATGTGCCAGTCTTAAACATAATCACTTGTATTATAACAAAGAACGAAATCACAGTACTTTCTTGAAAAGTAGTTTTGACAGCCGAAAGTATAATCTTCAATCGTACAAAACTTTCATACACTAACATCTAATGTCTAAATGCCAGGGTGGCATTTATAGTGTTATATGCCGTGATACTCCACATCAATTGGGGCATCTGTACTAGTGGGGCAACTATACCAGTTGGACATCTATACCAGTGGGGCACCTATACCAGTAAGACATCTATACCAGTGGGGCATCAAACCTGGTATTACCTTAAGTCTATAGAACTAAACTTATTATGAGAACTTTTTAGATCAAGGATTATATTTAATCACTCAAAACATTAAATCTTCTAAATACGAAAATGAGTTTGTTGGCGTTTTAGGAACAAATGTAGGACGTAGGACAACAATTAATATATTATAATGCGATTGTTCGATGTATTGAATTCAGAATTTACGTATACTTTCCAGTGATATCAATATAAGCAATGCTGTTTTGTTTGAACGATATAAAGAGAAAGTGGCGTCTGTATCATCACAATTTGATTGTGCTTGTGTAACAAAATGTGGGTAGAACTGTAGTAGAACATAAACATTCTCAGGTGGTGGATAGCATATCTAACTTGAGTTTGCAATTTCACAAGCACATTTTTGCAGATTCCACAAAATCAAATCTGTGCAAAATATAATAAATCACAATTCTTCCTTTTTGCAATGTGTTTTAGAAGTAAATGCGAATACGCTGTGATTTGAAGATATTTTAGATGACGAAATCATTCACTAAATGTGCACATATCGTGTTACTTTGATATTTCCTGTTTTTTTTTTTTTTTTTTTTTTTTTTTTTTTTTTTTTTTTTTTTTTTTTTTTTTTTTTTTTTTTTTTTTTTGTTACTACAAACACTAAATTTAATTTAAAACAATCTTGTTTTGCGTGACTTTTGATTCATTATGATATAATTTCTTGCTAAAAATTTATTACGGTTACTATAAAATGTTAAACTTTGAAAATTGATATTATTCGTTCAATTTAACGCAAAACACAACTTTAAAGTCATTAATTCTAAATTACTGATTGGTAACAATTTTCATAACTTCGTTACATGATTGGATAAGTCGTAACTATGTTTTTTTACGTCTTATCCACACAATAAGTTAACACAATAGTAAACCAAAACAAACATTTATATCAGACATTTGAAATCTATTAAAACATGAATGAGATTGTGTTATAAATTTTAATGTTGAGATCAATAATAACCCAAAAAATGTTTGTATAGATCAATTTCTTGCATAATTACTTTATTGTTGTTAAAGACTTAAATAACTTAAATTAAAACGTTAAATTCACTTTATTTCAAATTTATCTTTACCAATGTTGAACACAAATCTATATGAAATGGTTTTAATGAAACGGATTTTACAGTACTAAGTCATTTGTTACCATCATTTTAACGAATATGTATACCTCCCGGCCAACTTTAGTTTGGAATAATTACAGTTAGAACTAATTAAGCTTTCACCACTGCTCACAAGTATATTCCGACAGTTGGGCAACTGCCCTTGTGCCTTGGGTGCGGCGACGCGGCAGGCGCAAGGCCGGTCTCGGGGCGAAGGCCACCACCCCCAACATGGACCTTGGGTACAACTGGAGTAATAGGTGGGTCTGGGCTGGACTTTAGCCAGAGGTAGTGTAGAAACTGTCTGGCAATTGTTTATTGTAGCACTGACTGACTGCAACATTCATGAGCTCATTTTAGAATTCTGGGTCAAAAAGCGTCACAATGCTTTATGATTCAAAAATGAAATTTCTATTAAAAGTGTCGGCTAGCCGATGCGTTGAGGAATAAATACAGTTCATTTAATGGATTCTTTAACCCCCTACATTTTGTGATTCCCTAAGAATCGAATCCTATCAGAGAAGCATCTTTACCCATCGAGGAAGTCTTGTATTCAATTACAAAAGTAATCATTAGTTACCTTCGTCCTAAACAAAGCAATTTTTATTTTATATAAGTATATAGTTTCTACTATATAGAATAGACCAAATTCCTTTAAAATCGATCATTATGCTAGCTGTGGATCTTAGGTCATAACATGTTGAGGTTTGATATTCCTTTTTTTATATTGTGAACAATCGGGTATATGAATTTTATGGATATAGTCCAAGATCAGGAATCAATTTGTATTGTTTAGGTGTTTTGAATACAAACTGCGTTTTCTTCAAATGAATAGAGAAATTTCTCCTAAAAAGAATTAGATTATCAGTCGTGGTACTTGTGGTGACGGTAAAATTGGAGGATATCACAGAGTTGAAAAATATTAAACAATGGATTTTCCCTCAGGTCATACTGTTTTAGATTATCACACTTTAAACAAACCGTCACACAAGTAAATGAATGTTATAACTGATATACTAACTAACTAATATGACATGACATATCAGCATAAGCAAACCATATACAGATCGACTATTTGGCTAAAGGTAGCTTTTAGCCTCTTTACCTATTTGTATGCGGTGATACGACAATTAATATGGATCTAACGGTTGGTTGTAAGTAAGTCAAGCTAAGAAAATGTGGCTTGGGAAAAATTATCGTTTGATATTATTAACGCTTTCGTTTTATTTATTAACCTTTTCCTTCGACCTCCATCAAAAAAAGAGCGGTTGACTATCGTTTTCTTTAGATGTCATTACAAATCTTGGTTGTCGGATCCTACACTATTACAAACATAATGATGGCTTTCATTATGATATGATATAATGCATAATGCATACAATATGACATTTTCAAAACCGTTGAATACAATCATATGTGAACGTATAGTGAATGTGATGTACATCTTACCTTGACTGGTAAGGATGGCAACCTGCTCGTCGATTCAGCTTTAATATGCAGATAACAAACAAATCTGAAATCTTTAAAAAAATAACAGTTTTACAAGCATTTTTAACGTAGATTAAATAAGTAAACACTTTTACTTAGAATCCAAGAATCGCGTAAATCTATCATTAGTTTACTTACTTAATCTGGATAGTAAAATTGGTGAGAGATAATTAAATTATTTTTTGGAACCTATATTTCAACTTATTTGATCCATAAAGCAGATACACGTCAGGGAGTGTATAAAATGAGGTATATAAAAACGTGACTTAATACTGAATGGCTGCTTGGACAGCACAATGGGGTCCCAAATCTAACCAAGTGGAAGCACGACCTCGCCACCGCCACAGTTATTTCAACAATGCAGATTTCAACCAATATCGCGTCTCGGGGATAGTGAAATCAATCTGATTATACAGGCCGTGGCGACAGGCAGGGCTCGGTTTACGCAATAAAACAAGCAGCTGCCACATGATCCAAGGACACTCAGAAGTAACGTTACCCGTAGTAACTAACCGTAAGGGCGTGGATGGGTGTTGTCGCTTTCGTCTCTGACCAGGATGGGCTAACAGGGAATCGCAGCTCTTCCTTTTTGGGTATAGCGTGTCGGATTTAGATAACAAAATTGTTGATGGTATGATTTTGCATCTCACCATAGTATTTCTAATTTGAAGCATGGAAGAAACTGTAACCAAAATATCAAATGTGACAAGGGAATGGGATAACGAAAGCTATATTCTGCCATGAAGTATATTTTGTTACAGAACCGTCCAATAGGTTCTTAGCGATCCCATTAAATCATTTCATGCACGACTGTGGTTGAGTATGCTAAAATTCTCTGTAAACCAATGATATCTGTGATAAGGAAATAAAGTGTCAATTTGTCAAATTTAAAGTGAAGTTTTACAGCACAAGCTGGTGGTAAGTCACCTTGATAAAAAGTCATGGTAGTAAGAAATTGTCATTTCATGATAAAAAAGGATTTAAAAAAAAATTAAAATACATCAACTGCATATTACACGTCATGTTCTGACACAATATCAGTTATAAGTAATATAGAGATTGTATATCTTGCTTGTAAGCAAGACGTCAATACTACAAATGTTTGTTTCTTAGCTGTTCATGCTTTACTAGTTCTTTTAATGCCAATGATATTTTAACCCCGCAACAAACTATTTAAAATTAAATCGGTCCAAACCTAATGGAAATGTTATTGACCTTCTCTGGAATGGAACCCGTGACCTCTCACTTAAAGTTCCACAGACTTAACTCTAGGTTACGGTAAAGGTTGTTTTTGTAATTATTACTGTGAAAACTGCTTAAGCGAGGGGGGGGGGCAGGTAAAAGTTATAATAGCTTCTCTTTTCAATTTAGGATATGCTGACCCTTCCTCTAGACCTTTGCGAGGATCTTGCCTATAAAAGTGAATAGATAGTAAAAATTTGACAGTGCGGAAAAATACTCACATACTAGAATTTCACTTTTTACTTAAATCACGAATGGGCGCTTAGTTTTCGAGCTTGTTATCACAAAAATTCCATTGCATTCATTATATCCAGTTAAACAATGAAAAGTATTGTGCTGCAGACATGTACATGATAATGGAGAATGATTCGTAATGATCGCGAATACAAAAGATCGTAAATGTACAGCCTTACGCAAGACTTCACAGAGAGCTGCGCTCAACCTTCGGTCGACAAGCAGGAAACAGTTTTGACATTCAAAGTAAAAGTGCTTCTAGTAAGCTCGGCGGCGATCGGCATGCACAACTAGCGCCAGGGTCCCGACTTTGACCCACTTCGCCCTCAGCTGATCGGAATATTGTCTGTATCGCAATCGAGACCTTTGCTTTGTGAGGACTGATCGAAAGTGCGAGTCCACGATGATAAATGGCCCGGCAGAGTAAGATCTGAACTTTGATGAACGTTTAGACCTCAGACGTAGACAAATTGCTTGGCGGTCCTGTGCAGATCTGCGATAGAGGTAAACGTTGTCGGGTGAGGTGTACGTGCTCAGTCGAGTTGTGATGTTTAAAATTTGATACCGATGCAATTACTGCAACGTAGTTCAACAGACGGCCTTGTAAGCCATGTTAAAATTATAGTGAATAGTCTTATTTTATTACTGCTTTTTGATTAGTAATATTGTATCTTCTGTTAAATAGTCAACTGTAAAATATTCACCGTCATGTCACGAATTAGTTTTTTAGTATTATAGGCATAGTTTTTATATTTAATACCTAAGAAGTTGACAGATTCTAGTTTTCTTCAAAACGATGCCAATGAATGTAATCGTGTTATCACTTAAAATAATCCATCATCAGTAATGAACTTTAAACTATATGTGGATAAACTGGATCAACGTCAGCCTTGATAAAGTCAATAGAAGATTGAGGTCTTGACCTGGATACTGACTGAGTTTATTGTTTCTTTAACGCTAAAATAATACGCATCGTTCAAAAGTAATTTGTAAGAATATAAATTAGACAAGCTTCGTCACTCTCAGAAACATGGAAAGTGTGTAGTCCCTTTAGTAACCCGATCCCTAAGACTCGATGTAAACAGAGGTAAATCTCGGCTGTTTATGACACATACTAACTAGTTGTCCCAAAATGAATTTGTGGTAACAAAATTATCTAAATGAGGTAAGTGGTAATATTTTTATACCATTTAACAGAATAAAAAAATAATATATAAGAACTAAATCAAATATCAATGGCTACCCAAGTCCTCTCTAATGGTCATTCGTGTCAATTTTATTTATGTTCGGTCATCTCATCAAATTTTTCCCTGATTTTGTTAACCTTTGGTGTCCTAAGCACATAAAAAGTACGTATTTCACAGAGTAATACTGTTTAGTAATTTTATAAACATTGAATTTCTTTAAACACTAATAATACCTCAATTATTCAGTGTATCTTAAAAATTTTAATATGGCAACAACAAAAAATTTATTTGATGTCGCGTTAATGGAAAGTTGGATAATCAAACAAGCTGAACTTCTGGTGTACCGTACTTTCAGTTATACAACAGTTTTAAAGCTACTGCATTCCTACACCATTATGAAGCGCCAGGATACAGATCTATCTTCCTTAGCCTTCATCATCACACTCGTTCAGGAAGAATCAGGAAGATATTAGTGGGATCATGAATCCTATTTCACAAATCCTAGACAGTCCGATTCCTGGACCCACTTGACCTAACGGAGCCATGTGGGAAAGTAAAAGTGGGCAGATGATTTAAAGCAGCACAATGGCCAATCAGCTCTGATCCGGTGATGTATTTAGTGGCCGGGCGGTCACGACCTGAGCATCTGCCCAACTCTTGCTCAAACCTTCCCACTTCCCACTGACGCAACTGATCTGCGTAGTCACTTCATGTCCTTCCTAGTCGGACCCGCTGCACGCATGTGATGGATGTGCAGCATAGGATCAACGTCAGCCTTGATAAAGTCAATAGAAGATTGAGGTCTTGACCTGGAGACTGACTGAATTTATTGTTTCTTCAACGCTAGACTAATACGTATTGTTCAACAGTTATTTGTAAGTATTTCAATTACACAAGCTTCGTCACTCTCAGAAACCTGGAAAATGTGTGGAATCCCATGGATATCATCCAAGCTCTTAACATTCATCACACATTTTGACTGGCTGACTATTTACGTTACATTATTCAACTTTACGATAAGAACAGTCTCTATGGTCCGTCTCCCTGTGGTCAGGTCAGTTGATTATTCTTCCTCTAATCAAGATGTGATATGTGAAGGGACTGATGAGTTCATCTACTGACATGTGAATAACGTGGTGTTTCTTATCTAGTGTCGACAAGAGGTAGTGAGAGACTGTGTGATTACCTAGATATATGAGTACAACAGACTAATCGACTCAAAACTAAAATCTTCATGGCAGGTTATCGGCCTTTTTTTATATAAAGAGCTCGTGAACAATTCATTTTCGAGGTTGTACCAATATTCTAATAAAGCTTTACAATTTATTGATTAAAATATTAAAGTGATATACTTATAGGGAAAATTACTATAAATTACTAATTTATACTAAAATAAGTAGTGAAAAATATAATACAGTTTTCGATAAAGATTGTTAATGTAGGATTTGATGTTTTTCTAAATTAAAAATAATGAATTGAGAATGTGAAAATTATAAGCAAATGTACGTGAATGCGAGTAAAAATAATAAAGTAATTTAACTACAGACTCGCCAGAATTCTGTTACTTAGCGAATAAAACGCACGACGTTTTTAATGTTGACGAATTTAAAATATAACGATGCTAGTACAAAATCTTGATAGGCCTCATGTTCAATTTCAACATCGTGAAACATCAAACTTTATAAGTGCCCAATGTAGTTTTTCTTACCTTTCCACTCTAACCATTTCGACTTGCTATTACTAGTTTTCCAACGTTTTAATTACTGTAACTTTGTGATTAATGTTGTAAATATAATTTTTAATTGAAACAGACATAGAGTTATCACAATAGTTTTTACTAACAATTAGGAATTCCAAACATATAATAAACATATAATAAACTATGGATCTTGGGACTTTGGAGATCATGAACACTTGGGAAATTTGGTTCTGGTGTAAGCGATTTCATGGATATGTCTCTCAAGGCATCACGACAATAAGGTGGTTGTTTCTTCTTATAAAATAAACTCTAGAAATAAAAATCTAACCAAAATGCCATTAACGTATGCACAAAATATTTTTGATCCCTTTTTTATAAAGCGAAGACCTGTTACCAAGCACTACAGCACCAAAGGCCTATTGCATACTCCTATGTCATATAAAACTTTGAAATGAAGCCATAGCAGTTTACAATTTCAGCAGCTGCTGTAGACGGAAGATCACGCTTTTCTTAAGAAAGTATCCGTCCGACATTGTCCAAGGTGCGAAATGCGTCAAAGCTGTCCTTACCCTACACAGAACAGTCCAGTAGAAGAAGTTGTCATCACTACATATCCTACAGAGTATGTTATCTATGGATATACTAATCCGTAACGATTAGGCATCCATATGAGGAACAACTACCAGGCATGTGTAGGAAGTGAAGTACCCGGTATTCTTATTGTAGCCAAGAGTGTACATTAAAATAACCATTGAACATTGAACTCGTTTAACTGAAATATGTTAGCTATTCAAATTGAAGACCAACAAAGCTCTGAACAAGTTAAAAGAGATTAATATTAAATATACAAAGAAGTACTGTCAAGACGACATTCATAAATCTCCAAGGGTAGAGAACAAGTCATGCAACATCCAGCAGGCGTGCCTTGAATATCTCTCGTACTACAGGCGTAGGCAGAGAATAAATAAGCATATCAGATTCCATGAGATATCTCTGGACGCGTGGAACTGTTTACCAAGTTAAGTAACTAAAGCGTGAAGTAACGATGTACTGTGCTGTATACGATAAGTTCAGGAGGTTCTAAAGTACAGGATGATTTCAATGATGTCTCAGATTAAAACACTGAGATTAAAGCACAATCCAATATCCTTTCGTTTTCATTTCCCATGGCTTCAATTTCTCATTTGGACTGGGAATAAATATAAAATCTTAAAACAGAATTTACAAACATAACGCACTTAAAATTTGTTTAAAAGACTAATTGGTTAAAAAATATACTCAAAATTATTAAAATAGTTTTAAGAACCCTTAGTTAGAGACCATAAATCATTATTTCAAAAGTTACATGTACATAATTATTAATTTATATAAGAAAGAGACAATACATTATTGAACAACATTTTGTTGAAAATAATTAAAATTAACAAAAATTTACTAAATAAAATATTTTGTGAAATTTGTCCAAAGCAACCTCGCTTAAGTTAAACTAAAAAAATAAATTCTTGCATTAATAAACATATTTCAATAATTGCTGGCAAACAACAGTAATTCGCAAAGGTGTAAAAATTTAATATCGTACTTAAAAAAATAAAACTGTTATATTTTCAAATTTAATATAGTATAATTTATGTCATTTTTAAGATATAAAACATTTCAATGTTAATTGTACAATCTTTAAAAATGTATTAATAGAATTGTCATAAGTAATTTTGTTCAAATTGTTTGATTGGAATAAAAGTTTAGTTTTATATCAAAGAGCAATAAAATTTGTATATGTGTGTGTGTGTGTGTGTGTGTGTGGTGTGTGTGTGTGTGTGTGTGTGTGTGTGTGTGTGTGTGTGTGTTTCAGCGAAAATCAGTGCCGAACATAGATGAAACACTTCCGTTGCTTTGAAGGATTCATAAAACAAAATTGGTACTTATTTGAGTAAAGAAGAGGGTTCTTCTGCTCAATTACACAAAAGTATAATGGAGACTGACACCTTAAAACAATGGCGTGAACATTTCCCAGCTCACGGAATCACAGTGCGTGCGTAACTAATCATACCTGCATGCCAAATTTGCTCAAAATTATCCGTTTGCTTAGCTATGGTCAATGTTTGCACAGACACGTGCACTGTGAATTGACATCCTCAAGTATTATATCCTGTATACAAGGTAAAATTAATTTGTGAAGTATTTTTTCACCCTCTCAAAAATTCTGATTAGTTTTGCTGCTCAGTTAAATATGCTCCCAGAATTGCTCCCTGGACTGAAGACAATTTTAAGACCTACATTGTGAAACTAAAACTAGTAAATTATTCAATAAGGTACAACCTATTTGCAGTTTGTTTGCATCAGGTTTTGAAGCGAGAGAAATGGACGGCGTGTGAGTGTGCCAGTTGCACAATTCGCCCCAGATATCCACAATATAATCCTCTGATCCAATATATTACCGCCCAATTGGCCCAGCCCCACTCCCCCGCTCAGCTCGTGCCACGTCACGTCGCGCCAGGTGGTCTCACCGCACTCCTTCTCGCATCACGAACTTTACACAACTCTCCCATTGTGGCGTTATTAGTCCCAGTCTTAACAGAGAACTACTTGCCGATGTGGATAAAGTCCGAGCAATGAAGATTAACTCTGGAGTATGTGTGCTGTTCAATTTCCATTTATACATAAACCAAACGGAAGTGGATTTCTGTAAGTTTATGCAGCACGTAAACAAAAAAAGGTTACTTCAAACACCAGAGTATAATCTGTTTGTAAGGATCATGGTATTTATTCTAAATCAATAAATATGGATGTCCTGAATTCTGCACTCAAGTTTACAATTGAAATTTTTAACAAGTTTGATACAAATTTTAATGTTTTAAAAATGCTACAATTACAATTACAATGTCTCTGTTATCTATTCCTGTTCATAGATTCTCTATTTACAGTAAATAATTCACAGTCTCTGCTTGTCGACTCTGGAATAATCTCCCGGATCATATCAGAGGTATTCGTAGTCGGGAACGGTTTCAAGGGGTGCTTAGGGACCATTTGTTTCGGGCCTCGTCGAGTTGACGATATCGTGGCATAGGGTATGGGACGATGGCTTTGTATGAATGGTGGGTGACGGGTCTTTTACACTACTAATCGTTGACTCAACGACCCTTTCTGAGAAAATAACAAATAAGACAGGGTCATTTAGTCTACAGGTCGTTGAGACAACGACCCCATTTTGATATTTAAGATTTTCTACATAGGTTCGTTGTGACAACGACCCAGCAAAATGAATGAAAAGGGTCAATTACTCAACTGGGTTCGTAGCAACAACGCCACTTTTTGCCTGTTTAGTTGAATATTTCAAAAGATGGGTCGTTGTCTCAACGACCCTAAATTATATTAAATGCTTATATTGAGAGAACCAGGTCTTTTACTCAACCATTCTTTGTGTCAACGGACCAAAATGGAGAAATGTATAAGCAATGTGAAGAAGGGTCGTAGCGACAACAACCCATTTTTCAACTCAATGGATAAAATATAGTAAGAGGGTCGTTGAGACAACGACCTAATTTAAACTGTTCAGAGGTTCTTTTAGTCTACTAGGGTCTTTGTGTCAACTGCGTGCAGCCGGACAATGTGGCGAGATGTTGCCGCGCACCAGTCGTACGGCGCTGAATGTTGCGCTCGTATTGATGTAGCGTACACTATTCTCTTGCCACTATAAATTTACAAATGTAATAATTTGTTTTGTATAAATTTAAAACTATATTAATATAAATCCCTTTTACCGGATACAGATACACTTTATAAGCAGTAATGATAAGACATTACCAAGTAAGAGTGATAAAAATGGAATACAAATAAATATTAAAAATGGAAATTGTAACGATAAATAGCAATTCTAAATATCAAGAATATAGATCAAATTAATAATAGTAGATAAAAATTACATACAATTTTGAAAGTAATCAGTAATTTAGCTTATATACAATGAATTATTAAAACGTAAATGTTCATTATTTAAAACTTACATTTTTACGAATTAGTTTGATTCTCTATATAAACTATACAATTCATGCCAAATAAATATATAATTTTATAAAATTAGTTTATTTGTAATATTTAAACAAATTAATAGAATTTTAGTGCTGTTCACAGCAAAATTGTACTTTTATTTTTCGTTCACTCCTCTTCTAATTTCAATATGTTATTAACTCTATCTATATCTCTTAATTTATAAATAATTTACTTTGTGGATTGAATAAAGTTGATACTTGAAGTTTAATAAATGCTTCTAATACCTGCACGGAATATTGATATATTCATGTTCATACACATTTATGCTTATTAATAATGTTTGAGGTGAAAAAGAAGTCATGGAGAGTTTCTTTAGAGGATTAAGAATTAATATATTAAGATATAATCGTATCTAGTAGTCTAAGGAGAATCTTAACTGTAAGAATAGGTTAAGTAGCTACCATCATTTAACCATTCTTCATTATAGAAAATTAATTAAATGAGGAGAATTACATTTCGACTATGCCGACAAAACGTGTCGTCAATACATCTTTTAAAAAGGAGAATTGAAAATAATCCCTATGAAGTTATATGCTAAATGTATTAGAATGTGACTAATAATAACTAAAAATAAATTATGGAAGCTAAAAATATGTTAAAAGTTACATCATAAAACTTCTTTTTCCGTTTCAAACCACCATATAGAAATCATGTGGTACAAAATGTTATTATAATTTTAAAATGCCCCTTCTAGCATTTTGTGATTCTTCTTTGCTAGTTGGTGATTCTAGCATTAGCTCTTAAAATTATGATTCGATCTAATCCTTGGGGTTTGTTATTTGATTTGTCAGTTTATAGTTAAATTAAAAGATATAAATACTAAATACTATTTATTATTTTCAAATCACCAGAGATCTAACCATATACTTAGTCTAAAGCAACAAATCATTAAAGAATTACGACATGTTATATATTAACGTTCCAGCTCTCTAAGGTCTCTATACTACAAGAGTCCACTGCAAAAGGGCTATGGACTTAGACCTCAGTATTCTACCAATTGATCTAAAATTATTTATTAACAATTCATTAATATTGGAATCTTTGAAACTGTTCAAGCAAGCAAAATTTCAGTTATTTAGTGCAAATAGAAATGTTTTACTTCCGACTTCAGAATTCTAAAACATCTTTACTGTCATATGTAATTAGTGGAAAATGGATTTATACGTGGAATTTTCTTTCATAACCACCATTTATGTCGGAAATGCCTGCTTTGCCATTAAAAAGGATGTTTCCGTAACGCATCTGTCATGCGAGCAAAATTGAGTGTGAATCTAAGGGTATCAGTGAGGGTAGCTAGTGTTACATGCAACCAATTGTACTCATATTTTAATAACAGCCACTAAAAGTGAAATTGTTAAAAGATAACTAGCATAAATAACAAATAAAATATATTAATTGATAACAACAATTAACATTGAGTATTGATACAATTGTATCACTTAAATTATTGAAAAATGCAGTAATAAGTATTGAGCCTTTTTAACCGTTACATGCATATGCCGTTATTTTAGTAATTGAGCAGTAAAAACACGTTTGGGTGTATATAATTTAATCAGTAGGTTATTTCAGTCAATGCATTTAGTAATACAAATAAAGCGAATTTCTCTCTCATTAACTACGAAGTAGACAAATGTCTGGATATATCTCGCCCATACCAGTACTCGACCAGCTTCCCGACTTTAATATTAATTTTAGAAGTACGATTTTCAATCAATATTTTTCTAATTACATTCTTTTTAAATTAGATTATGTTACTTCCCTTGATACACTCGTCAGTTCCATACACAATCACCAAAATGTTAAAATTTGTATGTTTAAAAGTTATAATTTTATGTTTTGTACTTAAATTATTTTATTTTTTACGAATTGAAAATCACTACATATATGCAGCATGTTTTGCATATTTTATGAAAATGTTTTAAATATAACTAAACCTATAGTATTATGTAAAGAAAAGAACTTGGAAAATGGCTAGAAAACGAAAATATCCCCCAATAACATAAAATTTAAAATTATTACCTTTAACAGTTAACTTAACCTCTGCAGTTCCCTCGACAATAGTAAAAAAGTTGATTAAATAGAGTAACATTTCAAATATTTCTGTTTTAATGTTGCAATGTTAAAGGCGTTTTAACAAATAACTTTTCCTTTCTTAAAAGGTTTACTGTTAATAACTATATAAACTAATTATGTCAGATAGTATATATAAATTATTTGTATTTTAATATTTATTCGAAAATAACATGTGTTTGTTTATAAAAAAGCTCATGCTAATAGCTAGTTTGTGAAAATGCTTATGTCTGCAGTTTGGAAAAAAGTTGGATAAGTATTTATGTGTTTTCGGGTAATGTTTCGCTATTTAGAGTTGGATCTATTAGTATAGATGAAATAAAATAGTCTTCAAAATCTTTAATAATGCTTACACCTGTTTCATAAATAAGCAATTAAAGTATAAAGGTTTCTATTGGCCGAGCGCAGTAAAGCCTATGAGGGCTGGAAAGATATAATTTATTTCTGTTCACAGGACATCTTGAGAACAAACTGACATTATATTATATATAATAGATATATACATTATAGGATTAGATAGCCCAAAATATATAAAACGCTGCAATAAATATAAGATATACATACTCGTAATACGGGTAACTACGAACTAGTTGTGCAAAGAAAAAAAACATTCTTTTAGACACTTTTAATAGAACAATATATTTTACAGTTACATTGTTTTAAAACGGTAAAGATACGATTAAAATGGTTTTACAAAAGCACCAACAATTGCTCTACAAATAGGACATGTTAGTGGCAGGCGTATATGTGTTGTAAATAGTTCCACTGCCATTTGTGACCTGATGAAATATTTCATCCTCGGTCATAGAGACGGCGCACGGCCTGCACACTACATTGTGTCCACAAGGTGTGGCCACCCTGGTTGCCTTCATCGTAAGACACACGTTGCAACGCGTGTCTCCACTTCCTGATTCTGAAGCCCCTTCGTCGTTTAAAGCGAGGCCCATTTTTATTTCGCTAATCTGCCGCTCGATTTCATGAGATGTCACAAATTCAGTAGTATCATTGATGGTCGGCACGAGCCTGTAATTTATATACCTCGATGGTCTTACGTCGGATTGTGCTCGCTGCATCTTTAAATGACGTTGCCTCTTATATCCAAGAAAATAGTAAATAAAATTTGTAGGCTAATTAACAATATATTTTTTCTAACCTCACATATATTTTAAAAAACAAATTATTTTAAATTTCATTCATTATTTTGCATTCAGTTTATTTCTGTTTTTATCTGCAACAATTTATTTTCAAATGTGTCATCAATTTTTTTACTATTGTAAAGTTTTTAACTATTGTTGAGGGTTTTTTGTAATCACTGAATCTTATTTAGAGTTATTATATCGCAGGGTTGTATTGTATTTAAATGTCGTATGATATAGGATATTAGGGGTTCCCTAATTTCTGCTAATTTTTCAGTGTCAGATGTGGTTGAGGCTTGAGAAATTTATCTTATTGCTGACACCTGGTAGGTAGGAGCAGATGTTATAATATGGAAGAAAGGCTATTATGCAGACTTATCTCTTTACCCAATACCCCTCACGGAATTTCTGAGAATAGTTTTATAACCCCTTCCACGTAATTTCATTAGACCCATTCAGAAGGGACACGTAAACTAGAGACCGGTTGCAATAAAACTATTGCATTGTCTGCTAACGACACCATTTTGAGGAAGGAACCACCTCACCCGAGCCTTTACCTGAGACTACCTCACTGTTGTTGTAGTTAGAATATTTAAGTTTCATTCCATTGATATTTGACCATAGATTAATTTAAACTGTTAAAACTATCCAATGCTAACAAACCTCTTTTAACAACTTATACACGTAATTAACAAATCGATTACATGGTATAGTTGATACGCTAAATATTCTACAGTTACACGATGGGATTAGCTACTGAGTGGTAAGAAAGGTTTGATATCAGACGATGTATATAGTGTCGACTACAGTAACTCACCTAGACTTATAAATGAACTCAATCAGATATAATAAAAATAACACACGGGTAGTGGAGCGCACAGAATTCAAGTACGTATATGTTACAATATACCTAATATATTATGCTCAGCCGAAAAGCATTAGTATACATGCGCCAAAATGGAGCTCCTTCTTGTCTATGTATAAATAAAGATTCATATAAAATTTAAAGCATACAAAAAAGACATTTTTAGAAATATCTTGCGGATGGATAGGGTACTTGTGTTACCATGCCACATCTAAAAATGTCATATGACTGTATACAGTTTGCTTACAAATTTATTTCTTCTGCGATTTTCCCGTCACTGTACGGTTAACCGCAATAGCAATTTGAAAGTGATCGCTATAAATCAATAACCATATATAAGTCAATTTGTTTTCGATATATTGTGCGGTCATACAGACATACAGAAATTAAATCTTTCGTCCTTCTCAGATGAGTGGCTTCGGCACTGTCAATCGAATTCCTCATAGTGCATGTTTGGAGTTGTAGTTGTCAAAATCTAGTATTAGTGTTTTCATTTGTTTGCAACGTTTTCATTTTAACTTTAATTTTAACGTTGGGTACTGTTTGATTAACCATTTAATAATAATTAGAAACCTCAACCTGTTTCCGACAGAAGTAGAAATATGATTGACAGTTACATTATTTCAGTTTATGTACATGAGTGAAATATATTTTGAATACATAAACAAGAAATGGGAATCATAACAAGAAATGTATGTCTTAAAAATATTTCTTATATTTTATAAATACAACTGTTACCAGACTTTAAATCTAGTTCAATAATATACACGTATAATAAACAAAATATTTACATATAATAGTTATACAAAGTATTTACCCTTATATCAGATGTTAGGACTAAACTCGGCACAGACGCAGCGCAGCGCCTTCATGCCTACCGGGCTAGGAGTTGACTGATTGACCCTGTTTCGTTTGAAAGCGCTTGTTTGGGACGGAGGGGCGTTGAGACAACGATCAGTTGAGTAAAAGCCCTAGAATGTCTTATTTGAGGTTAGATGCATTATAGGGTCTTTGAGTCAACGACCCCTTAATACATATATTTCAACTTATTCTGAAACTAGGTTGTTGATTCTACGAACCTTTTTCTACTTTTCAACTTTTAATTTATATTTGGGCCGTTGACACAAAGATCCGTAGTGTAAACGGCCCAATTTAATGAATTAGATAAAAAATATGGAAAAAGGGTCGTTGTGTCAACGAACCCACTTGTAGTTCTATTCTTATATTCGGTATATGGGTCGTTGTGACAAAGAACCATTGGATTGAACTTTTAGTTTTCTTAGTAAATCGGGTCGTTGTCACAACGCTTCGTAGAGTAAAAGACCCCCTGTTATTTGTTATTTTTCAGAAAGGGTCGTTGAGTCAACGATTAGTAGTGTAAAAGACCAAACACTAATATTGCAAATACAAAAATAGGGTTGTTGAGACAACGATTCGTAGAGTAAAAGAGCTGCCCCCGAATGGTGATGGGTGAATGTCTGTTAATTTCCTTGTAAGTTTTATTCTATTTATTTAATTTTAGTTTCATAGAGAACCTTCATTTCATTTTATTACTTTATATAAATATAGATTATAATTTTTGAATGTAAAATAGTAATGTAAACTGTATTGTGGCTCTTGTTTTACAGTAATAGTATAGTTTATTAATTTATGGTTAGGTATAAAAGAGGACTTAATAGACCTAACCTCGCCAATTGTGTACGATTTACGTTGTATCCAATAAAGACATTTTTCATTTCATTTTATTTTTAATTTCAATTACCAGGATTAAAATGTCATGGTCCTCTAAAATTGGTGTGGGTAGTAAGAATAAATGTATTTATTAATAAATTTTATCTTTAATATTTGATATATTATATATATATATATATATATATATATATAGTTTAATATATATGATATAGTAGCTACACACTTTAGTTGCAAAATAATTTTAAATAAGAATAAAAAACCTCATGAATGTTATTTTTTTAATGTACATATTAATGTACAGGAGAGATTATGCGGTTGATTATAACTGGACATAAAATTAATTCAGTGACTGCTGCCGTGAAATCATATTATGAGCATTGTCTAAATTTTTATATCAATGTCAATGGACGAATGGGATATCCCAAATATCCTATAGCCATTGATATACAAATTACTGTATCACACCAAGTAAGTGCCAACTACAGGAACACAATCATGAACTTTTGTCTGGACATTGTTAATAATTTGAAAATAGCGTCACGTAACCTAAAAGTTGCAAACATATAAAATTCATAGTCATACCTAGAGAGGTAAGATTTGTACGTATAAACAGATAGATCAATATTGGCGTAAAGTAAATAAAAATAAATAGCCACAAACTTTGCACGTGGCAATATGTACTATCTCTCCAGCAATGCTTTCCGGTCTAGTCACACGTTGAAAAATCACCTATAGGATAGAATTCTGTTCATATTAAATAAATCTTTAGCTTAAATTATTTTTGTTATAAATAGAATTTCTTAGGGAGACAATGTGTATCTCTGACACCCATATGTGATGGGAGATGTTCATGGGCTTTCATTCTGTGAAAAATTCACCGTCTCTGCACTTTATCCTGCTCACTATACCATGCCCAGAAAATTGTAGCCTCATTGCAGCAACATTGGATAAACTCACGCGGATGCCAGGGTGTCTGCTAACATTGCAGGTGGTCACTTTGATGACCATTGTGTAATTCCACTCTCCGCAACATACTCCGTCTCACTGCAGTGATCTTCTACAATAAAATAACCAGCTGAACTTAATCATCTTTCATACTAATTTAATCAATTATAGAGCAGTAAAATAGGAGAGGTCAAAAAATGATCTTTTTAAAATACCAAACCTTGATTACTCCACGTACACTTAGTAAATGTGTCTACTTAGGGTTCCTCTATGAGGCTTTTGAAACACGACAGGGAGCAATGAGAGGTACTATTTTGTTATGCATTACCATCATTACCTTGAAGATGTCAAAACATATTTTACTTTAGGTTGTTTGGGGTGTCATTTGACGTGACGTGTTGTTTTCTAAATTTGGAACTTGTCTACTTTGAGTGGCGAGAAAAAATAGGATACATTATTGTAACTTGGTTAATTAAAATTGCAGTCTTTCGCTGTTTTTTTAGTTCAGATCCCTTTTGTGAATCCCCTTCAGACTAGTTTTCTGAATAAGAATTTAATTTCATAGACTATAATTGAATAAAGTAATTTAAGGTTAGAATATACTTTGGTACCTCAGTTGGTTTATATGTTGAATATTTTTAATGGAGCAGAAGGACAGTATAGATATTACAAACAGTATAGGAACAGTGAATGGTAAATTACACTCAACCTCAGGCATGGTATGCGATGTGTTTCACTTTGCCAGAGTTTTAAGTTCAAATTCACTCGAGACTCTGTTTGGAATAACATGGAACAACAGTATTAAATTTCAAAAAGAAACTAAAAAGGGATGAGCCGTATTAAAAGTTACTTTATATACAATTGTAAAACGTTTATTGTTTTTTATTTTGATTACTTAACAGGGACCAGAACTTAATATTACTAGTAAGTTTTGAAGGGTGTGCCTTACAGAAATTTATACCCCACTAAGAATGGATACGTTAGCCAACAAAATAAATTATGTGTGATTTGCTAAATATTAGGTTCCAGTCCCTCTCCATCTTCACGTTCATTCCAAATAACAAGAAATAATACACAACATTAGCCAAAACAAAATAAATAGCAATAACATTTTTTAAATAAAATAAAGCGAAAAAAATCCAAGGTACTAAAAACTTAAATTCGTTAAAATTATAGAAAGAAATTCGAGAAAACAAAAGTTTATCAACTCCGATACTAGTTTTTTTTGAGGTAGTACCAAATATATTTAGTAGATTAATAAGTAATAGTGTTATATAAAAGATATCGGATGCAATGTTAACATAGAACGCGGTCATATAAAATATGTTCAAAAGAACTGTTTTTATTTGAACGTGGTCTTATGAATAATCACTGTTATTGAATTACTTCGTGAAAGATTAAATACCTATATTTATGGTTCATACTTTCGTCAAGGTTACAAGCTCTTATGTTAAACATATACTCGTACATACGGAGTGTAAATTCAGACCTGATACGCCTGGATGTATTCAAAACGGATTGAGATACCGATGTATTATGTTCACCATAGTTGTCCTCCTCCCCATTTTTAAAGGCCGGTAGAAGGGGATAACTTTAAAATTTCAAAACTGCAACCCTTATCTTGTGACATGACAAAGTTCTATTCTATAGAAACACAATAGCACGAAGACAGCTTCTCTACGATGTTCTTAGCTAAAGTCATAGGCAAATAACCCCTTACATTGTAATGCTACCTATAAAAAGACACCTTTACCAAAACTTTGCACATCACAAAAATTAGATATTACGTAAAGGGATAACCTGGGCACCTCAAAGTCTTACTGAAAGATATCACACATGCATTGTGTTGATATGCGCATGACATTGGCATTGTGCCTACAGATTATTTGTTTTTGTTATTTGCCCATAACTTTTGTTATAAATGTCTTAGAGATGTTTTCTTAGTGTCATGTGTTTCTTTCAGATTGACCCTTAAAAGGGCATGTCGAAAGATAGGGGTTTTAATTCAAAATTTAAAGTTACCTTATTCAACTCTCCTTTGAAAATGGGGTGGAGGAATTTTTTATTCTTACAAAATAAAAAAAAGTAAGGTTGCACTTTGATATCTCTATTCGTCTGGAATATATCGAGGCGTATCATGAATTTACACACTGTATAGCATAACAGTGAATGCAATTGTATGTATACATTGGCTAATGCAGTGCATCTAACGACATTCCATTATAGAATAAGTACTGACGCTTGAATGTTTCAATCTGTTGCTTATGAAACATTACAAGTTTCATTTAGAAGGACTGCAATAACGGGAAAATGTCTACAACATAAGTTTTTAATTAAGTGTGTAATACATGTTTCTTAAAATTTGACGCCGCCTTCTCAAATTGTATACTAGCAGACTTTATTAACTTTCGTTTTCTCAAATTAAAATTATTTTTTACTTTTTATCTCCTTGATTTTTGAAGTTGGTTAATTTTTATGTTGCAAATTACTTTTGTATTATTTTATCATGATCGGCAAAACTTTACATCTATTTTTTTACATAATTAATAAAATATAAATAATGTTACACTGTAGTATTATTCATACGAGTATGTTCTATTGTTGTCTCTTTACTACTCAGTTATAAACTCTTTGAATAATGTTTAACACTTTTATACTTTGTGCCGTTATTTAGTTGTAATTCATATAGTACATATTTTCGCAACCCAGTTACTTGTTACTGGTTAGTATAAGTTACATCCGATGTTCTTAGAACTAATTTCTTGGTGGATTGATTTCTAGACGAGTTGCAGTTCGCTCTCCGAGCTCACTTCTTGAGTTCAAGCCCAATTACTTCATGTTTTAGACTTCCAGTTTACTAATCTTCCCCTTTTTCGACTACAACTGCATTGTCGAGCCAAGAATGCTGATGCCCGCGTTTGTGAGTCAAGTTCATCGTAAAGGGAAGTTATTTTTACAGTTATTAATTATTAATATATTAATAATTATTAATTTCGAAGGTACAATCCACAGAACAATGGAATATTTAGGCCCATCTCATGGTATCATACTTTAGTTCATTCATGCTCTATTTGGCAGCAACGTGGCAATATTTTATTTTATTTTACCAACTAGAAGTGGTGCTTTTATGTTTATTTGCCAATATTAAACATATACGTAAACTTAAAACTCCGAATATTCATTACTACGGCCTCAGCTGTATCCAACCCCACACACAAACAGGCTTAAAGTTAGTTTTGGTGAATATTATCAACTGTTTACCGGTTTGATGAGATATTGGACCTGGGGGTTGTACTACACCAGAATGTCACTTGGAGTATTTATCAGACCTGATGAGACACCTTTTGGAGAAGGCAATAACGGTTTATGGCGGCGAGTAAAGCCGAGAAGGAGCTAGGCGGGGGATTTGTGACTGACATGATTCACAACAATGACAGAATGAGCTGAGCGCTGAACGGCAAGAGAAACATTTAATGCCCGGTGTTGGCGTCCAGTAAGGCATTCAACAGGTCAAAATAAAAAAGGGCTTTGTAAAAAAAGAAAGTAGAAAAGGGAACAAAAAAATATATTTATCTCGTATTTTACGCTGCTGACAAGATTTTTAAAAATATTATGAGAAATATTTGTTGTTATTTTACTAATTCAGTCTAACTTCGTTCGAAACATCCCAACTTAAATAATAAAATTAACCAGAATTCTTGACATGCCCACCTGTTGCCTCCAGAAATACCTGAATGGCGGGAAATTCCGTGGATCTCATTATCAAAACGTCCTCTAGCCACTCTGCTAACATAATCGCTGTGTTGTTAGAAGAAGGAAGATCCTCGCTGAGGCCTGAAGACTGAACGATTCACGCTATAAGTTCTGTGGTAACTACATTAATTTCCTTGATTACTCTGTGGCAATGAAGTGTAATAATGTTTAATTATCGCTACTCTTCTCCTAATGTATTTTGCCGTGTAAGATTATGCCAATTATGAATAAGTATGTGCGATTTCCTGACAGATGAGGAACGTGCATGCTTGTAAATTTCTAAACTAAAAATAAACTAAATTTATTAACCAACCATTATATTTTAGAATTTCCCATTTTCTAGGATTTAAAAAAATAATAATATCTCTTTATAGAAAACTCAACAAATGTCAATATTTTATTGTAGACAATTATTATTTTTGGATGCAGTCATAAACCGGAAAACATATACGATAGACATGACATTGTTCACGTAAGCCTGATAAGTAAGAATATTTTACTCTGCCTCATTGGTACCTATTCTAAAGAAAACATACATTAATCAAGAGAAATGGTTAATTTTTTAAACTATAAGGTTCTCTTTAGAATAGTTCTCTTATGGCCTACTCATGGCATGGGATACAGAAAACTTAGACCCATTCCAAGCTTTAATCCTGCGCGGCGGTCGTTATATGAATCTTTCAGTATTTGAAGTAATCAGATAAATAATATAGTAATTTTGAGTTATTCAAAGCTTAAAAATAATTTGATAATTTAGTATATATTATAATAAAATATTATTACTTATAATAGTTATTATATTAATTATTATAACGTAGTTATAAATGTACCCGAAATGCTGAGATTGGATTTGACTTTATAATCAGATATGTTTTCTAAATTATTTTATACTTTTTTTCAAATAGAATATTATTCAATGTGAATGAAAATTCTTAGGTAATTGATGTCCTTGATGAAAAACGCTTTAATTATTTGATAATGAAACTGACAAATCGTATCTGAGTGATATATTAAATTATTCGTAAACTGGATATCGAAATTTGAATTTGAATTACAAAAACAGTGCATGCTATTATTACCATAGAAAAAAATAATCATTTATGTAAAAACAAAAATATATGAAATATACTTACACATTAATTTACAATATAAGTTTATAAGTATTAAAAACACACCCATGTAGCCTATCTGTTATCTTCCTCAAATGTATTATTAACAAAAAAATTAAAAAAATCAGTTATTAAAAAAGGGGGAAACAAAAAGTCAAAATGACAAATTTTGTTGCGGTCTCAATCAGCGCACGAGGGTCTATAGCAATTCCAGAAACTCTTTATTGCCCTATTGGCCTTCACCTTAACATTCCTGACTTGAGGTTGACACTAGTGTTGGCCACATCGTACACGCGCTGTCAAGACTGAGGAATGCAGAGGCCTGACGACGAGGCCAGAGTTAGGGAAAGGAAAGGTCGACCGAGTGGGTGGAGCGGGAGACTGAATGTAAATCAGATCGAGGCGTGCAGTGACAGACAAACCAAAACAAATGTTAGTTGTTACATTAGCTGCGGTACAGACATACACTACCCGCTTGTTTTGGCCGCCGTTTAAGTAGATTTACTAGCGGCCTTGTAACGATTCGAAGCCTAGATAACGGAACAAGACAGTTTACTTTCAATAACGTCGTGATTTAGAAATGGTTCATAGCAGCCCAACAATCTGATCTATATTCTGAAAGCGCCTGAGTTTATTTTTATCAACAAGGAAAGAAGTTGAAATATTTTGTAATTTTCCCAACTGAATAAGCACACAAACTGTTTTAAAGAACAAAATCAATTATCATTCGCGCTAGTTTTAGTGGGGGGTTAAAATTGGATGGAATTGAAAGAGTTAACATCAAAGAATAACATTTTCTCAGAACATATTTCTTACCATTACACATTTAAAACCAATCATATATGCAAATAATACTGTAGTTACATCAACGTAGGTCAATTCAATAGAGAGACAAACAGATGCTATTTTTTTTAATGAATTTTCTTTTTTAAATTTTTGTTAAATTTAATATCTAATCAGGAAGCAATACTGTGGTTAAATAGTTACAACTTTTCCATCAAAGTTCAACGAACACCTATTAATTAATCAAAATCAGTGCAATAATATATGTCTGCCTTGTGAACTATTGTAACCAAAATCACTAAAATGTTTACAATTATTTTAAGAAAGATATAATGTTATAAAAATGTTTAATGTTCCAAGAAATAGTTTGTTGTGGTTACATTTAATGAGCTATAATTAGACATTGCAAGTTGTAACATAAGCCCAGTTAATAAATTATAACACACTGTATTCCCATAGTAAAAATAATATTTAAGAGCTTGGTCCATATGATTTGCACTTTGATGTAGAAGAAATATTTTTGTTTAAAATTTGTTGGTGGTGAAATTAATTTTCTCTTGGAGAATTTTCAAAGAAACAAGTAGAGAGTTAATTTGGCTTAAACAAATAATTTAGGAGTATAATACATTAGATTTAACACATATTATTATAAATAAAATAGGAAATGAAACATAATCATTATACATCTTATAAATATCCCGAGAGCTTAAGACTTTTCACAGAATTCTAGATGGCCCAGCTCCATATTAAGGATGTTTTTGTATTCACGTGATTTTGGGGACATTAATGTTTCTCGCCGAAGATTTCTTTATTTAATTCCATTTCATCAGCTGTCGTAAATATCCGGTTCGTGTTTTTCTCCTTTCCCACAAACGGGTTGTGAATCAGCGGTTTGCTGTGATATCTGATAGGGACCAAAATAATCTCGCTTTGAAGGACTGGCTGGTTATGTTCCAGGTGCATTGGTTTTACAGCGTTATAAACATCTACAGCTTCGGTCAACATCGCTTTCACTCGAGCACTGTGCTTATCTCCTAACAGCTGTCCAATGATCTGTCCAGGTCAGGACCGCAGTTGTAGGTGTGGCTCGGTCAGTCAGTATTGAGCAATGCGCGGGTGGTGCGGTCTGCCGCGGTTGAGCAAACCGTTCCCCTACCGGCTCTTGTCCACTTAGGACGTAACGAGTCATTTGTGTTCTGTTGTCCAAGCAAAGTAGGTGGAAAGCCCACAGACTCTTTGAATCTTGAAAGGCAAAGTTGACGCTACTTTCCCATGACTTCATCTGTCTGAAGGTGTTCAGTCTGATCCCCATATCTGTCTGGACTGAGCAAACTCTTGATGATTCAGCTTATTTTGTGGTCCTAGAAAGTCCAAGTAAGTCTGATCTCCCGTGTTCGAAAAAATTTCAGCGATTGCGATTTCATAAGAAATTACTAAATTAACAACACACTAAATTATGATATAGCCAACAAATATCTGGAAATCGTAATCATTGATCTGATACCCCGCACTAATACTGGAGCATAGCCAAAAAATATCTGGAAATCGTAATCATTGATCTGATACCCCGCACTAATACTGGAGCATAGCCAACAAATATCTGGAAATCGTAATCATTGATCGGATTCCCCGCACTAATACCAGAGCATAGCCAACAAATATCTGGAAATCGTAATCATTGATCGGATTCCCCGCACTAATACCAGAGCATAGCCAACAAATATCTGGAAATCGTAATCATTGATCGGATTCCCCGCACTAATGCCAGAGCATAGCCAAAAAATATCTGGAAATCGTAATCATTGATCGGATTCCCCGCACTAATACCAGAGCATAGCCAACAAATATCTGGAAATCGTAATCATTGATCGGATTCCCCGAACTAATACCAGAGCATAGTCAACAACTATCTGGAAATCGTAATCATTGATCGGATTCCCAGCACTAATACCAGAGCATAGCCAACAAATATCTGGAAATCGTAATCATTGATCGGATTCCCCACACTAATACCAGAGCATAGCCAACAAATATCTGGAAATCGTAATCATTGATCGGATTCCCCGCACTAATACCAGAGCATAGCCAACAAATATCTGGAAATCGTAATTATTGATCGGATTCCCCGAACTAATACCTGGGCACAGTCAACAAATATCTGAAAATCGTAATCATTGATTGGATTCCAGAGCTTTTATTTTAAAACCTAACCGAACATGCGGGATAAAATGTATTCAACTGATATATCAATCGTAATATCATTTTTTCCAATTGAAAATGCAAGATCACTGAAATAAGTTTTCATATGACAGTGGATGCACTGATTTAGTCTAACTGAGGGGGTCCAAGTTTGCGGATAGCTACTAGTGTTCTCCTATTTCGCAGGTTACCTTACAAGTCAAGTTCTAAGAAAATCGACAATCTGTTTTCAATTGTTGTCAGGATTCTTTCCAATTTCGACCATATGTCCTCTTTTATCATGCTGCCCTTTCGTATGTTTTATCGTAATATGTATCACATTAATATTACGCCTACACATCACAAGTACAGTTGCGTATCGTGTATTGTTAGGGTGTCCCAAAATTCAATCTTTTATTAACTTCATTATTATATGACGAACGGCATACGTATAATAGTATGTACTGTTGGATTTGACGTAACGTGAAGGTGTGCCAAAATTCGATCCTCCGTCACTTCTTTAGTATATGAAGTATACAATAATAGGTACTGTTGGATTTGATGTATCCTGAGGTGTTCCAAAATTCAACTCATCATTAACTTTTTAATATATGAAGTGTACAATAACAGATACTGTTGGATTTGATATAGCCTAAGGTGTTTCTAAATTTAATAGCTGACCATTTTTAGAATACATAATATATTTCAAAATTGAAATTTTAGCGTTATTTTAACATCCTTCATGAACAATTTTCATGACACTGTGATTGTACTATTGTGATGTAATCGTATTCTTCGTATTAAACTAATAGTGTAAACTGAACCTTCTTTTAACAGATGTTTATTTATGGTGCTTCTAAGTTAAAAGTTGTAACAAATTTTGCAAAGTTATATGGGCACCATTGGTTAGTCAAACGTGATTTTGAACGTATTCGGTGTAAATTTTAAAAAGAATTATTTTAAAATATATGTGAATAATATAGGTAGATAAGTGTATCAATAACGTTTAAAAGTTCTTGTTAAATCACGTTATTTATTTTTGACTGCAGAGGGTGTATCAAGTAGAGTAATTCAATGAAAGATGTTCAGCAGAATAACTTTCCCACATGAAGTAACCGAGGTAGCAAACCTACCCATCCTTCAAATCCTCCAAAGGTACGAGTTGATATTCTAGGTCTGGAAATTTACTGATTATTGTGTAATGGAATCGCCTCAGAATCTGTAAATATTACGCCACTACTATATATTGTTGCAATATCTTTCGAGGACCCTGTGTTCCGTTCAAGCGGACTCCTGAAGACATATAAGATCCTTACTACTAAACGCAGACGCCTACGGTTGACCTTTACTACCTCAACTGATACCATAGTACACAGAAACCATATTTAAATTTTTTTTATTTTTTGAAATTTGTTATAATATGGTATAGCCTACCCATGAAAAAATAAATGATATGAGTATAAACGCGCCTTAAATTTGGTGTAGTATACAATATTTGTATATTGTAAATTGTATTGCAGCCACTTCAATTGTTTTCAAGTTGTGAAGATTAGATACGCGTATGTAATTAAATTAACTGACTAAAATGAGAATTAACAAAACTAGTCATGCCAGGATCATTAGTGACGTAGGTCTACGTGCAAAAGAGCTCGTGTCCGTCGGGTGTTTATGAATCTCTGAGAGGCCACAGGTGTCCGGACACAGTATACAGTAGAACAGATAAAGTTGTACACAGTATACAGTAGAACAGATAAAGTTGTACACAGTATACAGTAGAACAGATAAAGTTGTACACAGTGTACAGTAGAACAGATAAAGTTGTACACAGTCATGACTAAGCACGGGCTCGTTCTACCTGTTACCCGATTTAACCGTTCTTCTGTACGGTCATCGATAAGCTAAGACTGTTATCTTATATTCCAATATTTCATATCATTACTATGTACATTCACATATAATATGCGATAAAAATGTCGATGATTTCAAATATTTTCTTCAATGTTAATTTAATACTATTAGTTAATACATCCAAAAAAGCCTTATGGTAGAAGGTCTGAATTCAAATAATTTTAAAGTCTGTGATAATTAATAATATTCTAGTGGAATGTCAATATTTAATACAGATGTGTGTCACAAAATGTTTTTCTGAAGAAACAAATGTAGAATGTGTGACTCTAAAATAATCAAAACACCAATAAGAAGATATGAACAGAGAAAAACACGTTCGGCGCCGTAAATAGTGCGGGTGGCCCGTCTGATAAAACACTAACACGACTGGGTGACACTTTCTCTCCCCCCCTCCCCTAGGGCACTCGCCAGCAGACCGCCCCGCCGTCACAGTGTCAGTGAGTACCCACCGGTGACCGTGTACAGGTGTGCCGCTATCAGTGTTAGTGTCCCGTGCTCAGGCATGGGGAGGTGATGCCGCTGAAACTAAGGTAAGTGTTTTTTAATTTAGAACTTCAACTTGTTTGTTGACCTTAGCTGTATGTTTTCTACATATCATTCCAAAATAAATTATTTATTTACTTAGACAATCACTATGAAATTACCGTTATAAACGTGCTGTTCATTTTTACGCATTTCTTCAGCATGGAAAATCGAACAGGGATTTCAACAAATCAAATTAATTTAAAAAATTATAATATTACAGATTCATTGCAATCTAAGTTAAGCAAAAATCACAAAGTAAGTTAAACAATAACAGTTCCTAAAACGTCAACAATTTTCCAAATGATATTCTAGTGGGCTTGTGAATTTCATTTAGGGCATGCAAAGCTCTTCTTTATTATGGGTGATGTTTACTAGCTAAAGCTAATCCTCATGCGGTTGTTTGTGGTTAATAATAATGTAAAGTGTAAAAATTAAAAAAACCGCGTAGCCAATTAAAGTACTTTATTTGTCACTTAATCGTAATTAAATGGATTTACAGGTCCAACAAAGTGCAGGCCTCGTTGTTGAAATGGTGCCAGATTAATTAGTGATCTTTAAATTGTTAATAGACATGTTTGTGTCAATAAATAAAAAAATATAATTTTTTAACGCTTAATTAATTTTTATTGTAAAAGATAATAAAATGTATAATGTAACTGCTGATCTGATTTGAAGCATGGGTCATAATGCAACTGTTTGATAAAGCTGTTAAAACTCGTTCCCCTCTCTAAGCCATCTTAACATCACTATAGCCACTTTGTGAGTGATACATTAACTAGCTATCTAATTTAAAAGGGGTCCTGCCTCCAAAATACATATGTAGATTTTGAGTGATATATTCGATACATAAAAATTATTTGTCAAATACGTAAATATATGTTTGGGTACAAAAACTATAATATACGTTTGAGAATAACGTGAGCGTGTTTCAGTGATGTATTGTACCCCGAGACTTGCTATATTTTTATAATATTATTTCTTAATTGTAGTAATAAACACCAATGTAATATTTTGAACGTTCAATTCCTTATAGAAAGGTAAAATTGTGTTTAAAATAATCACGCTATAATTGGCTTATAGCCAATTTTATTGCTAAGTTTATTAAAACTGCATGGTATAAAATCGGTGCAAAATGTAATATAAAGTTCAGCTTTCGCAGTTAATTATGACAGTGGAATAATCTCAAAACATTATCCTGTGCGCTGTGGGTAATGTATACTCTATGGACAATGAAATTGAAAAAAATGGAGATATAAAACCACAGAAATAGAAGTATTATTTTGGCAAACAATTAATTATTTGATTATTATTGATTCTAATTATTTACCTACCAACATTAGGTTGTATGCAAAAATATTCTATGCTATAAACTTAGTTTTTTTTCTATTTATTGTTTTCAAAATTATTTAATTTTAATAAATACAATGTTATAAGAATATTTAGACATTTTGGAACATCTTTAAAACTAACGTGTACATTTTTTCCGATTTACACAACGTTGAAACGTTGCTTACACAATTGCATTCTTGAAATATTTTGGCCATATTCTGTCAACAGATGTTAACTAGTCTATAACTATTTGTTATATATTCATATATGAAACGCATGCATTATAACAAGTTAGTGGACAGGTATTCACTTTGCTCTAATCTACCCTGTTCCAAGTATTCGAATTCGTTTCTATACACGGGGTTTTAGGCGCTATTTGGACTGTGAGGAGACGTGTTTAGAGATATTCTTATTCACTTTACTGGCTGAGCGTTAGCGAAGCTTCGCAGAACCTTTCTGTTAATGTGTCTGTTCGCAGGATATCTCGAAAATGAATTGGCTACAGACTTGCATGGAGCTTCAATTCTATATAGGCAAGATCGATTTCGATATGATGCATGTAAGTCATAGGATTTGGCAGAAAGCAAGTGAAGCTTATAACTCAGGGGGATATCTCGAGAACGAGTTGAGCTTTGCAAATTGACCTTGAAAGTTTGCATTAAAACTGATTTTACATAAGCAACATCTAATTGTATGGTCCAAGTGCCTCCAAAAAATGTCCCTAGTTTTATTCTTATCGATGCATCTTATACGGTACTAGGTCTAGAATATTTCTATCTTGTATGTTTAACTGAACGAAACTCATATATATATATATATATATATATATATATATATATATATATATATATATATATATATATATATATATTATATTATGTGACATTCTTTGACTTTCAAACAACAACGTTTTAAAATGTTTGACCTATACGGACTAATACATTTTTTTACATTTTCCATAAAATGTCTTGTCATTACGCTTATTCAAGCGATAAGTGGAACTCACTAGTGTTCAAGTGATAGATGTAATATTATTATCATATGCTGGAAGTAATGAGAATTCATGCATGTTCCAATGATAAATATATTATCATAATATGTTGAAGTTAATAAAAATTAAATAAATGTTAATATTTTAAAGATGTGTAGTTACTTAATAAACTGTACGCTGTTTACTCGTTCCTTGAATATCGTTTAGTTCTAGGTGAGGGTAATTTGAATTTAAATTGGATACTGATAACGAGATCTTTCTCTAAAGATTTGATAATGTGTTTAGACCGAACAGAAACCAGTTTGTCCAACAAGTTAAGGAGCAGCAATAAAGGAGAGTAATGTTACAAAACCTTCTCATACAAATTACGCTTTCATAAGACAAAGAACAGGTCCACTTAGTCAATTTGATCGCCAGTAACAGTCCGTTCATGTGAGTTTCCCACCCATACAAGTCTCTCATTGTTAGCTTTAATACCGGTGCGCCGCGATTCTATCTCCCTTCACATCGGCTTTTTGCGATATTTCTTACATGGGAAACCTCAACTCTCTATTAATATGGCAATATTTACATTTTAATGGAAACTTCTTTCGCCTAATACAAGAATGTTGGAATTTTCTATCTAATGGTCTAGATTTCTTTTCCGTTACCGTTGATTCATGGAAAGGAGGTTAGTTGCGTCTGTTTCCCTTAGCTTTGTTTCAAAGTGGAAAGTCTTGTAATCATTAATAAGTTGAAAAAACTTCGTTTGCTTCCTCTATTTCACTATAAATCATTGATAAATTAGTTATGAAGGAGTTGAAGAAACTTCCATATTCAATTGCTCGAGTATATCGTTCATTTCATTCTCGAGATATCCTGAAGATAGGTGACATACTTGTTATTGGACAGAAAATTAATGTTTATAGTTCCCAGTCAGACAGAAGAGAAAATCTGCCAGCTCAGTAGAGTTACAGAACATCAATTTTGATCAGCCGAATTCCATGGAGGGACATACACCATCCTCAATCTATATCTGATCTACACACGAATAAATTGATACAATGAAATAATAAAAGACCCCATAGAATGTAACAACTTCATAAAATATAACATGTTAACTGCCATAGAAAGAGTTTAGTCTGTTTATAAATTTTTTATCAAACTATTAAAAAGCTTGACAAACTTTTTTTAAACATTCTGTTATTGTATCATTGCCATAAAATCGATGTTTAAATGTCGCTAACGCTACCCAAAATCCTTTGGAGTGATATGCACCAACATCGAACTCGATGTTCCTTGTATATAAATGACTTCATGCAAGTCTACAGATTTGTGCGGACAAGCAGATATCCAATTTTTCCAGCATCTCGATCAATAGACTTCGCTGATGCTCAGCCAATTAGGTTTATAATTTATCGATATTGCTATATATTCCATGTGTAGTTGTTCATGTTTTAGCCTTCACAATGATTATCATCCAGGTATTTCCGTTGACCAAACCACGTAGTAAAAACGCCATCACAACTAAAATCTTGAAATATTTCGGCCACACTGAAAAGAACCTTCTTCAATCAACGCGTTAAATATTTTTCTCTCAAAATGGCGATCTCTAACTGTGAGTGCTAAAAACAAATCATCCCACGTAGTGTTCCTTAACGTTTAAGAATAAGGATAAGGATTATGGAGGTTGTACATGATGTAAAAACTGACGTTTCGACAACAGTTATAAAAAATATAAACACTTTTAAGAAAAAGACGATCAATCTCCACTGCACAGTTTAGATGTACACCTCCAACATATGAAGCTCAAATCACGTTAGAAAAAGATGGTACCCCAAAATAATAAATTGTTCACAATGATATTTAAACAATGAATTAAATATTTATAGACTTTTATAAATATTTCTGCTCCATTGAAGAAGATTCAAAAGTGCAGAATTTATAGAATATAATTTCTAAACGATGGATTTGCATAAAGGACATTCTTTTTAATAGATTAAATATCTCAAAAATCATGGTATTGAAGAATCCCGAATATTGCAGACACACTGGAAAAATAATCTTGATCTTTTTAAACAGGTTATAAAGAAGATGTCCTTACTTAATTTAAGGAAAACAAATTCTTGAAAACCCTCGAAATGATGGAACAGATAACCTACCTCAACGACGAAGACTGAGGCTGCATTGCAAGACATAGGTGGATGAAGAAATCGGTTCTGTCGTCCACGGTCAGCTGCCCCAGATAATGAATGCAGACAAGCCATTGAAAAACCTCCATTTGTCACAGTGTTGGTTGAGCGGTGAGTCTAGGAACAGTTAGGACAGCCGCCGCTGTTCCTGTAGCCGCTCGGACAAGAGCTTTCGCTGCCTGTGACATGTCAGAAATTAATGGAAGGAAGTAGCAGTAATTGCAATGGTAACAGCTGGGCCGGAGCTGGTTCTGAAGTGATTAACTACACTACAATGTGCTATAAGCCTTTATTAGGAGGGTTTCTAGTTTGGCTTTAAGGTGTGTGGTGCAAACTTGCAGTGTTCTTCTCGCTGAGGGAATAGAGATTTTATGGAGCAGTGGTCTCGAGTTATTCTTGTACTGAATCACCTATTGTCGTTATAATATTGGTCTAATTCGAGGTAAGAATAAGCATAAATGAACGTTTGTCTAATGCTCTAATTTTGCTGCAGAGAACAAAAGGCATTAGAGATGTAAAATTCTTAATGTAAATTCTATATTTACTTATTCAAAGAAATATTTTGAGAACAAAAAGTCTGAATAACTTTTTTATTTTTAGACAATATACATCTAAATAGTTGTCAAATTAATAAAACGAGTTGGAGAGAGAAAAATGTAATTATAAAATTGCTAATAGAGATAAATATAAAACGTCAATTGATGATTTGTATTGGATCTTGTAGAACTTGATTGTTGGTTACATCACAAATCACAATACCTTGATATATACCACTTAAGAAGGCTTTCAAGGAAAAATAGTCTTAAGAAATGTCACTTCCAAGACATGATAGAATAAATAAAGTGTCTAAAGAGATCTTTGCGACGGTTATATCGAGAAGGCTCAGACTTTAGATATTGAATATAATAATATATATATATATATTATATATATATATATATATATATATATATATATAATACTTCCCAATCTCAAATCACATGACTGTATTATAATGGGCTAGTCATTTGGCAAAATGCAGAATTTCGAAACACAGTGGAAGCTTTTGCTTAAATTCGTACAATCTTATACGTATTGTTGTATATAAGAAATGTAGATTATTCCATTCGGTGTATTTTTACTCAAATAAAATATCACAAAATAAAATATAAATGCCAACTTTAGAGAAAAATTGGTATTTGAATTATAACACATCAATAGCAGCATTATTTACAATAATACATTACACTATCGGCTTAATGTTTTGTTCCCTTGCCTTGTTGTAAACAGTTACAAAGTTTAGGACTCTGTAAATAACAATCGAATGAAATGCATCAAGTTTTGTGACTGGACTGGCGAGTACTTAACGGCTTCTTTTATCATTTATCGTACGAGTACGAGTCTCACATCCTTTCGAAGGTGTTAAAACAGCAATGGGCTCTTTAAATCATATTTTTAACTTATTCCTGAAATGTAAAACACACGTCATTCTAGTTTTAAATTTAAATTTTTAAAAATATTCTTGATCTTCTCTTAGTTTTCTTTCAAGTTCTTCTAAGTTTTCGGGTTAAGTAGTATGCGTAAATGTATATGTAAAGTTAAATTTTGAGAAAATCAAAACATTTCAGCGGAAGACCAGATATTATAGAAACCCTTTAGCGATTTCTTGCTTACGTTTAACGTACGACGTTTCTAAGCATAGTAAATTGCATTTTGAATTTTAAATTATCATTGGTATAACTTTTTTAGACCTCTTAAACCAAACCTAAATAATTGTTATATCAGCGTATAAAATAAAGACTGAAAATAGTCATTTCCAGCTAAATATATTTCCTTTTGTTTGTGTTGTTAACAATTTTATTGTTATTGCTTTGACAGACGGTTGGTATGAGAAAAAATTATAACCTGTGGAAAAGTTATCGTTTTACAATTTAAACCTCTTTGATATTCTTTTATTTCAACCCCCATTACCATGGTAGATGATAATTTTATTTTCCCGGGAGAAAGTCCTCCCATCTCATTTTACAAAAGGCTAGGTTTGGTTCTTATACGATCCAAGTTGTTTTTCAGCCCTCTGGACATTGAAGAAATCCAATTACTGTGGTTGATTACAATACTCTTTCGTTCATATTTACTTTGTAGTATTGAAATATCAGTGCCTTAAATGATTTGTATTTCAATGTGTCCATCAATTCATTGCCATTCATTTATAAATGGAAAAGCTGTTTCCAGATTGTTATGAACTGGGATTAATGCTCTGTTGTGAAGGAATTGATAGTCTCTAAAAACGTTTGAGATCTGTGCATCCTCGTGTTTTCTAGCTGCTTGTATAATGGTAGTAATGTTAATGACAAAGCACGACCGGTAAAGGTACATTTCGATGAGAGCACAGCGCACGAGTGATATGACTTTCTCTGGTGGGCGATCCAAGTCTACATGACATTGAGCCGGCTGACACGCCTCTCCGCACTACATCGGTAATAAAAGATCCCAAACACCGCTTTCTCTACCATGATGCGTCTTTTCTTATATTTTTATAGGACACGTTGCAAAAGAACGGAATTTGAGACTTCTATTATGTCTTTTAAGACAAGATTTATCCTCATTGTCGCTGGCAGGATATTTTTCAAACTCAAGAGTTTAAAAATACAACCTAAAAGGTCAAGGTAATGCGTAAAATTTTATAGGATTGTAAAAGTCACATACCCAAACGTAAAGACTCTTACGCCTGCAAGGCCTACGTTTAGGTCTTTGAATTTTAAATACATATTTGACAGGATTATTCCAAAAATAATACTCACTATTAATTTTTACAAAAGCGATTATAAAATAAATATTATGAACCCTCATGAGGTAATATTTTAGAAACCGATCTCTTGAATTAGAATCTGATTAAATATTACAAGAGAATGGTTTTGTTTTATCCAAGCGTCGTACGAATAAATAAACGGCACATTTTTTTTCTTTTTTTTATACACGAGTGTATTATCCAACGATTTGCAACTATCAAATGTTTTGAGAAATTCATAGTGACTCCATCCAAAATAGACAAATGTATTTCCATCCTCAATTTGTTTTACATGAAATCAAAGGTATATCCTTTTCAAAAACGATTATTTACTGATGTTAGCAATGTTGTTTTAAACTATCCTTAATTAAAAATTCAATTGAAACCACGTTAGATTTTAAAAATATTTGTTTTATACGCCAAAATGTAACTATTTATGAAAATCTGTATTTAAATTATTTAAAAAGTAAGTGTAAATACTAAGAAATTGGGTTTGGGGAAATACATTGATTTGACTTTTAATAAGAATATAATGATAAGATACTTTTATCATGTATATCACGAATTTAACCTTATTTTAACCAAAATTACTATCGCAATTTTTCATTAACTTTGAATAAAAGATTTCTGAGAGATGACAATAAACTATTATAATTTTATTAAAATATTTGTACAACTTAATTTCCTATTCCCCAACAATACAATTCACTAACTTCACTCCCATACCAAATTTGGTTAAATATTATTCCATTCATTGGTCACGACTAATACTTGTAAATATACATATATATATTTAAACCCCTTTTCTTACCTGCCCAAAAAAGTATTTTTCCTCTGAACACTAAAGGTTGCATTAAAGATAAAAACACTTCCCTATATGCCTCATACAAAGGGACAGTACAAAGCGCTTCTCTTAACGACAATATTAGAACCCATATCCAGATTTAAAACGAACTCACTCTTCACCTGTAAAGTGAAAGTCTCTGTCTCAATAATATACGATGAGATTGTAGAAATACATTCATCAATTCAAAATAAGGTATTTGTCTTCATTTAAAAATTTACAAAAGTACTTGTCCATGAATAAAATTAGTCAAAAACACTTTTTTCTTTTAAAAAACATGCTCTGTTCATTTTGAGATCCTTTGTAAATGAACTAAGAAATAAGCTAAGGGTAAAATAATGCGTTCTAGAGAGATCTTTTATTTTCGCTAGAGCATTTCTTTAGATTTTATCTATCATCTTTAGACTCCCTAGAGCATTTCGCAGGAACACTGGTCACAGCAATTACTACTGCGGCAACAGTAACAACAGATCATTCAATTACCGCTAGAATATTGTATTAGCTACAAACATAGAACTCAGTCCAGACAATCAGCACAGTAATGTTCTAACTACAGCTATTGCCTCAATTATGCAGCCTTATACTAACATAATGACTTGAGCGACCGCTTTCATTTATGGTGTTGTGCCAGATAACATTCGGTTATTGTAGAGAACACGTGGCTAAATGTTACAGCTGGTGTTGCAGCATTTCTGGGGTTAAAATGTACATCTGTGTAGGGGTGATTGGGGAGGAGAGGATGAATTCAAAAAATTGAAATATTGTTCTAATAAGTTCTTCATGCCACTCAAAGGTTCTTATTTAAACCGGTTGTACCATATAAATGCGGTACAGTTGGACCAGAATTTTAAACGGTTCGGCTACTACATTAATAGTGTTCTCTGGTTTTCCTTTGTTACAGAAATTTTAGTTTTCACAAACTATAAAACATTTTGCAAGTGTAATTAAGAGAGTGTTTGTCCAAACTATGGATAATACAAAACTAAACAGGGAAAAATTCTATCTTTGATCACTTTTCCCCATCTTTTGTGTGGAAGGTATATGCTCCAGATCTTTCGGCAGCTTTTGACTGAAATTGTTGCACCAGTTGGAAGCATACAGCATCTGCTTCACAAATAACTCTTTAACTAGCTTAATAATAAACGGTGATTTTATCAAAGAACTGGTAGGAGCAATAAAAAAGTTATCTATGGAGTTCCAAAGTGAAGCCTTTTCCTGACTTATGAAAATAACCTGAATTTATCATTCCTTTGTTAAAACATACCTCAGTACTCAGGAGACTAATCAAATCAAATAAAAATATTTATTGTTCAAAGACATATACATGCATAGAAAATAGTCATTAAATAGTTTTTATTATATAATATCAGAAACTATGTATTACATAGTAGCAGTAGTATAAGTTTATAAATACTACAACCTAAAATATTAATTGCTTTTATACAACATTGTCATTAAAACTAAAAGTGATAGACAATAACACATCTGTTAATGGACACGACACTCTTTTTCCATTCAGATACTGAGAGCAAAAATATTATACCCTGAAATTGTTTTAACTAAATATTCACAAAAATATTTTCAAACCAAATTTTACAGCATGATCTAGGTAGTTGTATTTTTTTTAATTTAGATTAAAACCTTGAAGAAGGTTCTTGTCCCTCTTAACCATATACATTTTAGTATGGAATCTAATAGTGTGACCGTGTGTAAACAAATACAGGGGACAAATGTTTCGGATTCAAGAAATTTCTGAATTAACTTAAAATTATGTTTTTAGTTCTTAGGTTTACATAGATGGCCAGTGTCTCTTTATCAATCCAGCTTATCCGATAAATTTTGTAACAAAAGGTTGCCAACACAATTCAAATCATAAAAATAATTAGTTCTTGCTGTGAAAGCACACCTTCAGTCAACAAATATTAAACAAAAATTGAAATTTGGCAAACGTTCGTCACATTTTGGTGTTATTGACAAGCCTACATGAAAAGGTTTTCATAGGGTCGTGCAAAAACACTCCCTGACATGGAGGGGATATATCTCTTTATTCCTGTTAATCCGGGAGTGACTATACTGTTTCATCTATACAGAACAAAAAAAAAACGATATAGAACGTGTTCTGTTTAAATATAGAACACGATGGTATCAAAAAGCCGCATTCAAACTAATACGAAGTTGGGGTAAGGACAAGAAACAGACTTGCCGAGTAGTTAAATAATAAATAGTTCTACTTAAAAATAGCTTAAGTTTATAAAAATAGTTGTGGAACAAAATAGTTTAGTTTGCTTCTATATAGTAACTTTTACATTTCTACATCAGTTCTCCTTACTCAACCTGGTAACTAATACGTAAACCAAACTGAACAAATAAAAGGCATCATTACTAGTATTAAAATATATTGAGGTCGCTTTTCATAGGTGATAATAATAGGAATGATGTAGATGCAATCGCTCGTTAGCTCTTAAGCACTATATGAGACGTACCGCCGTGCCACCTGGTTGCTGTGTCCCTTTGTATAAAAGGGTCTATTTAAATTAATATAAATCACTTCACCCTCAGTCAGTGAAGCATTTGCCGCCACAGTAGAAGTTACCTGCATAAAATGGCTCTAAGTGTTGCCGTGACATAGATATGAAGTAAAACTTGGTTACTGCACGAAGTTTCTCAATTTCTTCAAGGATGTTGGTGATTAATCTAGTCGCTCTAATGTTAAACTACAGAGGAGTTCTACTGCACGAGAGGAATGAATAATCTGAAAATGATAAACCAATCTCCTGTGTTTCCCAAGAAGTTGAGAAAATTCTTCCGGTTGCTATAACTTCTTCCGGTTTGCACCGACTCAATTCCTTGCTAAATTGGACGGTTTCTACATTGAAACAAGTTCTCGTAAGCGATTATGTTTTCCTTTTTCAATGACTAATTAAGTTAACATGATTTTGCGTGACAGATGAAATCAGTACACGATCATTTTGGTTTCTTCAGTGAGATTCACTTTATCGTACACGTTTTTAAACACATTACCTAGGAGACAATTGCTTTTCCAACTAAAAATGTAAATACAACTGGTATAATTACACTGTTTGTGGGAGTAACAGAATAATATTAGAGTTAGACCTTGAAAAGTAAAAGAAAACTGTATAAATCATGAAGTAATTTTTTATAGTATTGAAAGGTCGCAAGTTAGATGGGTGCGCAGCACCATGTAGTGGTGTGGCTCTAGAAAGGTTGTAAGGAGTGCCGCAGGGCTCTGCACCGGGTCTTATTCTGTTGATCATCAATCATGGCTTAGTCTGATTCACACAAAGAGGATAACGAATCATTAGCCTTTGTATATCGCTCACGTTGTTGGCCAACCGGTCGAGATTAAATAGCTCTCAGAACACGAGAGCTTTCATTGTTGTTACGTGTTTCTTTCTCGGGTTGCTTTGTATAGGCTCAAGTCAAACAAGAAAACAGAGCATTCGTAAAATTTTAAAGTTGACATTTTAGCTTGCAATCGTTTAATGATAAGAAGCTTAAAAAGATTTTACTAATATACTAATACTGATTATAATCTTTATAAATATAAATAGAGGTCGAAAATATTTACTACGTTATTAGAGTTTAAGTTATACTACGATTCCCAAAGTGACATTTGAAGAGTTATAGAGTTGTAGCTTTATACTTACTCTTTTGTAGTTTTAAAAATTACATTCAGTAACATTTTAAGGGTAGGTCAATGTTATTTGAGGTGTAGACTGTTTTATTTATGATGGTTTGACTATGTTCACTATGTATTTTATGTGCGAAATAATTCTTCTGGGCAGGATTCTCACAACTTGGCAAGAAGTGGTGTGACGAGTCTATTGAGGGGGTCATGAACCCAGGGTCATCAACAGGGTTACTGGAACCTCTCGAAATGTCTCGTCTTCAACTGTTGGCTGTACTTTCCATTCTCGTCGATATAGTAAAGGCCAAGATTATAAGCAGCAGTCTGTAACCTTTAAATACACTTCTTTTTATTGCTGTATGTCCCGATAGATTTGTTTTGGCCAAATGTTTGTTATGCTAATAACAATAATTTATTTCCTATAAACTCTAGCTTTAAAGTCTCTAAAACTTTAATTCTTATGTTGTAAAAGAAAACTACTAAACCAAATAAAATAATAAATAACGATTAATAATCAAACAGATGTTTAATTCCTTGTTAACGCATTATCTGCCACTGCCAACAAACGTCCTTCAAAGACACATTATAGAGATCTGGAGAAGAACAATGTTAACAATGCAGCTGCTTTCACTTTAATTGCAGGAACGAATCCGATATTAATCACAATTCCTCGAGATTTCTAATCCTTTGCATCGAGATAGGCTTTCAGAGAACACTCAGCACCTAGTCTGAACCGAGACCTACTCCACTTCCTCCTTTCCAGTTATCCAATGTTGCGCCTGCCCTGGACCGCGGGCCACATCGCGCCTCCAGCTATGTAAATGGCCGTGTCACGACATCAATTGTTGATTCATCACCGTCATGCAAAGATTATGCCACGAGCTGCCTCTTGATGACATATCTCGGCTAATCTAAATATATATGAGGCTGTGGTGAGCCAGTGATGTATGGAGATGATATGATCTAACAGCTTCTGCAAGTAGGTGAGCCGCTTCCTTATTAGTTTTCTTCGCATCCTTGCCCCTTAAGACGACCGCTTTTATTACCATTGTTTGCTGTTTTTAGCTTGTTGGACTTTAATTGACTATACAAGTGTTTGTTATATGCCTTTTATATCTTTCACATGATACCAAAAGCCAACAATAGGATAGTGGTGAAATCTAATCTATTCTAAAACTAATTAAATACTAAACTAAAAGCAAAAATATTAGTTACGATTCATACTTTTGCCACCTACATTCATGTCTTTATTGGTGTTGTATTCTGCTGAAGCTGTCTTTTATGCAATATTTGATATCGAAACAAACAAAACATGTAACCAAAGCTTATATTTCACTCTACATTTTTTTTATTAATTCAGGCTAAATGGGGGAGCTAGTGATAAAGATGGCCAAAGTTAAAGAACGTTTAGGTTGAATAAATAATATCGCAGATTCGTTTCCTACAATATTACAACCAATTTATTACTGTTCATATATTTCACTACTCTCTATTCTATGACTCCCATAAATCCACAAAGTTTTGATTTAAAAGAATAATGGCGGTAATATTATTGACATCAAATTAGAAAAAGAGTACATCTTGTATTTATTTGAATTTAATATCCATGGGTTTGGGCATGTTGAAGTTTTCTATTAATAAAATTAATTACATATATTCACTGTTTACTATGGCACAATTGATAGTGGTGCAATATTTAGAGTAAGATTTCCTTTTCTTAACTCAATAGCAGCCTGCCACTGTAAAAGGGACCTGATAGCGACTCTATGGCTGGCCACAAGAGGTCTTCGCTTTCCACTGCCGACATCCGTGGAATGTTAAGGCGGCCGTGCGCCACTAACATCAGCAATGGTGTCTTCCCCGACCCCTATCACTTACGTAACAAAGCTGATATAATGTGGATGAGTCACTGTTCATTTACGGTCGTGGTGGCCTGTTACGTATCCGATGACCACGTACATTAGTATCACTTTGAGTTGTAACCCGCGATTATTTGGTCGTGATGATTTTGAGCGTATCCTAATGACCCATGGAACGCTCAGAGCCGAGCAATTAATGGCCCTCTTCTTTTATGAGTTCTTTGTGGTTAGGTTATAAAGAGAATCTCAAGTTCTAAAGAAAAGGTGAGCTCATGTGCCGACAATGATTGGTGGTTGTATGTTGTTAATATTGTTGTGGACTTTGCCAAACTACGGCTGCTTTCTTGTGTATTATCTGGAACACTATTTCTTAAGAATAAATACTATAAATAAATATGTACATGCGATTGAACAAAAGATAAATATATAAGGTTTTAACTTTACAGAGATCTGAGAATTTTTTTAAACAGTACACAAGTCCTGTTGTATAAACACAAACGTAATAAACAATCAACTACGATTCGGGATCCCGCTAAACCCTGGAGGTAATGATCCCAGAAGACGGAGGCGAAATGACAATGGACGCTGCATTCCTCCTCCTACTGCCTTCCCTGCACATCCTTGACCCGCGAACATCCTGGTCGCCTCACACGCAGAGTCCAGCGTGCGTCACTGAATGCCAGATCTGTACGATCCATGACTAACTGTTTTACTATCACTTTAGAACAATATTATCTACAGATTTTTTACAGTAGAACTGTCAAATCTCAAACCATACAAAAACTTCAAATCGGACTTTGGATGATGAATACCAGATGGTTTGAGGATGTCAGTCTAGAAATGAAGACCTCATATTTAATCATCTCATTCCTTCAATCAGCCTTGTTACAAACATTACTCATTTTTTAATTTAAAGAATCTTAATCCGTAAAGATTGTAATTGATTGTTAGTTTTTCATAATGGAATTAGCTGGGAATAGAGACAGTGAAAGAAAACTAGGATAGAGTAAATGGACGTTATCAATTGTTGCCCATAATGATGAGTTGTTTCCCCTAGACCTTTTGTCACTGATCCTCCTCTCATAGCCCGTTTAAACATGATCCAAGATTCATCAACTCTTGTGCTGACACATTTAAGACAGTGTATTCAGAAGGATTTAATTTTAATATTCAGAACAATTAAGTGTTCGACCTAAGGAGTAAGCTAAAGTTGAGAAAACACAGTTACGTAATTTAGCCAAAGAAATCGCTGACATTTAATCAAAAATGTTTTAATCGGCCCGAGTGTTGTCCTGATGATCCCACTGATGGTATGCTTGTAAAGTCAGATCAGACGATGGGTGTCGACGTTCGTGTGAAAGTGTCTCGCCTCAATGGTGTCACTCTCGCCGCGGTCACTGACATCACTTTACACTTTAGTCGTCACGTCGATTTAATCCAGATCTTCATTATTTATTTATTCATTCACTCTTCATGTTCATGAGGGTGGATCTAGAAATCATCCTAAGAGCAGGATTTTGGAGCTGCACTTTTATTTGAAATGTTCTTTAATCGCCAATACAATCTCGTTGCAAAAGTAAAAGAAACGTTAATAAATAAATACAACGGAGTATCGAAATGCTCATAAGAACGTAATGCGTAATATATCACAACTTTAATATGATTCAAGTTCTCCGTTTAAGAATGTAAACACCTTAATATGTTTATTATTATTCTCTTGTTTCACATCATTAAAACCCCACAGAAGAGCTGATTCACGTAGGCTCGTTAAAGTAATCGTTTGTATCGTTAAAGAATTATAAAACAAACACTGACACCTTGATCGAGCGATCTGTTTTGAAATGGGACCTTGAAGTAAAATAAGGTAACCACTCCCAAATGTTTCGTCACAGCTTGACTCTGAGAAAGTTACTTGTCAATTTCATGTAGAACAGGTGTTATATCACCGCTTGCCGGGAGATATTGTATGATCGCCGTTCAGAAGAATTGGTAGTGCCTTGCTGTCAAGCTCAAAGACCCACTGGAACTGACATCTGACGTTTCTCAGGCTGTCTGCACATAGAAAGTCTGAAAAAGAGAAGGTTTTCGAAACAAGTCTTCCAGGAGAGTACTGAAGATGCTGGGAGATAACTAAGAGGACTGACAGAACAATTATTAACGTATCATGAACACCAAAAACACATTCGTAATCCACCCGTATATGTCTTGATATTGAATGTAAACATTTTTTTTAAAGTTGAGCTATGATGTTACAAGATTTAAACAAGCTGAAAAGAATTGAGAAATACATTTGACTAAGGGACCATGAAAAAACAAACCTTCAAGTTCCTTAGTCCAGCTGAGAGCAGGTGTAGTAGCTACACTTGGAAATTTACTGGTTTTACTTATTCTCAGGTCAAGGTTGCTGAATTTAAGCAATTGGAAAATAATTCCCATAAAACCTAAATGTTTAGATGAAAACGGAAAAACGCTAGAATCACAGTTCTTACAGTAAAATGTTTTAATACTACTATTATTATAGCCCTACAGGGCCTTGTTCGGGTTCTGTTTTGCCTGTTCGTCTTTAGTCTGTCGACCCATATGTGCAATAAGTTTTGATAAAAAGAACCTAAAGACTTGTTACATAGGTTTCTTCCCCAAAATCAATAGCGTTGCTCTTAGTCTAAGGGAGAACCCTATTGATTTGGGAATCAAAACGTAAAAGGGCAGTATATGTCGTAGTACGGGCTACGACATAAGAATTACGGGCTATCTGTCCTTCTGAGCGATATCTCTGGGAAAAAAGGTCCTGGAGACTTGAAACGGGTCGTACGTTCCTTTCAGTCTAAAGAAGAACCCTATGTGTTTGTGGTAAAAATGTCAAAGAGCAGTCCATCAGTATGTCCATAGGTCTGTCTTGATAGAGAAACGGTTGAAACTTGCAATTTGGTACCTACGTAGGTTATCCTTAGCCCAAGGAAGGTGTCTGTCGATTTAGAGTCACAAAGTACAAGGACAGTCCGTCCGTCAGTCGGTCCTGATGTACGCTACCTGTTCCATTACAAAGAACCCTACAGAATAATGATAGTATTAGAAACCATGACTGATGTGTCATTACTGAGCTAATGAATGATTCAATCAGTGAGAGGAGAAGCGGGTCAAAGGTCTAAGTCAACATGTCAATCCATCTGACAGCTCCCACCTTTGCTACCAAATCAATTCTGCGGGAGGTGGGTGACGTTTGTCAATCTATAAGGTGGCGCAATAGGTGTTCAGTTCGTTTATTGTTATATAGTCACAGCTCTTTAAAAAAATCTTTCTTGAAGACAAGAAAAGTAACATACTTTCAGGAATTCCACAAAAATTACACAAGCTTTATACAATACTTGGGGTGTATACTTGTAATCAGACTCACAGAAAATGGCTAAAGAAAGTACATACAATTTGTAAGATATATATTCTAGATCTCGGTTTTTTCATTTTTATTTAGAGATACAAGCTGAGAGAATACAGTGACGTAATGTTTTCCAAGAGACCCAATGAATTTACGTAATGTCTCTTCCTTGTAGTCTTCTGCATTTCAGACCAAAAGTTTAAGCATAACAAATAAACAGTTTAACACTTGACAACCATAACCAAAGATAAAGATGAAAAAAGATGTTATACGGCACAAAGCTAATATTGCCAAAACGACTAACTAGCACTGAAGTTGTACTATCACGAACTTGAAAAAGAGTAATACTTTGTAGTTTTTATTAATACAACTATTTATAGCACATGAATTGTAAAATGAATAGAGTCTATCTAAACAAGACATCAATATACCATAATTCAAAGGAGTATTACCTAAATCATAACTAATTCTATTGTCGTATATTGAAGATGTTAATACTAAATTCCTTTAGTACTGTATTTGCGTGCTTTTGAAGTAACTATGACCTGAATTACAGTAGAATTATCGATTGTTTTAATCAACACTCACTCCCCATGGGGCTAAAGGTCAACGACACGAGATTGTCTCTAGAGTATCAACCCTGACCTCGGTGGACCTGTGCAGCGGCGGACCCCCGAGCCGAGGCCCATCAATCGTCTGGGTGGGAGGAGTTATGACCTTATTCTTCTTCTTCATTTGAAAGTTGGTAAACATCATAACGAAGCTGACACGATTTATCTGCCGATACTCGTTAGGCGCTCCCTGTGATTACATTCGACGTTTTAATCCGTCAGTAAAAATGTTATTTACTCTATTCTAAGCGTTAAATGGAGGGTATATATTTTTATATACTTATCCTTGGTCGATTTTATCGTCTAGTCCTCTAAGTCTCCAGCTAAATGTACACTTTAGTTAATGCAATACCCCAGTGTTCACCTTTGGTTCACCTTGCATACTACTTAAATTTCACCTCTCAGTTAATTAGACCTCTGGTTAATTTAACAGAAGTTCATTTAACCCATTCGTTAACTTAACCTGCAAATTAACGTAATCTCTTTGATAGCTCATCCCACTGGTGAACTGATCCCCCTGATTGATTTCATTCCATAGCTTATTTAATTTCTGGTTAAATAAACCTTCTGTTAACTCCCTTGTCGTTTTAATTATCTCATGAATTAATTAAAATGGAGTGTGTACACTTGGGCAGCTAAATCCACTGATCTGTATTTTACACTGCCAGCAATAATAACGTAAACGAAAACGTATATGAATATGAGAGTAAACAACTAGCCTAACTTAGTTAGCATAGCCTAACTCCGCAAAGCCCTTGCAGATCCGATATTTATCTTGATTCACATAGAAAACCTCATTTAGTTGCTTCAGAAATTCCTTGTGGATTCTGACTTGAGAAATAATCCACATTGTTAAAAAGGGTGTTTAGCAATCCAAGAACACATAATCCATTTTTAAGGGCAGTTATCCTTAAGAAACCTAGAAGAGAGACCGGTCCATACTCATTTGCAAATTTTTATTGACCTCCTCAAGAATCTAAACCCGTGACATCTCGACTAAAAAGCCGCAGGCTTTTCCCCACAATACGCGAAGAAAAAATAAATGTCCAAGATTACCTTCTGCATTTCCCTTTTCAGACAGATTCTTTTGCAGAAATGTAGGACCCGTAGGTCTTCCATTTGGAAGGTCTTCATGTAGGTTGCTCTGATGCTTTAAAACTGAGCATTGCTGAAAAGTAATTACCTTAATGCCTACCTTGGCCCGGATCTGTGAGGGCTGCTCCAGTAATATCCTTCTTCTCCCATATCGGCAAGGTTCCTCCCACTGTCCATCTGTCTGTCTGTTTCGCCTCCTCCCATCCATCATTGGCCGCCAATTGCTGGAATCCATTAGCTGAAAGTGCTTCTCTCTAAGTTCACTTTTTACATTAATATCTTACACCCTCTTTCTATATATAACTAAACGACAAATTATACAACTTTAAAATAATAACAACGACCTAAACTTATAATACTTTCACAAATTCAGGAATGTTATTATTGTACAGTTGTATTATATACTACTAACAGTCCTTATACATTTTTGTTAATACAATGTTTTTGTTTGTTTCAGGTAAGAATGCGGCTCATCGTTCAAGAAAAAGTAATGTAGTCAGTTACAACGTGGTATGAAAACTTTCTGTAAGAACTACCTATCAAATAGGTCTATTGTCAAGCTCATATAAGATTCAAAACAATTTAAAGGAGAATACTATTCAAGAAAAGTATGTGATTTGCTTTATATTTATGTATCAAAATTTATAAAAGGGTGAATTATACGCTTACACGGTAGTAGTATGCCAAACTACGTGTCTAGTAGGTTCCGCTACAGATGGAATGAGAAACATCCCATGGAGGAATATGCCTCATCGAACTCAGTGTCTATAGCTCTATATTTTCTCGAGATACTTGCAGACAGGAAGACAAACAGATCATTTTTTCAGGTCTTCTGAGTGATAGGCTTTAATCCTATATTTCTTTAGCGCCAATCAAGTCCAGAGAAAGATATGCACTGTGATCAAACCCGATTTGCCTATGAAGGAAATGGAATTTCATTTAAAATTTCTGGTCGATGACTCAATTTATTTTTGAGATATCTCACGAGTGATAGGTTTTACTGATGCCCAGTCAAACTCCATAGAGTAATATACACCAACACAGAATTTGATATTTTTACGGAGAAATTAAGTTTCGTGTATGTATAAAGTGTGTAGCTAAATTTTTCTCGATATATTCTTCCGAGTGATGGGTTTCTGTACGGCTCAGCTGCATGGTAAAATATATACCATCATCGAATTCGATATTTTTTATGTAAATATGCATGTTTATGTAAAACTTACAAATTTATACTCAATTTCTACTTGAGATACCCTTTTAAGTGATAGGATTCGGTAAGGCTCAGCATAATCCCATAGATAATATATAAACCATTATCGAAAGCGTTTTTCATACAGACATTGATTTGTATATAAAAGTATATAGTTTAATTTATTCTCAAGACGTGATTGTTAAGCTTTGTAATGCGCAACAGAATACCATAACGGGACACGCACCACATCCAAACTCAAAGATACCTATGAACTTGTACAATTTTAAGTATATAGCTCAATTTTTACACAAGACGAGCAGATGAGAAAATATGTTATGGTTGGGAGATAGACTTCGCTAATGCTCAGCTAATATAATGTGAAGTATATTAAACTAACACACTTGAACATAACTAGTTGCGGATATATGCTTAGGTAAGGTATGATATTTGCAAGTGCGAGGGGTTTCCTGACAAACCATTGTCTTCAATGAGGGTAATCTAAGGTTACGTGTCGTAATTTCTATCACAATTGTATATTTATAGCATAGTTTCTCAGAGTTCTTCGACAATCTGCATTACTTGTTGACCCAGAGATCGTGAGATCGACCTTACTCCGAACACTCTTCTAAATGTCAAGACGGCCAATGAGTAAGATCCCAGTCATCTAACGTCACCTTACCCGATCTGCCCGCACCCATCCTCTGTCCCTGAAGTCTGGCCGCCCTCCGCCGCTCCTACCCACTCCCACCAGCATTGTTACCGGGGCCCGGGGCCACTGCGGCCGGGTGAAAGGAACCACATTTGGACGGCATTGTTGGCTTTACAACAGCAGTAACTCACTGGTCAATCATTACATTAGCCTGATTGTCCGCTGGCGCCTTGTACAGTTAGGTGACTAATAGAGTTTATATTTGATGGCAATGTGGTATGAAATGGTGCTATCTCTTTAATAATGAGGACGTCAGCTAATATGCCGTGTCATCGAGGGCGATTGGGCTCTCTCGATACTGACTGCAGGGCAGACAAGTTTTACCGTTAAGATATAGTAGATATGTTGTGTGCGATTAATAACTGTCCAAATTCTACATTGCTCAACATAAACGTGCCTTACAAAGCTCTCTCTGTGAGGTAGTTTCATGGTTTATATAATATGTTAACAAACAAAGTAATTAAAATATATGGTTATGGAGGAGCCCTCACTGAATGCGAGTGGAAGTACACATGTAGTTTAACTGTTTTATTTATTTTCCAAATGGTTTTAGACTGAGGTATTATCAAGCTTTGAAGGTTTTTTAAAGTTATTTTTGCTTTAAAAGACACATCCATGAAGACATATGGTTGATTTTATTTGACCAAGACAGTTTGAAGTGTCACGTGATCGCGTTCTCATTAAAGCTTTTGAGTTGCCCACACTTTTTGGAGAGGGGATATTATTGCATATAATCAAATGGAATTAAAAAATGTTTAATCGCTCAACATTAAAAAATAATATTTTAAATGTTAATCTTAAACTTAGATCTGATAACTTTACTTTTATTTCAGCTGAAGGAACACTTGATAAGATAATGTGTTTTGTTATGTGGCATCTAAAATAAGTATACATTTATTTTTTTAATAAATCTACTAGTGTCACGTTCACAAAATATGTGTATGAAAATGCGAAAATGAAAAAACTTTAACATGTTTTGCAATAATAAAAATTTTGCATTTATTCTAAAAGTATTTACTCCCCGACAATTGTAAAATAAAAAAAAAACCAAATAACGGTCATACTCCCAACTAGGAAGAGTATGACCAGATATAAAATCTACTCCAAGTGTTCGAAACTGCGGAGAAAATGTACAACTGTTTCGACATAACAGTTGCACCTTCGTACCCACTGCAGCACAAGGACCCACTGTACCTTGCATGATACCGTAACTGTTACTCCAGCGACTCCTTACTATTCAGGTCGGGCCGAGCGAGTGGCTGTCCGATTGACCGGTGGTTGGCCAACTACCTGAGGTCGGGCGGCAGCTTCCGTGTCTACCTGTTGTACTTTTCATTCATCAACCAGCTACTGCCTATGGACGGTTTGGTTGGCCAACTACCTGAGCTCGGGCGGCAGGTTCCGTGTCTACCTGTTGTACTTTTCATTCATCAACCAGCTACTGCCTATGGACGGTTTGGTTGGCCAACTACCTGAGCTCGGGCGGCAGGTTCCGTGTCTACCTGTTGTACTATTCATTCATCAACCAGCGACCACCTATGGGTGGCTTATAACTCATCTTGACTTTATGTATATCTGTTCAAACCGAGTCGAACATTATTAACACAGTTCAAATCTTGAAATTTGACTGTGGAGAGCCATCATAAGCCAATAGATGTTGAATCAAATCTAATTCATTGAGTTAAAAGTTTATACATTCATATGTGATGGAGTATATTATGTAAGGAAGCAAAAATAATCTGAGGAATTATAAAACCAGAAGATTTTTCACCATCTTGTAACATGAACTAGTCAAAACCTAAAATGCTTATCACATGTTAAAAAAACTCTTACTGGAAAAATAAATTAGTGGCAAAAATGTATAGAAACGTAGATTGGGTTATAAATCATCGTCACATTACAGAACACATACATTTTAATAATGTTTACATACAATTTCAAAGATATTAATGTGTGAATATGAGTGTCTTTTTCTTAAGTTTGGCTCAGAAAATTTCAAATCAAGAAACCCTTAATTAAGCAAATATACAATGCAAAATAATATTGTAATTTTAATCTTGATATCTATTTTAAAGACATTACGAAATTTTATGTAAGGCATTGCATTTATGTATTATTATTTGTAAGAAACATTTGGTGCCCAAAGTTTTTGTATTGTACTTTACTAAAAAAACATGTTATAATTACACATTTATTATAAAACAATCAAAGCACTTTACACTAAATCATAATAAACAAATATATTGCTAAACGTTGCTTTCAATATGTATGGAGTATCAGAGACTTTAACGCATGTATTAACAAAATCATTATTGTGTAAATTTCCAAGTCCTTAACGACACATTGCTTTGAGATTATACTTTAAATATCAACATTTTATTACACTATTTAGATAATCTCCAAGATTCATTAACCTTTTTTCCATTTTTAGCTATAATGTTTTTAGTAATGTTAAAATATAAATTTAAAAATAGCTTAAATTAAATTTATTCTCAAATGTTAAAAATGTCTATTTCTTAAAACAATCGTATCTTCGCGTATGTAATACTATCTAAACCAACAAGAGAGCAAAATATTTATTCTACAGCCTCACCTGAAATACAAAAGTTAATAGTAATATGGAAATTTAATCAAAAAGTTTTGTTTAAACATATTAGTGAAAATGCCACTTGTAGGATTTATCTCTTCCAATTCCATTAAGAATACATACTATACACAGTTACAATTATGGTTAAACTTATTGCTAAATATCTTTTATTATTAAAAATGGAAGAGTAAGACTGCCTCTTATCGTTGTAACCAATTATGAAGTATGTATGTATGTACATGTAATATGAAAAAACAGTAATATAACATCACATGTTGATATCTGGGCTAATGAAAGGGCTGACTAATTAAAACATATGTTATCATTTTTGCGTTTCCTGCTGGCCTGCGGCGGCGATGCTTGACAATTTAATTGACTATAATTGTATGCACTACACGTTCACTTCAGACAGCTGTTATCAGATAACAAGACAGTCTACCGGTGCGATACCTCTCACTTTCTCGCGTGAGCCAATAGTCAGGGGCCAATAGTCCTCAGCGCCCTGTTGGGCCCAATATGTTATAGTCAAATTAGGAAACATCTTTTTGCACTCATGGACCATCCCTTTCTCGGTTCCCTGGGTACCGATTTCTCGGTGTTCGGCTTCGGCCTCGGCCTCAGAACACGATGCAGTCAATACTATATCCTTATTTTTTGGTCTCCAATGGCTCACAGTTCTCACAGGTTTTTTGACCTCAACATCGGAAAATATTCTTTTAAGCCCAGTGATACTGAAAGATTCTTGTGGTACTCATTTGATAAAATAAATTTTCGAATTTGTCATACAATTTTTATTTTTTCTCTGCTCAAAGGAACTGCTGAATTTCCATACCAATGAAACTAAATTTGGGAAAATTTTAAGAAAAACTTAGAATCCCAAATAAAGTATCATACGTTCGGCTAGTATCCCGAGCACCAGCTAGCTGCCCACACTACCAGACAGTCCTGCCACTTGTCACTTAAAGACGTTTGTAAATTGAATACAGATCTGAAAATACATACCGCTGAGATACATCATTATATTGTAATCTCTTTTTATTAATTTCATACCCGAAAAGTGTTTTGAAATGATTGCCATTAGTATGAAAATTAACTTCTAAACGATAAATTTATCGAACAAACGCTATAGGTATTGATTTTTAGTATCAGTGATGTAGATGATTATTATTTTAGTAGGATGACAAGTATTGTTGTTCTGGATGTATAAAGTTGTAACCTAATAATATACTGTTATTGATCCTTTTGAAATTCCTAAACTGTAGTGTAAGAGACAGTGCGTGTCTCAGGGCGTACTTACATCTAACACTACTACTGTAACACGGATTTAACTGATAGATCTGTGAGAGTGAGAATTGCTCAAACTGTAGCGTGCTCTATTCGAGAATATGGAAAAGGCTCTGGACTAGGAAAGTTATGGAAAGTTTGAAATTCTCTGATGAACAACCATTAATTACCTTCCTGAGGAGGAAACATGCCCACTGTGATAAGAGTTTACTGTCAGGTTCATCTGGCCGGCGAGGCGGATGAAAGTTACGACCATTCGTAACACTCTCTCAGATTTATATCAGGTGTAATTACACTACCTTGGTTTGATTAGCGCTCTTTGCGGTGCACCATAACATTGAGCATACGAGGTAATTATCGTGCGATGGGCTTGGTGGTTGGCAGTACTGAAACAGTAAACTAACAAGGCGTGTCAGCCTCTGAAGCAACTATAATTATTCTGCAGATGCTACAATAATAATCTTAATTGGTGTGAATTGCTATTATAAGAGGTTGCTTGAATCATAAGAATCTAATAGAAACAAATCAATACGGAACTTTTACATACCAAACTGAAAATATATTTCACGACTTTGTGTAGGCCTACTATTTCCCTGTAGGAATAATCTGAATCAACTAACGTAAGGTTTCCAGAACGATTAAAAAAAATAATAAAAGTTGGCCTAATTACCATTACATTATGTTTTTTTAATGTGTAAACTTTTCCATCCAATTAAGAGCTTTCAGTATATATTTCTTGCGTTGCAATATAAGTAATTTAATGCCATTCTGTGGGCAAGAACCACACCTTTTTAAAGGTCGTCCCTACCTTTCTAATCTTGCGCCTGTTTTTGCTCTGATACACTGCCGCCGCTGGATCTGGTAATGCCAAGTCAGAAACTGTGGAGGAAAACCGGCTCCAATAGGACAAAATATACCCCAAAGGGAATAATATAAATTCGTCAGTGGATGGAACAAATAAGTTTACGTAAACAAATTATTGGCTTCGAGGGCAATACTTTGTCGGAAGACAGGTGATTTAAGTGGTATTAATCTCGTTTATGGTCTATACAGATAATTTTAATAATTCTTCCAAGAATCTTTTGTGCAGAAATCACCTCATCATAGCAGTTGCTCTGTCCTCTAAAAAGTAAATTATTTCGTCTGGAAATTGTAATTATTTTTAACTGCTGACTAAACTTTTGAGGGAAACTAGGGTAGTTGAGTTTGACGAGAACAGAAACAAGTCCAGTAACCTATCAAAAGGAGCGCCTTGTCTAGAACCAGAAATTGATTGGTATGATTGTGGTATTTTTGTAATTGCGCAACGAAAACTACAGTAATCAAGGGTGTGCCGTAAACAGGCCCAGTTCCGCCGTTCCGCCTCTGTAAGGACTCGGACAAGGGCTCTCGGAATGGACCAGAGGGCGACTACAGAGGAGAAAGTCTTCCACCAGTCATCTGCATTCCTTCAGCTCCGCTGTTCTTTCTTCATCAATCACACGGCCATCTCATCCTGCCCGGAAAGGTCGGGAAACAGATTTCCCCTAAAGAGGACCGTGACTTGAAAGATAAAAAAGACTATCGTTTCTTCCTGAACAACCGCCTGGATGTGACGTGTCTTTAGAATTTGTTCTGCAGAGTAATCAGTACAGTATTTCAAAATACAATGTTCACTCATATATTCAGCTGAAATTGTTGTGTGAAAATGTGTAGTTATTAAGATAAAAATATTTACGCAATCTTTAAAAGTTTGAAGATGATCTTTTGTGCACACGTATTAAGTAAACGAGTACTAAAAAAAGAACTTTTAGATAATTTGTCTGCATTGTATTTAGTTGATTAGACTGCTACCACTGTTTCTACAGTTTATCGGAATGGAAAAGATCAACACAGACCATTTTAGTTGCACATGATTCAGTAATCATGTAGTTATTGTTTTGTTGTCAAAAGTTATGAGTGTAGTGTGGGGGTTTCTCTTTAGTGCACACAAATACAGCCTTTTCAGTTGTTTATTTATTGTATTTTATGTGATCCCGGAAAATGACGTCCCAATGTAGAAGTAATAAAACATAACCAACCTTTGACCGTTCATAAATCTGAAATTTCCGTGCTCATTTACTTTAGTTACACTTCATTACGAATAGTAATGCAAATCTAGAAAATATAATAAATCTCTTACCTGTAATACAAAGATGTATAAATTTATTTTACAACATTAAATTATTTTTTATATATTATATATGGTAATATTTTGTGACATTTGCGTATTTATTAACCTTGCCGATAAATTATTAAAAGGATACATAAGAGAAGGATTTGTCCCTTTCCACCTGAAGAAGAAAGTAGATACCAGGTCCTCGAAACTTCATATTTCAGTTTTTTGTATCACGTAACGTGAGAGAATGTTCGTAGTTCTGTTATTTTTCAAACTGTTCTAATAAGCATATGCAGTGTAATTCAACTAAAGTAATTTACTAATGGTACATGACAATTATGTTCTAACCAACCACCAATTCACGCAATCGTCTTCACGCCTGACAGTGCTGCAGTGGGCAGTGATATACATCCTGTTTCCGGGAGAGTGCACTGATGTCCAGGTAATGCTCATTACTTCGTTCCACCAGTGGCCACTGGACGGCTCGCCGAGAGTTTTGGGGCTCCGAAAGCCTAATTAGTGGTTCTGTAACGAGTTCCGCGGTTTTTACCATGTAGATACTATGGATGTTATGGTCTACTGAAAACACTTGCGATGAGGTCTGTAGGCCTTAGGAATTTCTCTGCCAGAATATTGATATGTTTAGGCTATAATCACAAAATTTTGGACGTTTTTTATTTAAGCTATTTTAGATACGACTACTCAGTGCATAGACAAATCTCCAACCTCCATATTTTCTATATTTTCTCATATCTCGAAAAAATGGTACAACTTTTTAAGCGTTAAAATATGGGATGTTGAGTTTCTTAATGAATAAACATTTGCTCAGAGGGTGTTATAATGATGGGACTTTGTCACAGTACTTTTGTTCCGTAATTATATCTCTGATGAGAGTTTCTTCTGGAATTTTCAGTAGCTGGCATGTTCGATCAGTAGGGGTAACTTGAAAGCATTAAAAATAAAAGATTTGGTCTTTAAAAAAACATATTAAAGTAATTCGAAACCCATACTATTACCCTCATATATTGAACAGTATACGTTTTCTCCATATAAAACTAGCCTAAAAGAAAGAACGAGCCACGCCCGCACCAGGATCTTGTAGCGTTAATAACCTCATCTGTTTTCAAATTTTGAAACAATTCATGCTTTCTGTTGGAACTCCATAAATTCAAGGCAAGAGTACGGCACACCAAGTGTCACGTGACTGTGTTCGCTAAGCTTGCCTGGCAATTTCAAATCTACGTAGCTCATTTCATTCTGTAGATGTCCTGCGGACAGATACAATCATACAGGAAAGAAATGTTTACATCCACCCGACAGACAAAAGAGAACTTACTGAGTGGCAGGCTTAAGTGGCGTTCAGTAAAATTCCCAGGTTGGACATGCAACATCATAGAACTCATTCTTGTCTATGTAAACATGAATTTTATGCAAAATTCAAAGTACAGAATAAATATTTTTAGAAATATCTTGCCACATGATCTTTCAAATCTTCGTTCAGAAGTTAGGCTTTATAGCAGTGTTTACATAATAACAGTTTCAGTAAGCTAGCAGGCCTCTACAATGAATAAGTGTTCTGAAGATAGATATTGTTACCGACTTTTAACATTGATCCATGTTATGTTAATTATGTTATGTTATTATGTCCTAGATTATATTTTCTTTTTACTCTATAAATAAAAGAGTCACTTTTTAAAATTTCACAATTTCTAATACAGTGGCGAAGTCTGTCTAATAGTGTGATTATAAATTGAGTTTTATCAAGTAGTGTTCAATTTATAATAAGGCTACATATTCAGGAGTAAGTTCACTAGTATTAACAATGTACTTTGAATCCATAAATACTCAAATAAGTTATCTTTGTGTTTCCTCTAACAATGTTCATTCTGACGTAACAAAGCTTAATAAAAATGCCCCATGACTTTAGTAGATTATACAAATCATTCTAATAGTACCTGGTAATAAAGCATGAATTGTTTTAAAATTAGGAGACAGATGAGATTATTCACCTATCCTGAGACTGTAGCAGCCACTGGGGCCTGGCGCAGGAGTGGCGTGTTGTTTTATATAAAATGAATGCTTTTTATAGCGTAATAAAATATAATATTATTTGTAGGTTAATTTTATATTGAGTATTAATATATTTATCAATATATATAATGGTCATAGTATTGGGTGATAAATTATTTAAATGCGATTTTACCCTCTCACAGCTATTGCATATTACCATTTTATACAATTTCGGACGTTTACATAATAACCACTGAGTTAAAAAAAACCTTTACTGACATTAAATTTATATAGTTCTAATGCTAGCAATTTAAAATTGAGAATATTGCTGTATCAAAAATATAAGCAAAATAAGATCGATTATCCAAATAGGCGTTTTCAACACACATCCCTGTTAGTACTCAACGTAAGCTAGAGCCTGGGCTGATCAAGCTCGAAGTGAATGTAAATTTCTCTCAATAGTTATTAGCTAGTTTCACTGTGTTGTTAACGGTACAACTTGCTACCGAGTTAGAGTTGCCAACTTGATTATCGGATGACGGTGGGTTATTTGGTTAAAATATTCAAATATGCACAGCTATCTCGGTTAATCTGACTCGTATACTGAAATGATTGAGGAACCACAGTATAATATTCGAATTGTCGTCTATGGTATAAAAAGAGTTGGCACTCTTTGGAATGTTGGTTCCTTTCAAACGACCGTGACCTAATGATATCTTGACTCCACCCTCGCAGCCCGTCTCAATAACGTTCATTAGACGCTTTGTCATATGAAGCTTACCACTGCGATAGTCGACCTTCTGAACAACATTTGGAACATATTTCGAAATTGAAATTTACGTCATCAGGTGACTAGAAAACGACAAAAACCAGAACAATCCTAAGAAAGGTTCAATAGTTACACACACACACACACACACACACACACACACACCACACACACACACACACACACACACACACACACACACACACACACACACACACACACACACACACACACATTTTTTCAATAAACATTAAATTACAAAAAGTACTAACTATTGTATCATATACAATTTACTTTTATTACAACCAATATTTTATTTAATAGTAAAATTAATACTTTCGCCAATGCATAGTATAATCTGACTTTAAATATTACTTGTTATGTACAAATGATAAGGAACAAATGACATATCATTACCGATTTGTGATTCGGTTATGTGAGCAACTCAATCAGTATAACCGAGTCCCATATTCCTAGAGGTTACGAGAAAAGATTCTAATACCTAATTCCTAACGTCACTGACTCACATCCTGGAGTGGTGAGCAATATTTTGATCTTAAAATATATTTATAATCAAGCGTCTGATCCCAGAAAAAACGCAACATCCAGAATCATCTTAGCGCTTGCAAATGTTCAAGTTGATCGCCTTTTATCTTTGATTAAAGAAATAATTTAATTGAATTTAATCTTGTCTGTTTCCATTCTAAGGGAAAGCATAAGTTGTATAGTTCATTATTTATTGCTAGAAATCAGTGTTTAAAAACCAAAATAATACCAAAACACCGAAGAATAAATATGAGTAGGAATAAAGATAACTACGTAGAAGGAACTCTTAATTAAGGAAAGGAGTTTATGAAGGAAAACAGAATTATCATACCCACAGATCTTGGGAGGATAACTTTATAATAGCAGCCACACACAAGTACCTCATGCTTTAAATAGTAAAACATATTTTTCATGCAGATCAACCGCCCATAAGGTTTGAAATGGTGTGGCAGCCTAGAAGAAAGTATTATTTGTTTTTAACATCAGTAATTTATATTTTTACTAAGAACGACGAAATTTGAAATACACTTGTTTTATGCTCTGAACAGAAGAAATAAAGATTTTCATAAAGATCAACTACTCATAAGGGCTGAAATAATGCAATAGCTATAAGAAGAATATTTTATATTTCATTTTCCTTCTATCCTAGATAGATTAAATTTAACACACATTTACAAGATTACGTTCGGAATAAACTATCGACACCGGGAATATCTTAGACCTGAAGTAGATTACAATGGTAACTTTTTACTGAATTAGACTTTTTAGATCAATGCTGTAATAAAAATTTTACATTTTTAAATTTTTTCACAGTTTAATTGAAATCTTTAATTAAACTTAATCATACGATAGTGTACAAATTAAGAAAACGAAGTTTAACTAACTGAACAATGTGATAATGATTTTCTGATCAATACAATATTTCTTATTTCTCTCATGCTTAACTTAATTACGGCATAAAAAATATAATTAGATCGAACCGAATACGCGGCAACCAGTAATACTGTTTAAAAGTCGCTAGACGCAAATCGGCTAGCTCCACGTAGCCAACAGGGAAGACATTAGGGAAGAATTGGTATATTCCAAATCTAAATATCTACTAGAGACATTCAGTGTGGAAATTGCAAAAAAAGTGTTGCATCATAAGTGCTCAAATGCTTGGTTTACCAAAATATATAGTTCACGTTATTTATTCATCTACTGTTAACCTTTACCGAAGTGAACTGAACCGATTATTCCTAGAAGATAATGAACAAGCTTGCAGTTTACGGTGTCAACTGACGGGTTCTAGTGACAGTTGAAAGAAGAAACATACAGAAGCTCTCCCACATTACTTAGATCATACAAGGAAAAGGTTGGTATCACATTTCCTGCAAGCTCAGCTGAGAAGGACGTCCGCCGCACTTCCTACAACTGAAGGTGTGGAAGGTACATGGAATTCCTGAATGACCTTGAAATTGTAACGGAACCCTCGGAAGCTCTAATGTTCACCTATTGTAGCAGCTTGCACACGTGGGCAATGAAGGCTACACCAGCGGGGTTTAAGGTCTCATTTTCTGATTCAAGAAACTCTTTCATAATCATGCAAAGTATTCTAAATCTTGAGCATCATTTTGTTATTTGGTTGTGAATTTATTTGTGACACAGTTTTACCACAGTGATGAATTTATCTTTAGTATTAAATAAAGATTAGCTGCATCTATTTACAGTGACACAAGCTGAAGTCGTGTATCAATCTGAAGACTTGTCATTTCGTAGACATCCATCAATAACTAGGACTTTTAAGAATGTTGTATTATTCGGTTCTATCATAATGATAACTCCATTCTCATGTTATTAATGATTCCAAGTTATCGCATTCAGTCGAATTGTATTAAATATCACGATTATTCTTGCGAGATTGTCCTAAGTAGTATTTGGATTCGGAAATTTGATCCTCAAATTACCACATTTTTATAAAAACTAAATTGTGAATTTCACATTACATATTTTATAAATAAATAAAATAAAAAGGCCTTTATTCATGAGCGATTTTTAACATTGATGTTGTTTTACAAAATAACTCAGGTCATGTATAAACTAAACATACAATATACAACCAAACAATAAAAATAACTTCACAATATTACTTAAGCTAACATTTTTTTAAATTTGTCTTTAAACGCCCTCATACTTAAATATGTCATTTCAGGCGGCAGGCCGTTGTACCGCTGGGGACCGAAGTGGGAAAAGCCCTTTTTCCCTCTTTCAAGGCGCACGCGCGGCACCGCCAGCAGGGCATCCTGTCTCGTCTTACGCTCCCTGATTATTGACCGGGCAACTAATTTATTTTTTAGATATGTTGGCCTACTGGTTGTCAATACCTTGTGGACAAGAGACACAGTTTGAATTTTGCAAGTATCCTGTATTGATGGAATTTGAGCCAATTTACGATAAGAACTGATATGGTCATATTTCCTCAAACCATACACAAATCTTATGGCTATGTTTTCTAACTTTGTTAAAATTAATAATTTTTCTTTGGTCAAACTATTTCCAAATGCGGGGAGAGCATAATATATTAAAGGTAATATCAATGACTTGACAATCTGGAGCTTAGCTGACACCGGCAGGAACGACCTCAGCCTGCAAACAATCCTCAATCTACAAATGACCTTCTGATATATATATATATATATATATATATATATATAATATATATATATATATATATACTACATGACTTGTAAACTCTAGTTGTGAGTCTATTTTAACATCCAGAATCTTAACAGTTTCACTGAGAGACAGGGGCGAGTTGTTCAACATGACGTCACCGGGAAGAGACTGGCCGGTATTATTAAATATCAGATTTAAAATTGTACATTTATCTGGGTTTAATTCCAACTCATTTCTTTCCGACCACATTAGCACTTTTGACAAATCATTGTTAATTTTTGTTAGTGCAGTTTTTGCTTCTGAGGATGGGTAAGGAAGCAATAGCTGGCAATCGTCAGCATATGAGTGCAGGGAACAAAACCTTATCGTGTCGGCAAGATCAGACGTATAGATGGAAAACAAAACAGGACCGAGGCAGCTGCCCTGTGGAACGCCACCAGATCTGTGCAGTATGTTAGAGGAATCATTACCAATTTTGGTGATTTGAGATCTTCTACTTAAATAGGATGCAAAGAACCTTACAGAGGCATCATCAAACCCATAAAATTTTAGTTTTGCGATGAGCATTCGGTGATTGACAGAGTCAAACGTCTGTGAATAATCTAAAGACGTCAAGGTACAGCAGAGATTCCTATCAACTGCAGAATACATGTCATCAAGAATATCCACAAGAGCAGAGGAAGTGCTGAAATCCTTTCTGAAACCAGATTGATGTTCAGGCAAGACATGTTCTTGTTCTATAAAGGATGAAACTTGTTCAACTACTATCTTTTCTAATATTTTGGAGACCACTGGAAGAATCGAGATAGGTCTGAAGTGAGAGGGTAATGAAGGATTGTTAGACTTTGGCAGAGGCTAGAGAATACTTAGCTTCCAAGAATCAGGAAAGCAGCCAGTCACCAGGCATCTATTTACTAGGTGAGTGATAACACCAACACAAAAAGGACTGAGACTCTTCATCATCACAATATTTATACCGTCCGCTCCACAGGCCGTAGAGAAGATGCTATTCATCACTCTTTTTATGTCTTGTTCGGTAATGGTCTTAAATGAAAAACTGTTTTTAATTCTATCACACTGGCTGTTCTCATAACACTCCAGCTGTTCCTCACTGATTCTTTTTTCACAACCCATTCGAGAAAAATAGTCATTCAAATCATCAGGTGAAAAACCACAAACATCACCAGCCTGTTTGGATTCCCATGCACCCGAGGATCGAAGAGTTGCCCAAAAAGCTTTCAAGTTTTTTAAGTTCAGATTATCATTGTAATATTTCTTTTTGGCCTTCCTTATAGATGCATTCAGTTTATTTCTTGCCTCGCAGTATCGTCTTCTTGCTTCCACGCTATTATCTATGATACACATAGCTTTATATTTATTTTTTTGCCTAGTCAGTTCCCTAATTGCATCACATCTCCATGGAGCTCTCTTTTTTGTTACTTTCTTTTTGACCATTAGTGCGCATATATCAAATATTCTTATAACGTTTTCGGACAGGCAGCCAACAATATCATTAATATCATCCTTCAAGAGAATGCTGTCCCAATCGGCTTCAGCTGCCAATTTCAGAAACCTTGAGATATCAAATTTTTTAAAGTTTCTATAAGAAATATATCGTTCTTTTTTTGGCTTCGTTTTGTGTGGATATTGCAATAAGTTAGTTTGTGATCGGTCATAGGTTTTCCCCTATGATCTACTATAGACGAGGTATCAACAATGCCAATATTTGAGACATCCATCTCATTATTTAAAATTATGTGATCTATTAAGGCTGAAGAAGTTGTTGTTATCCGTGTAGGACTTTCTACGAGCTGCCGAAGGTTCAGAGAACTGAGAATATTCTATAAAAACTTACTATCAGATTTATCAGACCTGATATCGTTTAGTAAACCTCTATTAAAAGAGAAAATCTTAACAAAGGCATAAGCGTTTACTGCCCCTCTCCCTATATAATTAAAATTACTTAGTAGTCTAACTAAAACAACTGTCGTTCCACTAATTTAGCAGTTTCAGTCAAATGCTTGATTTACTTGATACTTGATTTATATCGATATATCGATATTTATATCGATGCTTACTATTCATAATCAATAGTGGTTTAATATCTTCTCGTGGAAAATTTCTTTTTACTTTCGAGGGAATTGCTGCCATTGGTTTCACTTCGTACACTCAAACATATCTTTTACGAACAAAAAGCGACACTTTCCTCACTGCAAGGAGTGAATGTACGGTAATACAAATATCTCAACCCGTAAGAGAAGTTTGGACACAGCAGATCCGCGGCCGAGGGTGGCAATTCCTTCCACTGAATGACAAAGAACATAAAACATCTCTCCCGTATCTTCATTACAATGAATTCACTGCACAACTGGTCTTATTTACTGAACAAAATCTAATTTAATTATTACTGTTTCCTACCTTAAGCCCTATAATTAAATAATATTCTTTGAATACTTCAAACATTAAAACAGATGTATAATTTTACTTCATAGTATACCTTGTTGTTCAAACTAAAAATTATGATTCCTTTAGGCAAAGGTATATACGAGTACGTCTTAGTTTTAAAATCTTTAACATTCTTCCGACTAATGTTAAATCAGTCATAATCACTACTTGTTTAGTGGCAACTTATAGACATTTGCATTACAAGCTCTGGTAATTGTTTAAGTGTACATATATATTTTACTGTGTTCTATAAAACATTATTGTCTATGAACAAGAAAGAATGGTTGATTGCTTTATAGAAAAAAATGTCCCTTTGATTTCATAATGATTAAAAACCTTCACTTCACTTAAGAGGATACAAACGAGATATACACACGAGAAAAGATATGCATCACATCCCGCTCCCCATACGCATCATGTACAGAACCGCTCCGTTTGCTGTAACTCTATCTCGCAGCTCCAATGGGGTTAACACGCGTTATCGTGCGTTAAGAAAACGCTTATGTACTACAATAAGTCTACAGCATCAGTCTGCTCAAAGATTAGACCTCCTAATCTGTAATGGCTTCACGGCTTTCTCACATTTGAGTCTTACCACTCGATTACCGATATTTACAGTGTGACCGATGCAGCATTCAGTCTTATATGATTGATCCAGTTCTCGCCGGTTATCTAACCCACATCTCCACCCCCTTCTCCCCCCTCACTGAGCATGCGTAGTTGTATAACCGCTAATGACTTGATTTGATCTGGTTCTGGCAAATTAGATTAGATCACGATCACGTGCTTTCTCGCGCCCCCTTTCAGCGGCAGAGTCCATCTCAAGCCGTCAGTACATGACCAATGGGTGGGCCCATTAACTGCTTTTGTCTGTCCGTGTGCCTAATTTGTCTTCAATTCGTCTCGAATTAAGAAGCCGTCTTTAGATAAAACAGTCTGGTTCATATCGTTACAACACTCTCTGATATAATTGAAGGAGTTAATATGATTAATGACAATCTGAGAAAGTAATTTAATAACTTAACATGATTTAAAGTAAACTACGATAGTTTTGTTAAGTTAGTGGTAATAGAGTTAGTAAATAACAGCCCTCTTCAGAAGACCCAATTAGTTACAGTTATCTGATCTTCGTATTCAGTCAGCGGTTTAACAAAAATGGAAGTATTCATGGAAAATCTTAGTCTGATTTGGATTGATTTTGAAACATGCGTCACCATTAGTGAATAGAAACATTCCATTACAATAAAATTCGTATTGTACGTGAACCAATTTTTTACTAATTATTAATATTCCTTCATAAACATTTATCGACGTTGAACGTAACGTGCTTGTGAATAAAGCTATTTCAGCTCTGACGTTTGTGTATCTTCATTTGTATTATTGGTAATTTTACGGAATTTATTTTTAATTTCTTTACCATTTCTATACGAATATACAGGGTGTAACAACAAATTTGAACTGTCTATGCATTTTCAAATTCTGTATATGATTCTAGGCTAAAAGTAAAGAATATTTTTTTCCGATTTCCACTTCGATTAGCCGCTAGCCGCGATTTTGTATTTTGTATTAACAAATTATTATCTCTAAAACTAGTAAGCTAAAGAAACCAAATTTGGCACATAGGTTTTAATCAATAATAGTAAAATAAAAAAGTGTTATTTTCTTTAATAACAAAATTACGTCTGTTGAAAGCCTTTAAAGTCAAATAACAATATAACCAGTATAGTTCTAAAACTATTTCGACAATTTTGTTACAATTCCAACGGTACTTGTTTCAACGAAATCCACGAGCCAACACAACCAATTTAAAGGTACGCCTGATCAAGACAAGGTACGCCTGGGATACCTATCAGAAGACAAAACGTTTGCTGCTCCCGGCTTGTGCAAGCGTACATTTAAAGTGGTCGTGCTCGATTATGCCTTGACGCAATTTTGTTAAAATTAGGACCGTTGGAACTTTAATAAAATTGTCAAAATATTTGGTGTTTAATACATTTTTATAATTATATTGGTTTTTTTTTTATTTGACTTAAATAATTTTTAACATACGCAAATTTGTTAATTCTAAAGAAAATAACATTTTTTACTTACCTTTTAAAACCTATGTGCCAAATTTGCTTTCTTCAGCTTAACTATTTTTCGAGATAGTAATTTGTTAGTAAAAAATACAAAATGGCAGCTAGCGGATAAACGAAACGAAAATTGGATAAAAAGTTATTCTTCACTTTTAGCTTAGATTCATACATAGAATCTGAAAACGCATAGCCAGCCAAATCTTTTTCTTAAACCTTGTATTTTAAAATTAAATTAGTTCCTACTTGCATTTTTGTGTTAATTTCGGCTTAATTTGTAGGTATTTATTTTCTACAGAATAGTGATCCCTAAAGAATTACTCCACCAATTGAGTATTTCTTTGTCCGTCTGTATACAGAATATTTTCGAGTGAGATAATTTGGACGGTCGAGATTAGGCATCTAACTCAGTGAATCTCCGTGACAGAGTGAACACGAAGGATCCCACGCTGAACCGAAGTTCGCAGCGTCATGGTGTTAATTGGTATGAAATGTTATTTATAAATTAAGCCTGCAAAAGATTATTTTTTCCGTATAAATGGGCAAATCCTTATTACGAATTAACATATTAAATTCATTAACTGTGAATAAATACTTTATAAATCTTCTTCATTTGATTTAAATCACCAGTTTTTAAACACCATAAAGTTCTTCTTGGTCTAAAAATAGCTCCTTGAAAATTATGACACTGACATTAACAACACGTGTTATGAGTCAGACAGAACTTTATAAACAGCTTCTGTTTTTTTTGTTTTTAGGCTAATCTCAGACAACTCGGTTTTCCTTGAAATCGATAGAGAAACTTCCCCTAAGAAAGAAATCGATCGTCAGCCGCGCTAGTTTTGGTGGAGATTGATATAGAGGGTGTTAAAGAGGTTAAAAATATAAAATGATCATTTTTTTTCTCCCAAATTAAAATTTTTTCTAGCTTTCCACAGTCAAAACAAACCGCCATATATGTGAATAAACAGCTTCAACTAATCACATACAGACCCTTAAGGTGTTGACTTTCAGCCTGTTTATTTAGTTATATTACCGTGAACATATAACCATTACATGTCTAAGGATTGGTATAAAACACATCAAGCTAGGAAAAATCTAATCTAAAAAATTATCGTTTCATATTCCTCACCAGATACATTCAGATACCCTCACCAAATCTGGAATTCCTGACAATCAATTTCTTTATAAGACAAAAATGTCGCTATCATTTTAAAGGGAAACCGAGTTGAAACCGCTAATACAGTGCTAAATGGCTCCCTGTTCCTACAACTATTGATAATACATGATTTTCTTTCGTTTCAAATTCGGGTATACCCTTTACATATTATTATTGTTCTTCCATACATATAAAGTGCTATATGTGGATTGTAGGTAAACCTACACCATTATATTAACTCTAGCTAAAGCGTGCGCAGAAGTTGCCTTGGACGGTAGCCGACTGCGGCACGCTCCCACTCGCTTAGAGTGTCGCCCTACACGACCTGACGAAGGCCGGTGCAGCGCAATCGAAACCTCGGCAGTGCACTTAATGAGACTGTGAGTGTGGGCGTTTCTCTTATTTTGTTAGCGATCAGGTCGTTGCGTCACTTTATCAAGGTGATTTCAGGATCGTTTGAAGGACATTTTATTCGCCAAGTGTAATAAATAAGTGTATCATTTTTTACTAGTTTGTAAAGGGTTTTAGTTTAAATATTTGTTAGAACAGTCAATTTAAAAATATCATCTAAGGTAAACGGAGTGAATACAAAAGGTACCTGTAGACAGATCATTATTTCAACATTTTATGCTTGCGAACGTCAAATTGTTGTGAATAAACATCTTGCACTGTCTCTATGTCCTGTGTACAACGTTTCAAGACCTGTCAGATTTAAAAAAATAATTAGTGCCTCAAAGCAAAATTTTTGGTTACGTCCATCTTCCTCATTATTACCATTCACTTCTTAATTTACCACTTCCAGATTAAATATAACAGTTTTCTGAATTTGGGCCTCTCCAGTCCTCACTGCAGGATATGCGCCATTGGAATGTCCAGATCTGATTCGCTGCTGCTATCGGCAGCTGTTATTGTAAGGGATTCCCTAATGGTTCTAAAATAATATCCTGCTCAATCTGCGATCAGATATCAGTTCCTCCACAACTTATATACATGTACAGAAGGACGACACACGTTTTGAGATTTTAGATCTCAAAACTCTTGACTTATCTGTTTGGCTTGGTGAGTAGTGATCTTCATCCTCTCTAGCCGTAAGACAATACTTTCCTATTTAAACACTTACGTCGAACATAAAATTTGGAAACACGATTTTACAGAATCCTTTTACTTTGTAAAGTAATTTGTTACTACTTTACAATACGATATACAATCACATTACAATATGATTTATTTAATTTTAAGAATTTTAATCATTACTTTTATAGTAATGATAATTTGTACTTCATTAATATTAATGGTTTTACTTTTATTGTAATACAGTGTAACAAATTACAATTTTATTTACGAATTTTATAATCATTACTCAACAAATAATGAAATTTAAAATTAGTTTTATGTAATATTACGTGTATCTAATATTAATATTATACTTATAATTTACACGATTGGTTTTATACGTTGCAATTTAACATTTTTGTTATTTATTTAGTGTATAAAATAAAATATTATTTGTATATATAATTCAATTAAGTGATTACCTAACTTAATTCAAATAATTCAACAGCATTCCAGGTATGTTGTGTCGGTAATACCGTTTTAAGGTAGTGATTTTTTGTAATTGAAATACAAGCCTTTAAAAATATGCCTGTGCTAAATTTATGGTAAGTGGTAATCCAAAGTTTGAATAGAAAGTATTCTTTTATAGTGCTTTGATATTGTTCTTCCATTTTGTACTTACAGATAAATTTCGACCCTCATTGTAAGTCATAGACAAATGATTTAATATTTAGTTATGACCTCAAACTTACAACTTATACTCTAAATTCAGAAAACAACCAAAAATGTATTAAGTAAGCATTTATAGTATGAAGTTTTACTTCCATTTAACGTGCAGCATTCCAACCGGATGAATATATTTGTAAAGTTCATAACTAATCTAAAGCACCAGGTCCTGACGTAGTGAGGAGTGCCGCAGGATCCGTGGCGTCCAGTCACTGTATCAGTGTCGCAGTGATGATGGTTGCATCACATGTGCCAAATTACGCTAAGGTCCACTGTGGGTTATCCTTAATAATCTCGTGGACCTCTGATACTCACTTCTTGTATAACATCCTCTCCGGCGTTGTATCATACCTTACTTTTCTTGCAACACTGTCAGTTAATGACGTCCCTCCGGATAATCTTCACAATAATTGCACAATACAATCCGAGAAACATCAAACTGGATTACTAGGTCAACTTAGGTCATTTTTCATTATCATAATTTTTTATTTCAGAGTGTAAGGTTAATGTATATACCACTCTACCTTTACAAATATCTCAGTACAAATGTTCTCGTTTCGTGAAACGAATTGGCTTCCTTCAAATGTAAGAATTTTTGTTCAGTTACTCAATTATCCTGTTTAATACAAAATTACCTCTTTCGGCACAATCTGAAGTAAGATAAATTTCCCGTGTGGTTTCCAGAGATATCAAACTAAAGCCGCGTTACAATTTCTAATATTAATTATGCACAAGCAGCTGTACAAACTAAGTACTTTCCAAACAGCCCTTTCGACTCGTCAAAAGAAGTAGCCTAGGTAGATTTGGAGGCAACTGAAATATTATTAACTAATTTCTCATGAGATGTACATGTACTCAATAACTCGAAACCCGTTACTGATACAAAAAAATGTATACAAGAAAAAGTTTAAGAAATGTTTATCTTTTCGTTTGTATAGTGTTATAAATAAATGAGTTGAGAACGTGTTAAATGAAATTCCGCCTTATTGAAATGAAATTTTTTATCAGGCTGCCTAACGAACTTTTTGAGACATTTATGAAATCTATTTTTGTACGAAGTTTAAACTTATTTCTGCATTTCTTTCCCCAGTTCTTGGTGATCGAAAGTTTCTTACAGATTTACATGTAATCGATGTCTCTAAATCCATTCGAGGTACAAAACATTGTTAAGTACACAAAGTCTAGGAAATGTTATAAGCATCTCACAACGTATTTTTTATTTTTCTCTATATTCATAAATAATGAGTTGTAAGTTTGTTTTTAAGTTTGAACTCCACCATATTGTAACAAAATGGTGTACCAAGTAGACCAATAAACTTTATTGAGCCTTTAATCTAGTTTTGTATAATGTTTTAACCTGTTTGGGCTATCTTACATTCAGTTATCGTTTCCACTAGCCGCGTTATGCTTATGAACTTCGCAACGGGAGGTGGTTTGGTCTCTGACAGTCATGTTTGGTGAAGTTACGCAGACTTTTTTTGTGAGTTCTATCGTTAAGATAATAATTGCAATAAGCTGATTGTGTTTAAAACACATTATTTGAAATCTTGATCAGGTAATCCTATATAGAATGTATGAACGAACATATGTAACGTAAGCTTAATACAGTTCAATTGAACTGGATATATGCAAAAGATAACCTATAAAACATTTCATAAATTAATATAAATAAATTATATACTGATTAAAAAAAATTAAGGCCTACTTTGATTGTAGCAGGTCATCGAAAACTTCTCATACAGCCGCATCTTAAACCTTAAATGTATCAAAATATCCGACAGGTGAGTACTATATGTACGTGCACTTCCGCTATTCTTGAAATATTGTACATTTGCACAATGTTGGAGGTATGCAAACAAGCATATGCAAAGGATGTAACGTCATATTTCCATAAAAAGTTTGTTCTGAATCCATACTAAGTTAGGCAGTTATAGTGTTTGTAATCCATGTTATGTCTATCGTATTTCCGATTCCTGATGATGTCTACAAGATACGTTATCTTCCATGAGATCGAATCAGAAAGCAATCACTGACGCCAATAATTGAGAGAGCTAATTAGAGCGCACCCGTAGCTAAAATATAAAAGCCAGAAACAAGTACTCGTGGCTATATTTACTACCAATTATGTATTATGTTGAACTGAACGCAGCCGAATTAGTACAAATGACCTGTCATATCAATGAGATCAGTCAGTTTGTCCGAGGCGCCAAACGAGTTTTGGTTCGGTGAAGGGTGTAGCCTCGTTTGAAACGATTAACAACGCAGATATACTGATTTCAAAATCAAACACTTACTTAAAAGACATTACAAAATAGTAATTAGTGGCTCGGACCATTGGGAAACGTGTGGTTAGAGTGGTGAAAGGCCATTAGAAACCAATAAATCAAGGCAGTGGAGACCACAACTGCAGAGTTAATCGACGACCCGTGGCGCGGGAGGAAGCACTAAACCTGGTTAGCGCGGATCGCAGAATTGCAAAGACGTAACTGTATTTTTATAAACTGCTTTGGGTAAAATTAGGTATCAGCAATACAACTAGTACACTAATAAAGCTGACTTTTTAATCATGTAGTAACAAACAGGAATATGGGAAATTGGTGAAAACTTCTATTACTCAGTAACACTTTTCCGGTATAGCATACTATTCCACTCAAGGCATATGAAAAATACATCAGGTGAAAAGTCTTAGTTGATTTTTTCGTCATAAATAATTTGACTGGCATTTGATTACACGTATATGTCATATAATATGAGCAGAAAGAGGAAGCTTGAAGAGTTCCAGATTTTTAAATGCTGTGATTTAATATGGATACATCCCAGATTTAACACGTGTTAGCAGAATATGTAACCATTCTTTTAAAATGAAATACTCATAATATTTGGAATTCCTAAAGTTAAGCCCTAAAACCTATTTAAATGTGGTAAATGATGTATTCAAGAAGACGGCTCCATATAACCTTAAGTGCCACGTCTCATATTGTACATATGATTGAAGTCACAGAAAACTTTAATTAACTTACATTGGACGTGAATAGGGATGGCAGTAAACCACTAAAACTTAGTTTGTAACATTGAAGACTCGATGACAGCTGTGTGTGTTTAATGTGTCAATCTGACTGATATTGCGGTTATTGCGCATTTTATAATGTAAATATTAGTTTTAACATTATAATAGATAATAAATATAAAATAAAGCAAGTTTTCACAGTGATAATGAAAAGAAGGAAAAAGTCAAACGTTACAGGTTACAAAAACTAAATATAAAGGGGAGGGAGGTGATTTATGGAAAATGTAGATTTTTATGTCGGTTTGTTACTTATTTAATCTTTAAAAAATAACATGTTTAGAGATGGGTTATTTGTTTTTAAGTAATATACGCGTGAATCGAGGTAGAGTCTGACAACAAACCCCTTACAGACTTTCTCGAATGGGTTTTGACCAAATTTGCCGAAAAAGAAATTTCCATACATGATCTTATTAAAGTGTCATTGGCGCAGAAAGGACCCCATTACATTTTTATGCTCAACGTCGATTTATAAATTTTACCACAATCAAAAATGTTTTCACAATAAATTTAATAATTTTTTGGATCTCCTTTAAAATTATAAGATCGAGAATTTATCCTTAACTAAACTTAAAATGGGAGTAAAATGTTTTAATATTTTCCACATTATTCAAAATTTTAACAGTTATTAAGGAGTTTTATAATTAAGGACTTGTGATTGAGATTACGATTTTCTATCCCTATAGAACTTCCGTCCTCTCTATCTGCGTCCGTCATTCTATCACGACAACTCGGTGATGGTACAAAAATATAGCAATCTATTCTCTATTTTGATGTACGTGGTTTCTCTTTCAAACCATTAAAATACTATTAAGCTACTCCGAGGCATTTAAATCTTTTTATACGTTTTACATCGTTAAGTTTTATAATAAAAAATTCTCTACGTTTTCAAGATTAATATCTGTCCTCGTCTTCAGGTAGCAAATATAAAAAAGTGCATAAAAAAAGTAAGCAATGCAAATTTTACACATGGCGGTGAACGCGCCAATTCAATATTTAAAAAGTAGAACTTGTAAAACATAAACATATCTCAACCCAAGACAACAAAGCAGAAACAATAAATTCTAATAAAACATAGATATACCGCTGAAACACATTGTGGTAACAAAATAAGATCAAGATTTACTATCTTGGTAGCATAACACCTGTACTACTATAGCAGCCAGATAAAAGGGCATTTTAAATAAGTCATTCTTATTGTACCTGCTATGGTGCGTGAATGATGTGTTTTTAAAATTGTATTTTGTGTGTTTATTACTGCGTATAGAATTTTTGACTTTTTTGTATGCTTAAATTTGTCTTAATTTTAGACACTTGTAGAAGAGAACAGTTTCAGACCTCGAAACGTTCTTGACCTGCTATTATTTGTCACATATAAAGAAGGTAACTAACTTTATTATCGTTATCACTCAACTAATTCATCACCAAGAATCCTAAATCAACGTTATAAACCCTCTTGGTACCGCATATTTACACATTTTTCAATTATAAATAACTGATAACTAACTGTTCAAAGTTATTAGTGCGAACCAAGAAATATAGGTCCCTCGATGATCAGGAAAAGGCATTATCGTATATCAACGTTAACACCTCTGTTGTTGTATAAAGTATAATAAGATGTTGTGGTCGGTAAGTATTATTGAGACACACACTTGGCACGGCGCATGTTACTGTTATTTGCTACAAATTACAGGTAGCGGTCGTGTGTCATACATTAGGTGCTGACTGCGCTGTCGCCGCCTGTAATACAAAACATTGCCAACACCTGTAGCACGGATGCTTAGACAGAGCGTGAAAGTGATGTCTACTTATATAGACATCTTAATGCATGTCGTGGAATTCTTTAAGCAAGTTCTGAATTGTAAGCAAGTAGGGTTAATTGTAAGACAGGGCCTTATGGCCCTAAATTCGCCCTTTTGTATATTTAATACAAATAAAGTCATTTGAATTTGAATTTGAAGATCAAAAAATAATAAGAATTTTTCTATAAGACTTACCTCTCCAACAATATGTAATGTACAAGAGTAGGGTTGAACAAAGAATCTTACTGAATTTAACTTTCCCATTTAACAACTAACAGCATGTTGTGACAGATGTTGCAAGGTGTGTAGAAAAATCTATCGTTTCTAAAAATATGCAATTTTTAAGCTGCCGGCCAAATATTATACCCCTTAGTACTCGTATAATTTGATTATATCAACATATTGTGTATAAAATTGGATATCTTAAAATGGTCTTCTATTAAAGACCATTTCCGAGAAAATTTGGTTTCAAACGTCCACCCGTATTTCCTGCGGCCAGACCACCCGGGCACACAGTCTGAAAACGGTTTTGCTAACCCCGGATATGCTGTGGCCAGACCACCCGGGCACACAGTCTGAAAAAGGTTTTACTAACCCCAGATATGCAGCGGCCAGACCACCCGGGCACACAGTCTGAAAACGGTTTTGCTAACCCCGGATATGCTGTGGCCAGACCACCCGGGCACACAGTCTGAAAAAGGTTTTACTAACCCCAGATATGCAGCGGCCAGACCACCCGGGCACACAGTCTGAAAACGGTTTTGCTAACCCCGGATATGCTGTGGCCAGACCACCCGGGCACACAGTCTGAAAACGGTTTTACTAACCCCAGATATGCAGCGGCCAGACCACCCGGGCACACAGTCTGAAAACGGTTTTGCTAACCCCGGATATGCTGCGGCCAGACCACCCGGGCACACAGTCTGAAAACGGTTTTGCTAACCCCGGATATGCTGCGGCCAGACCACCCGGGCACACAGTCTGAAAACGGTTTTGCTAACCCCGGATATGCTGCGGCCAGACCACCCGGGTACACAGTCTGAAAACGGTTTTGCTAACCCCGGATATGCTGCGGCCAGACCACCCGGGTACACAGTCTGAAAACGGTTTTGCTAACCCCGGATATGCTGCGGCCAGACCACCCGGGCACACAGTCTGAAAACGGTTTTGCTATGCTAAGTCACAGAGAAGGACGATGTTGTAATCGCAAAAAACTAACTTGCGAAATACTTACAGATACTGTGGCACTAGGATAATTCTAAATTCATTGAAACATATTCATGCTGTCGAAATTACAAAATTATGCAGGCTTTATTATAATGTGTATAAGAATGCCAAACACTGGAAGGAAAAATATAGATATAAAATATGATTAATTGAAAATTATTGAATCTGCTGAGTATAATAGTATTTATTCAACAAGATTAAATAATATACTCCACTGTAATAGCGGTTAGATTAAATGGTATATCATTATTACCAACAAAGTAATTGTTTCAGTTAGTCATTGACTGCATGAGTACGAATTTGATTGATCCCTAACGTGCCTAATTGTCGCATGTGTACGCACTCATAGATAGGTGGCACAAGAAAGGCTCCAATCATTTAAGTGATATTTACAAAAACTCTTCACATAAGTACGTATAGTTTGGAGGTGCAATTATGTACTTTATAACTTTAGCAAATACGATTAAGTATTTTCCATTACATAATATAAAATATATCCCACTACAACAAATCATTTCATTTTAAACCAAAATAATATCCTTCATTTGGGCTTAAAAAAGGGAAAGAAACAAAACTTATAGCTAAAATCAACATTCGTATACTGTTTACAAAATTAGCGGTAGGATCTGACTGTTTAATTTCTTTCATTACACAGTGTGTCCCACCCAACAAACTTCTCATATGGTTTCCTCCAATCAAAATAATGAAAGTCCGGAAACGCTTTCATTTTTACTGACGTATAAATTTTGTCCGTATAAATATTTTACTGACGATAACTAAATTACTATCAGTTCATAAAACAGCAAAACAATCTATCGTTATCAGGAATCATAAAAAACTCTTATCTAACCTGACTTGTTGAGAAGTCCTATATCATCGGCCAAGGAATGACATTACTGCACAGTTAATTACTTCATGAGTTAAAGCTATTGAAAGTAGAATCTTGGAACATGAAGGTTTATGCGATATTCATAACCTGACGTCTTTCCTAGATATCAGTTGAACTTTATTTTTACTAGTTTTATGTATATAACAATGCTTTTACTAACAAATAAAGAGATAACGTAGCCTTTACTATTTGGAATAACTCTAAAACTTGCGTTAGGTATAAAATAATTAGATAAAAATAGAATTTGTTAACATTGTGCAAAACCGACATGCAACCACACTTAAGACTGTTGCAAAAAATATCAATGTTTTATGTATTAGAGCTACACTCTGGTGCACTGTTTCTCAAAATAATAGAAGTTATTACAAAATATTTTACGAAACCGTACAAAATAGTAGCAATCTTATGCTAGTGATATATAAAGATGACGTTGTGTACAAGGAGCTTACGTTGGCTAGATGTTTCTTAACTGAATATTTACTGATTCTTAAGACAACTTTATAGCTTAATGGGTTGGGCAACACGAGATCTACAGTTTGACCACCAATATAATGCATTGGCCTTTTAATGATTTTACTAGTTCTTGTTGCTGTTAAATTTGGTTTTAATATTGTTTTCTTTATTATTCATCACATGAATGTGAAGCTGAAACTTGCAATGATTATTGTACTCCAAATCTTACATTTGTATAGTTAAGATAAACCATAATTTCTCCATCGGAAAAATAAAATTGATAGATTTTAAATTGGTGTGTAGTAAAATACTTAGATACACCAATAAATTATATTTCAAAGCTAAACTTTTATTTGTAGGGAAACGGAGAAGAATTAACATTATATCTTTTTATATAACCCTATGTGATAACTTATTATCTAAAGCCATTTATTTAAATTTTATTGTTTTCATTACAGTACTAGTGCTGTATTGTTTACATATAACTACTATATTTAAACTGTGACATATAATCATCGTCAATGGCCAGAAATAGAATTCTGAGAATGAAAAGTTTATACAGTATTTTATTAATAATGCCTGGGATTGTAATAAAAAAAAACAAGTTTAATAATAGTAACGTTTTCATAATATAAACAAATCAAAGTTATTCGTTGCTGTTGCGGATAAGATGTTTAACCAGCTAGATAACAACCAATGTTTACCATGTAAATCTTTCAAAGCATTAAAATTGTAGACTAGAATATTTGAAAGCACGATGTAAATATAATTGGTAAAAAAAAACGTTCACCTAACACATTTTATAAACTCTCCTCACGTAATAATATTGAATAACTTTTTAAATAAATATTGATCATATGCAGTTACAAACAGATTAATTTTGGTTGCCACAATCGCTTAGATTAAATTAAACCCTCTAATAATTAAACGAAATAATGTTCTATATTTATTCATGAATTGTACTAATGCACACAGCTGTTGAGTTGTAAATCATCTAACACAGCTATAAGCTTTAAAGATCATAAAACAAGACTTGTGCAACATTCACATCAGGTCCGTTAGTTACATGCAGTGTAGAAATATCAACTTTCTAAATTGCCGAGTATTAACACTGCACTCTGCGGCTATTAATAAACATGGGTGAGTTTTAATTCACAAATACGTAGTGATTGGTTATATAACAATTACAACCTGCAAGCTACTAAAATAAATGTTGACATTTGCGTTGTCAGCTAGGTAGTTTGTACGTTTTCTGTATCAGACTGCAATGTCCATCATGCTGAGATAGCTTTGCTTCATTGAGTAATGCCCTTGTTGAACACAACGGTGTTGGGAATGATTGTGTCATTATGATTATGAAGTTTCTGAGCGTTATTTGATGGATTCTATAAAAAGATTAACTATTTAAACTTTATAGGTGTTATTTGGACGGTCCTTTGCCCGCCCCTCTAAGAGTCCTACAGACATGAATTTTGATATTGGTGTTGTAGGTTTGTTCAAAGATGAACCAAAATTGATTTCCGGGTAAACGGGCAGAAAAGTCAGAAGTAATTTAGGAAATACAATCACATAAAGCACATATAGTTACGAAATGCAATTATTACTTCTACATCGTTAATTTTGTATTTTGAAATTTAAGTTTAATAAGACTTAAAATTAAGCTTTGTTCTTTCTCATATTGTTTAGTATAATGATAGATAATTCTTGACAATGAATCTATGTTGAAATGACCATGTTGTTTTTGACGACGATGATGATAACGATGATTTTGTTGTTACAGAAGCAAGGCTGGCCGGGCGGGCCCACGTACAGCATGTGCAGGGGACATTTACTCGCAGGTAAACACACAGTTCAATCATTACGCTGCTGTGATAACCTATTATTCTTATGGTATGTCGTGTAGTGTGAAAACTATTTACCATCTGTTCACGTTTTCAAGTTTTACTGTTTGATGTTACATTTTTTGAGATGAGTAATTACTGCTCTACTGTTTATACGCAGTATTTGATCGGACACTGTCAAGAATTTAGATGGAATTGCTGATGTACGATATCCAGCAAAATATTAAGGATGCCTCCTGTTTTGTGTATTAAAGTAAAAAATTGATCTTCTTCTTGTGAAAATATTGCTTTTATTTGAATATTGTTTAAATATTGATAGATGTTATAAATTTATAAGCAAGTTTAGTAACAAAAACACAGGGTGCTCACCAGCCTTGCATGTCAATTACAAATCTGGTCAGCCCAGCAAAGAGACTCGCGCTCTAAAAATCATCTTTATTGATTCAATTGGAGAGGAGCCAATTTTGAATAGCGACTCGACTATATTTTTAACATGTTCATTGTATCACCTGTTCATTATCCGGACCGGTAAAAAAAGAAAATCACACGCGAGATCTTTTTACTGCCTTACTTAAAGACGTACTTATTTCTACGTAAAGGCTGAAATTTGCTATCTATATCATATAAATTCACGCTGTATAAAGAAAAGGAACTCGATTAATTCAAAAAGAAATCAGCCTAAAGAAACTACTGTAGGATTTCCTTAGAACTCTCATCAAATTAACGGCCTTGTTTCCCCCATTCACTATTATAATAGCCACACCTGAGTGCTACCCATCCTGTATTGTTCTATGCCCATCAACTACCATTATCTACTGGTCGAATGCAGGATAAGACAACTAATGATCCAATGTCACTCTCAGAACTAGGTCAAGTATCAAGGCTAGCTTGTTGTTGGCCTTAGCCATACATTTTATAGACAAGCTCAATAAATCGTTCACCTTGAGAATACACTATCCGGTAATTCATTAATTATTGCTTCACTTTCAACATTCCTGGTATTTTTTTTGTTCAATTTTAGGTCATGTCAAAAATAATTTACGAAAAGTGGTAAGCTTGGGTAAGGTTACCTGTCTTATCTGTCAAAATTTGTTTTACGGAAACTCACAAATGAAATATATTCTCAGTTCATTTTGTATCTAACGATTAAAGAAAGAAACACATTCAATAAACGAATAGTGAGAGGAACTGAACGGATGTTAATGGTTAACTTTTACTTTTTGTATACGAAAATAGAAGATTTCTTTTTGTGACATCAGTGCAATTACCTCTCACGATTAGGAAGGGTAATTAGGTCTTATTAATGTCTTATTACGAACTATATAATTTTCTATTTCATGCTTTGAATCAAATCTTTAAATACAAAAAAAAAACATTTATAGAAAGTTATAATGAGGGATTCTTGGTTTTTAGACAAACAAAAACTTTATTATTTTTCTCTTTCACTGTGAAAGTTTCAATGAGTAAAATAACTACGAAATATCAGAATGGATTCTATTTCTATTTGTACTGTTACTACTGTTCCTATCAAAGTTTCATAATAAACATAAAGTCTTGTGATGAAGGAAAGAGAGTTTTTGCATACATGAACTATTTCATCCTCAATAAATTATCTAACTTACAATTTCCAAAAATAGTTCAGTTTTGAAATTTATTGTAAGAAATATTATATAGAAGTATACTTTCTAAAATATTATGTTGCAGGCAACTCATTTGTGTTTGGGTAACTCATTATTAAATAACCCGAGCATGAATCTACACAGAAATGCCAATTTCAAACAATAATAACACGTTTATGTACTAAGTAATACATTTGAACTGAATCTCTTAGACAACTTGTTAAGGCCACCTCACTAGTGATCCATTACCATAATTGCTGAACAATACACGAGAAAGTGATCTGAAACGGACGTGCTCAGCGACTCAGCACCTGCATCTCGGCGAACTTCTATCAGAGAACGTAAAATCAATCAAGCCTCTCCCGCTGTTTATGGCCTACTAATAGTCGGCGCGACGCTGCCTCTGGCTCAGCAACAATGTGTTCGTGATCTCTGGTAGATGCTCGTAACTCTGTGGCAGCCACCGCCAGTAGCCAGGGCTGTATATACTAAGGGCGTCCTAGATGGGAAGCTACTATATTAGAAAATTTATTATTTTGTCTATAAATTGGTATCCCCAAATAGTATAATTTTGAAGCGAATCTAAGATTGTAAAAACAGTAGTTTGGCGTGTATTTCTGTACTGACAGAGTTTGATACAGGGGTCTCAGTTCTGCACGGTCCATGACAACGCTCTTCACTTTCGCTGAATCTCTATTTCCCACCTGCAGAACAGATCTTAAGGATCTGTCGATACTGTTAAGATACTCGTACAAAGGTACATTCTTAGGCTGATAGATCACACTCTTCGTGTCAATTTTAATACTACCTGCCTTATTCAATTTTAATACTAATGCTGGTGAGAATCTAGAAGGCGTCTTAATGTTTAATGAGCGAAGAAGCGTCCACACAGGGAATTGATTGATCCCACTCAAGGCTGTTCCCTGATCAGGGGTCTTGAATCTCGAGATACAGCCCTGCCATCAGCTACCAAACGAGATGTGGAGGTGATACCGTGGCAGTTCGTGTCACTCTTTCATAACAGCCTGTACTGCACCGGTGTGGTGTCACCTCTTTGCATCAACTCCCGGGAAACAATCGTGCCGACACCGGTGGTTGAGCAACTTACTGCGATGTTTACACGGTCCATTGCTCGTCATACCGGTCCTCACTCGGACCTGTCGGTCACCTGACACAAAGTTGCGGCCACAACACAGCTCCTTATATGGCGTTACTTACTTTGTAGAAGCCTCAGTAACGGGTCTCCTTCACGTACAATCGTGCCGACACCGGTGGTTGAGCAACTTACTGCGATGTTTACACGGTCCATTGCTCGTCATACTGGTCCTCACTCGGACCTGTCGGTCACCTGACACAAAGTTGCGGCCACAACACAGCTCCTTATATGGCGTTACTTACTTTGTACAAGCCTCAGTAACGGGTCTCCTTCACGTACAATCGTGCCGACACCGGTGGTTGAGCAACTTACTGCGATGTTTACACGGTCCATTGCTCGTCATACTGGTCCTCACTCGGACCTGTCGGTCACCTGACACAAAGTTGCGGCCACAACACAGCTCCTTATATGGCGTTACTTACTTTGTACAAGCCTCAGTAACGGGTCTCCTTCACGTACAATCGTGCCGACACCGGTGGTTGAGCAACTTACTGCGATGTTTACACGGTCCATTGCTCGTCATACTGGTCCTCACTCGGACCTGTCGGTCACCTGACACAAAGTTGCGGCCACAACACAGCTCCTTGTATGGCGTTACTTACTTTGTACAAGCCCCAGTAACGGGTCTCCGTCTCGTACAATCGAAAGGAACTTTGATATTGGACATTTTTAAATGGTTGTCTGGAAAAGAATTGACTCAAATATGTCTGCTTTTAATTTACGTATGATATTATGTGACTCACTTTCGTAAAATACGTTTAATTGTGTTTTCAAAAATATCGTACCAATTTTAACCTGCATCTTTTATTTTAAAAAGAGGAAATAAATATTCCGTAAGAGTCCTACTGAGTAAAAAGCCCTCTCTATAAATTCTCTGCCAAGACTAGATTACAATACAATTATGACTAGGCCTTCTATCAGGCTTATTCTACATCATTCTTACAATCCTCTATCTTCTTTCTTAATATTCTCGTTACTCGTATCTTTCTTATATTTCTCTTCAGTTTCAAGACTCTTTTCCACAATGTTAGCACTGGAAGTTATACCCATGAGCAGTATGCACGGTCTTCTGTCGATCTCATGTTTCACACATAGTTAAATTTAAATGATAAGCGAACTTTGAAAATAAATTTCTTTTCGATGGTTCTAAAGTCCTTTTTTATTTCAATCTGCGCCATTTAAAAAGAATACCTTCTCATATAGTTAAAGATTACATTTTCTCTTATACGAAACTTTGATGGCCGTATGGTCCAATCACTAAATACTCCGATGAAGAAGGAGGTCGTCTCGCCTCGAATCCACTTGTTTATGTTGCAAGTAGATTGGACCAATGTCCTTACGCAAATTCTCATGGTCTATCTGTCAGCGCTGCTAGCTAGGTGTTAGCCAATGACCTTAGGAACCGAACTTCCATACGCTTATCGACTACTCTTCCACGAATAAATAGTCAAACAGTACTTTTCAGTAGATTTCTAACACATCTATTGCATTGCGTAAATTTAAACATTCTTTATATTATGTGTATTATCCGTTATTTCTATATGTATCTTCACGATTAAGGCTGTAATTCTGAACTCATCTTTGCAAAACGTGGTATAAACATTCTGCTAGTGAATGGTTAGTTTAAGTTCGTTGTTGGGATAAATCAGACCAAGGGAGGTGGAGCCCCAGGTGGTAAAACCTTTTTGGAAATTTTTCATCAAGTATTTCATGTATACAATATATTGTGTGTGTGTGTGTGTTGATATATATATAAACATTGTTTGTTTTATATATATATATATAAACATTGTTTATTTTATATATATATATATATATATATATATATATATATATATATATATATATATATATATATATATATAAACACTTGTACATATATAAATCGCATTTTTTGTATGATGGAGATTGGAAGATAATTCATTGCTAAAAGCTTCTTACTACAGAATAAATCAGTTTTATTCCCTACATTTTTACTGTTTCCAATAAAAAACATGGGAAATGTCAAAACTAGCTTCTTCTATTCTCCACAAAACTTGGAATTTACACAATTTCCTCTCAGTCCAATCACCTTTGATAGAACTCGCCAAAAAAGTGAGGCAACTGGAAATGAAGAGGGAAGGAGCGTGATTCACTCCACTTCCTAGATCAACCTCAAGGACGAGCATTACATCTTTGTTCACTTTCACCGTCTGCAGCTTCTGTCTTCACCGTAGAGTTTACTACCTACATGAAACCAGCAAAGTTCAAGCAATTACTTTACTGGTGTTAGAGTGGGATCTAGCCATTTTAGTTAATTAAAGATTACATTTTGAGGATGTTTTGATCCTGAAGTGTAATTAAGCCAATCGAACTGTCGTATGGTCAAATGGTCGAATGAAGTTAACAATAGGCATACGCCAAAAATTGAGTGGAGAAGAGGTAAAATATTAATATCATAAACTGCAATTCACCTATTTGCTAATTAATATAACCATTATTCAGATTTCAGACTTAAATTGCGACTCTATTGGCTACAGTTTGTTACTGACCATTCGATTATCAAAAGCAGAAATTGTACATCTTATATAGTATAAAGGTCTCTCACCATCATATCCATTCTTCCATAATCACATCAAAATACATACTTGGCTGTTATCATCGTCAGTAGGTAATATTGGTGGTTGCAAGCAATATAAAAATGTTAGTTGTGCTTAAAATTCTTCTGATATATTTAGTATCAGTCTAGTGATGATAAATATGAACCGTAACACTGTATATGAGGCCTTACTCTACTTAGATGACTCTCCTAGGATTCCTGCCTGTAATAAGGTGATGGGAGAAGAGAAGCAGTCGTGATATGCTCCACTTCCTGCTCCACATTGCAAGGCCGACACCACTTCTCACTTTCACTTTGTCTTCTCTGCAGCCTTACTCCACATTTGCAACTGCCTTTCTAGAGGTACTTTTCGGAGAAGATGAAGAAAATGCGCGCTAGTTCACGTTATACTCCGTGTTGCTGATTTTACCGTGCCTTTATATGTGTGATGAAATTAGTTTCTTGAATTGTAATTTGGAATATTTGGGACCCATATGTTGACACATTCGGTAAGATCTATCTATAAATCTTGGGATACTCCTCATTATAACAAAACTATTACTCTTGTAGCAAGCCTTAACATAGCCAATGTAGTACATTTGGAATATTTTATGGTGAGTTTTGGCAATAAAGGGGAGGGGGTCGAATATTCAAATCCTTCTGCTACTTAAACACAGAGAGTATATTCATTCTAAGAAGACGGAATTTATATTTTCTTTATGGAGGGAATAAAGTCCCTTAGATCTAGATAGCTCATGTGTATACTGACGAACTTTCTGATACATTTGCAATAATAAAATATTTAATGAAGAATCTTTAGCTATAAATTGGGAAATTTTCACACATTTTTACATTGTAAAATAATAAACCTTTATATGACCGCGTTTATGTTTTTAAAAATACATAAACATTTATACATTAAATTTTGCAATATCAATAACTTTAATAACAAGTAGTAATAACAACTTTAAATGATTAGTAGTAGTAGACAATTCATCTGAAATTCGGAGATGAAAATAGTCATTAAATCATGTTATATAGTAAGCAGTATAACATACGTGTTCTTTTTCTATGCAGCCAGAATTTTTTATATTTGAAAAAGTACTATTCTTTACTTACCAATCATCATTTGTAGAAACTAGGTAATCACATGGCTTCTACATTTCACTTCTACCTACATATTTTCACTGTACAGCCTAATACGCATTTTTCATTGAAAGACGTGTTTAACATTGATATTTTGTTGGTATTTTATGCAATTGGGAGATTGTAGCTTTTATAGAATATCTATTGACCATATAAAGTAAGTTATCAGATATAAGGAAGAGGCCATTGTACAGTTTAGGACCGTAATAGGTAAAGCTCCTCCTCCCAAGTTCCAGCCTCACTTCAAAAGTAGCAAACTGACCCAAGCCAGAGATAAAATGGATTGCAGAATCTAGTAGTTTCTAGATTCGCTGTATATCCTCCCTCGTGATGCTGTTGTCATAGGCTGGATATTAGTAGTAAAAGGCGATAGTATTAGTTAACTCATAAGTAGAAACTTTGCCGCCTCTGGTTGTAGATTTCTGAACCTACACGGACTCCTCAGCCTCATAAACCATACTGAGAGATGTGCGTGATGTTTTCCGTGAAGGTAAGACAACTGTCCAGAATTACATGGACAACGCCGAGAGTTTTAGCTTTGTCGAACACAGAGCTCTCGCTATCTAACACGACACTCATGCCACTATCGCTGGTGGTCCGCACGCGGTCGTGTGGCGCACCGTGCAGGACAGCGCACTCGCCTTTGGTAAGTTTCAGACCTTTTGAAAGAATCACGCCATAATGTTATCTACATCTGAGTTAATTTGAAATATTGTTGTCTTCATAAAGGAAGGATCATAGGACAAATGCAGCTGCGAGTCACCAGTACACGTATGGGTTGTCAAATCATTCAAACAGTTTGGACAACCCGCTGTGAACAAAGCTGAACAAAACAATTCAATAACATTAACGATTTACTGTTGCCCCGAGTTGACGGTTTCATTAGGGCAAGTCAATGGCAACTGTCTCTATAATCATCAACATTTTTGGAATAAAATATCAAAGATCTAATTAGAATATTTCAATTTGGTAGAGCGGGGAATACTACTGGATCAGGTTGATCTGTTTCCTTACAGTGATAGTATTATGTCGAAAACATGCACAAGACCACGGCTTTCAGAAGAGATAAACAAATTCAATGTAGAGAGACCAGGTCAAGTGTTTATCAACCACAAAGCTTGTGTATTGATACTGTCTTGCTAAAATATGCTCAGCAATTTTTCGTTCTCTATTGATTGAGATAGCGCTCCATTGACTATCACTAGTATTGTGTTATTCGATTTGATCCCAAAGCTGATTTTATGTTACGACAGAATGAGATATTGAATCCTCATGTCTGCAACCATTCTTCAAGGTTCATAGCAACGCTTTTCACTTTCACCGAATCTCAATCGTCCTTCTGTAGCTTTGCTCCATTCTGTCAACAGGACCTTTGTAGCAAACAGTCACAAATCCTGGAACTACTGACTCTTCTCCTTATTAAATTGTTTTTTTAAGTTAACACCACAGGTTAGAGAGTGTTAGAGAGGTCTACTTAGCCCTGGTAAAATAAGAAAGCTTTACTTTACTTTTTTGTTAACCACTAAAAAAATTAGATTTTAAGCCGATACATGGTTCCGTTAGTGTCCTTACTGGATGGATTATTAAAGAAATAAATACATGTATTGGATGTGAAAAATGCAACAAGAACACACTGAAGGCATATAAACATATAAGCCTTGAGGATAACAAGATCCAAGAAGTTGGTTGGTGTGTTAATGATCGTTGTTTCACCAAACTCTAACTCTCACGTAAGGCGGTGCTGGCCCAGATTCCATCGCAGGAACAAGTGCGGTCCTACTCGGTATCCTTGCGGCACTCCGCCACCGTTCAAGCAGTGATTGATCTCACTTACCCTCCACGGAATGTGGCTTCATTGCAAAAATCCTGCAAAACAATATTGGCTCAGATTTTGCTCATGCTATTTAGTTCAGTAATGCAATCGATTTTTTAGAGGAAATATTTTTTTATTTCGAATTACTGTATTTGATAACTTCCCTGAAGACAGAAATACCGGATACAGTATGTATATCACTTCTCGAGGAATTACGTTTAGTAGGAAATTGTACATTGTAATAAGAAAAAACAAATAACTGTTGGAGATAAAAAAATATTCAATTTTCTCTATGTACATGAACATGAGAAAGTAGCGTGTATTATTATTCATTTTTGACTTAAATTATATTTCTTAAATAATACAATTTAAGACGTTGGCTTTAAAAGATTACATAGTATCATATACACAAACTTTCATATCCTTAATCCTTATCTTCAACAGTTTATTTTAGGCATGATTATAACACGTCAAAAAATTCTGCTTCAAATTCTTACCCTTACTCGTAGAATAAAAATAATTTATGTTTATTTTTAATGTTTTCTAAAATGTTATTTTTATGGAGTGTGGCGAAAATTGTCTTTAAAATTAAACAATATTCCAATCGAAATGGATTCTATCACCAAAAATACACAACTCTTCTACGTTTTAGATTGTAAAGGATTAGCCTAAACATGATAAACCACATAATTCAGAAAGCAGACAAGACTGTACTTCTCGGCAAAGTCATAAAAAGCTGGTACACAGATCCTTGAGATAATATGTGTCCATAGTGTGGACCAATACCACGATTGACAATGTCGTATCTGATTGGACTTCAAACAGTATATTTATAACCACTACGTCACCAGGCTGGTGGCTAGAAAGTAGTCTACCTCACAAACAATAACATAGCCTTCAGAATGTGTCACACCGTGTCAATGCATGGGCGAACTAAACCCTGAATAACGCTCTCACTGGGCTTTAGTAAATCGCTCTCTATACTACGTGTTAGTATTAGTACATTAAATTCGAAAAAACGGCGTTCCTTTATTTACTGTTACGCTTTCCTACATTTATGATATACTGATGATTAATTTATTTTAGTAACGTTTGTACTGTTTCATTATAACCTTAACTATATTAAATTTAGTAGGTCAGGATTATCAAATCTTGGGACTTGTATGGTTTAAGAAAAGTACAGGGAATGAAGATGGCAAAGAATATTGGTTGATAGTTTTCTGAGAGGCCTACATTACCTTGTTGCTTGTATCTTCCTTATGTTGAATATCGAAGAGTGGCCTTGCCAAATATTGTTTACGTTTGGGTCCAGATGTTTTCTAATAAGTGAGATGCCATCTCTAATAGAATAGTAAACAAGATAAACTCCTGTTTTGTTCGCTTTACGTTCGTTGTTTAGTTTTAACAGTCAGATATAGTTATAGTTAGTATACATAGTTAGTTATGTAACCATCAGGCAAGAACGTATTGGTTTTTATTGCCTTTTCTCGTTCTCGATTTCCTTTCTCACCTGCCCCTTCATCCCTACACAAACCAAATTAAATACTAAAGTGTTTTAAGAAGACGTGTGGACTAACAGTCTGGTGGGCTCGGTTTGTGAAGTTAGTTCATCAACCCGTTTGATAAGATGGACTCTTTCTAATTTAACATTGCCTGATTTAAATATTGCGCACTTCCTTGCACCTGTCTCATTTTGTAACAAGTTCTTCCAGATCCTCCAGCCTTAACCATGATTATGCTATTTAATCTAAATTCCCTCCAGGTATGTTATTAACTAATTCAATAAATAATAACGTTCCTGGCTGTTAATTAATTGAATACAACTAATAATATTCAAATAATTAATTGAAATTTATTCATAACAAGTCTACAATTATAGTGATACATTGCAATATATCGTGATACTGGAGAAAAGCAAGTTTTCCAAACCACTTCTAGTTGATCGCTGATTAGTGGATAGTTAGTGCTAGCTGGGGTGAGAGGTTATTTCAGCTCATCCACCCGGGAATCCCGAACATTTTCATACTGTCTTGACGCTTTTTATCTATCAATGCCATGGGAATAGGACGAAGTACGAGTAGTTTCACTGCCTTCATTTAGCAGATATAGAAATATTCAATCTCACAAAATATACTCATACGGGGCTGTCTGAAATGTGTCGAATGAATGAAGTATTCAGCGTAAGTGTGTACTCCAAACTTGCCAAGTGGGGCCGCTTCCAGCCCACAGGACAGCTGACGTCACGAGTGGCAGCCGTGCGCAGGCACAGGAAGGAAGGTGACAGACACGGAAGCTGACGCATGCGCAACACACTGAACTTGTTACAGAAAGTGAATGTGTCACTTCCTGTATTGGAATTTCTGGCTATTGTAAGATAACGATTGCTCTGCTTTCACCCGCTCCGCCGCCATGCCCGGGCCTGTGTCGGCGTGCCAGACACGTACGTAGGTGTCTCCCTCGACCGACAATGGTGGGAGATTACTACACACGTAAACTGTAAAACTGTAATAGTTCTGACAAGAAATCTCCTTTTAATATAGCTCGATGGAGAAAATATTCGTGAATGATATTCAATAAAATTTAAATAAATATAAATGTATTATACTATAAATTTTAAAAATAATATTAAAATGTAAACCATTTAATTTATGAAACGGAATATTGCTTGGAAATTTGTTAGATTTTCTTGCTGTAGTAGCTAACAAATTTTGTCAATACCAACTTTATTGATACTCCGTTCAAAGTATTTCCGAGGAAGTTGGAGGATGTACTACGCTAATTCACTCTTCGGCGTACGGTTTTGAAGGTCAGGAAAAACGCTTAGATGTCGCTTTCTCAAATACGAGTGACGTTTGCTTCTATTAAAAACGTGGGTGAACCGCATCAGTTTGTCCGCGTTTGAAATCAACCGCCACTCAACAAGAGTATGGGCGGCAAAATGAAGGTAACATCGAGTTGTCCGGTAACAGAAACGTTGCCATGTACCTCTCACGCTGCATCCAGTGTTGCCACAGTACTCATGGCGGATGCATCAAAGCTTACGATATGGTAACTGCAGAATCTTCCAGAATGGTGACTGATCTATGTCGCAGCGACAGTGGCAATATGGTATGTAGAAGATTCGTTGGATTCCATTTAAGTGAGTATCCATTTTTAATAGTAACGTAGCAATGGTATGAAGGGTTGATTCACTCGAATTTTGAGTTTCAAAAGGAAGGAGAAAAGGGAAGGTGAACTAGAGCTAAACTCAAAATTCAAATGAAAATAGTCTAGTTATCGTGCACGATAATTTAGAGCACGGAGGTTTTGTGATGTTGGACTTTAAAATTCTGTGCTCAGAGAAATGGAATCGTGAATGATTTCCCGAGACAGTATAGCTTCAGTAGGAAGAACAGAATGCCCACAATAGCTCCAGGGACTTTGCGCGATGAGGAGTCCATCCATCGATCCAACGTTTGAGAGTCTGGCGGATTAAAATAGTAGTAAGTAGAAACCTAAGAAAGGTCCTTTCCTCTTCTGTCTCTTTCCTCGCTCATTGTGACGTTGTTGTTAATGTGTGATAAAACTTCAGTCAATCACTCAGTACTATATAGAAACAATCTAACACTCTTCGAGAAACATTTCCTCAGCTCAGTGCCTTCCATCTTTAAACAATTATTTTCTATACATGTTTTATAAACAAATAACATCTCAAAGAACTAGTCATAAATTAGTGATAAAATGCTAAAGCATGTAAAGTAAATCACCAAAGCATTAAGTTATTGCTACGTAGAATTTGTGGTGAGCATTGATTAGTTAGCTATAAGTAATAATAGCAACCACTGTTTTACTGTTTTTACAATACCATACAATTCTGCAACGTTTTATTTTCGACCTAATACACAGTTTGTGTATTTATTAATTCAACTGTATTTTTATATTTTTATTTAAAATTCTTGGTTTATTAGTTTGACAATATTTTAATACTCAAAAATAAGATTTTTCACTGGAAATATTAACAAATCAGACTTATGCGCTAAATTTTATGAAAATCTAATCACTTTCTTGGATTTACTTTTAAACTGGGTTTTACCCAAACTCAAAATGTAACTTTTTAGAACCTCTGTAACTATATATTAGGTTGTAATATAAAAAAGGAAGTATGATTGAATAAAATATGTTAGAAATCGTTTTAGACAGTTATTTTGTAAAAACATAACTTTTGGTAAAGAATATTCTTCCTCGTTATTCATGCATAAAATCGAACTTTATTGGTTCAGTTGTTTTTTCACTGGCTAAAGACAGCACATCCATTTATAATAAATACAAAATATAAACAATTCCGTTTGTCCTTAGCTTTTCAGAGCTCGATGTTATCCGCTAGTAAAATAGCTTGAATCTCTACAGAACAGGTGCTCTGGCACTCAGAGAGTTATAACACAGAAAAAATATCTTATTTAAGTATGAGTATGTGTTCTTACCTTTCACAGTAAAAACACGCCTTCCTCAACACTTAAAAAAACTCACCTTGTTTGTTTTATATGACGTCTTTACTCCAGACGAATGGATTGCTAATGTTATCTTAATATAAGGTTCCTCCAGGAAGTAGCCTTGATGTGTTTCGTTGTGTATTTACAACAGTATAATAAGCCCCATAATTAAATCAGACCACGAAGAGTACGTGATTAGTATCTTCGACAACTCTGAAATAAAAACTGCTAACAACCACGCCTACCAGCATTGCTGTTTGGCTCACCAAATCTTGACCTTCGGGGTTCTAACTCAAGTGATATCTGACCTTGTAACACTCGTATTAGGCATATGCCATAGAATTAAACATTATCATTAGGGCAGTATTCGGTCAGATCTGGTAGAAAGTTAGTTGATCAGTACGTTTTCTAATCTTGCAGATTTAATTATTTAATAACTTACCTTTTATCATCACTGCGTGTGTCTTCTCTACTACAAACGTACAACTGCCTTTTGAGACGTAAAAGTTCATAAAAGAGTACCCTTGAAAGATTATAGTGGCATTTCTCGTGCTGAACATTATTTTTAATGTACCGACGTATTTGACGAGTCACAAGTATTATACTTGTAATGTCGTACTTAACCGTTTGCAACTGTAAAACTTAGCAAATTACTTTTATTTTTACAAGTCAAAGTTTATTTATACAGATTTAAAATTATAAAAAAGGAATGTTTAATAACTGTATATCTCAAGTTGTTTTATATAAAAATATGGAAAAATACAATTTTAGAAGAAACTTCAGATCCTCAAGATATATTATTTATTGGAAACTTTTTCTAGGCGACTTAACAAAACTCTAAAGTAATACAAACCACATAATCATGCTAAATGGAGATTATTTCACTAAAAAACAACTTTTTATATTTTTGGTTTTATTTGTTACCAGAAATCTTTCCTTTTATAATAATATAAAGCACAAGATTGTAATTTATTCAATTGATAGAAGTAGTATTCGCCCATGCGTGCCAAATTCATAAAATTACTTAAATTGCTTTTGTTTCATTTATTACACTCACCACCAAATTCACGTAAGGAAAATGATTAAAATTCCCAAAAGTTCAACGCAAGTCATGGTAGTTGCTATAGTTACTAATTAAAGTTTTCTTTAATAACGTAAAACAAAAATATATTATATCAATTAAAACAGGAATACTGAGTAAAAATGGAAATGCTGTTAGCTTCCTCATGTAAAATACACCAAACTGTTTTTGCTGTCTCTAACTTTAAATTTTATTATTAACATTTTGAACTTACTTTTATGCTCTAACACACTGTTTTCTCACGGGCTAAAAATATATAGTGTATGGCAGAGAAAGGTATTTGCTCAAATACACAGACGAAAGAAAAAATTTAAAAAATCGCTACTTTAATAAAATAAATGCATTATTTAAAAAATATTAAAAGAAAGACTACTTCTCATTACTCTACAGATTACGCGTTCAATTCCTGATGAACGACCAAATTTAAAGTGCGTTCAGAAGACTACAGCGCTTGACTTTATAAGCGAACATTTGACAGTGGTTTTGGGAAGAAAACATAATTTTCCGAACATATTCCATCGTTTAGTGATACAAACAACAGTGATTCAGTGATTGTTTGTATCACCGAATGATGGAAAATGTCCGGAAGAATCCTGTTTCCTTCACAATGCGTCCATCGTATAAAACAAACTTCGAATCAGTGGTTTTGCTCTGTTTAGATATCGTAGATTTCACTGCCATCATGTGATGGTTAGAATATTTAAAGTACACTTTCAAAACATAACCACGATTATAGTAAATCACAGTTTTAGAAAAACGAGGGTGGGAAACTTCGTCGTAGTTGTCAAACATGTTCAGGTGAATTCTATAGTTTTTATATTCTGTCTTTGTTAGGCTAATTTATTTTTTATATTACGCAATCTGACGTATTGGCTAGAAAAGTATGCGTTATTGCTAACGATTTATCTTCGCATTTGCTTTTTAGTGCACTAAAAAGACCTTTGTAACAAGTAGAAAAATAAACAAAGTAAAAGTTCTAAAAAAAAAACTTGTGAGAGTATTTAAAACTCGTGTTTGAAAAAATCTGGTAAAACCAACAAAGTTATATCAAAACTAAAAACTGGCAAGGTTTTTATTTTTATTATTACAGTAAATTATAAATAAGTAATTATTCTCTTTCCAACTCAGAAGCACTATTAAAAAAAGGAAAGGATCGGGCTACCTTCCATATGTTGTGATAAAGGGGAACTTAATATTTTTACACCACAAACAAAAGCGGTAGTACACCTCCATGCAAATACTTAAATGCATAATAAATAGAAAATAATGGATACATTGTGAATCTGCTAGTTTTAACATCCAGTTCACTGGTAAATATGTACAGCCAGGTGTGACTTGTGGCGTAGAGAGATCGTGCCGGAATACATTATTGTTGTTATTACATTTATTTATAGAAATATTTGGTGTGAACTGAAGAAATGTTAATATTTTCACACGAAAATGTTCTATAATTATTGATTCAACAGTTTTGAAGAATTATAGCAACTCCATGAATTATTCAACATGGAGCTTTGAGAAAAATTTTATAAATATTAGAAAATGCTTAGGGCGCTGGTTTGCGTTTACGAATGTTACAAAATATACTTGTATCGTAATCTTTAAAGGTTTAGCAAATAACGTGTTTGGATGGATTAATTAGCGGTTAATAACACATTGATGAAAGTATATTGGACATTGACTTTCAATTACCGATACACCAATATTAGTGTTTCGTGAAAATACATAGGCAGTTACAGAAAATATAATAGAATAATTATATCGGCCACAATCTTGAAATTGTATAAAATAAATACATTGATAGCTTGTAGGACATCTAGAAACCTAACTAGACGCCTTAGGTACTAAGTTAATCCAAATTTAAACAACACTCAATGACAACGCATTTTTATTAACACGTGACAACAAGCATATGAACAAATTTTTGAGGACCAAGTTATTTCTGACCTGCAAAAACATGATAAAACCTGTTTAACTTACCCACTGGCTTTACGATGAGCGAAATTACAGTAGTTGTCCAAATGCAGTACTGCACTAAAACATCCCCTATTCCGAAGTGAGTTGCTTATCAGAGTTATTAAGAACAAAACTAAATGAACATTGTACAGTGCAACAGTGCGGATATGGCATAAGCTGGGTAAATACTGTAAAACGTAATTGGAAAGTTTTAACTCCACATGATTCAGGTAATAAAAGTTGCCAAGTTACCTGACGTTGTAGGACAAAACCAGTAACATAGATTAGCGTACTTGTTTAAAATAACGTTTTGTAATATACATACCCACATTTGAATGACGTAAAATCTATCAATTTTGGAAATGTCCAGAATTGTTGATTGATATTAATTTTGGTTAAATTAATTCTAAAACGCTTCGTCCATAGTTTTATGTCAATGTTAAAACTGTTTGGAAAGTAGTTGAGCTATTCACGATTAGAAAGTGCGGTGTAATCTGATTATCTCAAATGGTGGAAGCGAACGATCGACTGATCAATCATAATCGGCGCTCTGATTGATTTGTGACTACTCACTGCCACCTCGTCACGGCGGGGGTTAGCTTTCGTCTCTCCTGTGGTTGCAACATCGAGGGCATACTTACTGTCGCCAATTTCTATTTATATAAGGGCAGCAATAGAGAATTTATGGTAAACTCAGCCGAAAGTGCAAACTACGCAGAGGCCAGTCAGTTTTGTATTGTTTTGTACATCCCCAGGCGAAATTATTTGACTTTTCTAACCGTTAGGAAGCTTCTATATAAAGGCTCGACAAGTTTTTAATATAATCGCAAAGAAAAAGGTAAATAGTTAGTTATCAGTATGGCTGTGCGATACTTTAGAAAGACAAAACCTAGACGCGAAATCTTAAATATGCGATATGCTCAATTGGAGCCGACTGGTCCTTCTTAAAATCGTTTCATTTGCAGGTTCTTTTGACACTTTTTTGGAACGACTCTCCGATTTCTGTTGTAATTGGTTCTTTTAGTGTGGAAAAATATGGCAGGCTGGATTACATGTAGAAGTTTTTCATTAAACCGTAATAGTTTCATAGCATAAATTTAAGTTTTTTCGCTGAGTGTGCTTGGAGCAGTCATTATTCTAGAGTTTCTTAGTATAGGAGACAAATTAAAACATTCAAACTAAAATTTTCCTAATTTATTGTGCTTTAGCGGAGAATATCAGTCGAGGGGTTGAAAAAAGTAACTTCTCTCTGATCGCCTTTCGATTTTACGAGTAACCATGATGTCAAAGAAAGAATTATGGAATAAACAGTTTCTAAACAGGCTTGAGTACATACTTGACATTTTAACATGTGATATTTGGTGGATTGATTGGCAAGACTTCCGTTACATTCTATCGGATCCTTCGATACTCCTTTGTTTGTATATAGTTAGATAATGTCGCATGTCGCTCCATGAAATGTAACTGGGCCCAGAATTATAATTATTTCGCGAATGAATTGAGATATCCACTTGAAATTGTGTATATTTCTCTTAGCTATTATTATGGGTTATGGGAAAATTCCTTTTTTTTGTAGGCCGCCTGTTTGTCTGCCCGTGTGTCTGTTTTCCGCTGGATATATCAAGAACGAATTGAGCTATAGACCTACAATTGTGCATGTAACATCGTTTCTACTTGGCAAAATCGTGTTTGGTGATGGACATGTCCCCTTATTGAATTTGTCTGAGCCTTTACGTAGCCTGGCTATCTGCAGTATTTATTGAAAACTATTTAATCTATAGACATTTTGCATGGAACTTAATTTCTAAATAGACAAGAATGACTTTGATAAACGTGCATATCTCTTCATGGGGTTCTGTCAAGGGGCTGTAAAATTTCTTTTTTGCATAATTGTCTGTCTGTTGGGCATACTCATATCATATTTGTACGGAAATGTATGTACAAATATTACCGTTTTCTTTAATATTCTATTGTCAAAATAATCCGATTCTTTATTGTGTCATGTACTTGGTGTCTAGACAGTTCCTTGTAACATGATGCGTAAATTCACAGAGTAAGAGATTATTCTACATTTCTTGCTAAAAATGAAGTGCCTCACATCGGAAGCAGTTTTACAACAATTTAGTAGATTAGATCCAGGTAAACTAAAAGACGAAATAGGCTATCACTTTGAGGAGCTGTAAAAAATTATTTCTGTCTGTCGGTCCACACGATATCAGAATGAACCTAAGAAGAATACCTATAGAAGTTTCGTTTCTATATAAGCAACACAGTGTTCGATGATAACGCATGTCGTTCCAAGGGATTTGGGAGAGCCTTGCCAACATGTTTACGTTGTTTTTATGGGTAACCATGATAGCAATGAGAAAGTCGAATAATAAAAAAAGATTTGTAAAGACACAAAGATTTGTACATCATATGACATTTATACATGTGATATATGTTACTAAATATCTTTCACGTTAAAGATATCGAGTAACTTTGATATACTTATACTTGTTTTCAACAATAATATAATTAATTAATATACCTTCCGTGTTGATTTAACAAAATGTCTGTCATCTCGAATAATTGTTAACTTGAAAGTGCATTATAGTTTGATGGATGTTTCACACAACAATGAAGGGACAACAACCCTCAACATTTACATGTTAATATAATTGTAACACTTTTAAATGTTTAGAAAGTCCAAAAATAAGAAGCAATCTCTAAGTTTAACAATACAGAAGAGAGAATCCAGTATTTATGATCTCTTTTGTCAGGAGAACCTACTATATGTGATGGTTGTGTTTTCTCTATGACAGTCAAACTGGAAGTACACAAACTGAAAATTACTAGACAGAAAAGATGTAGATAGGCAAATGTACATTTACCTCATTATTTTTTATTTTTATCAGGTTTCACGCAATTTTGTATTGGCAAAGAAAATGGGTTCTCTTGTTTAAGTTTTGATCTATGATCATTATTCTACTTAAGGATCTATACTGGATTATAAAAAAACTACCCAGGACATTCACATTCATTATACAAATCATTTACTGACAGTAGTAACACAACCCGTGATTTTATGTTTCGGGGATCGTACAAGAGACTAATATGTTACATAAGATATCGTATAAGTAATATATAACTGTAACCAACACATACAACTCCCAATAATATAACTCGGAGTGAATGCCACAAAACGTTAAATCACTCAATGAAACAACCTCTCACAAATCTCCGTTGTTTATACGGTACAGACGTTGTCTTAATTTATACAATCATAATTCTGTCTTAGTAATGTCAAGGTCAGCACAATCAAATAACATTCGTGATGCGGTAATTTCTTTAATAACTGTCGGAGTTATGGTGTTGCAGTAGGAGGGCTTGCTGTACATACATCTAACGAAGGGTTTAAATAAAAAAAGATTTGTAAAGACACAAAGATTTGTACATCATATGACATTTATACATGTGATATATGTTACTAAATATCTTTCACGTTAAAGATATCGAGTAACTTTGATATACTTATACTTATTTTCAACAATAATATAATTAATTAATATACCTTCCTAACTACATATATGCAGTTTCTGAACTGAAACTCAATACTTCCTAATCTATACCATTATAATCTAAGATAAGAAATTATATTACAAACAAGCTAATGATGATTAGTGTTACTAGTAACAGCTATTTTAATGTAAAAAAACAAAAGCTAGCATACTTTTTTGCCATACTTCACCTCTCCTCATCGGTCAGAGATATGTCCAAGAGCAAGGATACTATTACAAAGATAAAGATAAGGTTCTGTACACATACAGGGGAGAGGGGATAGTTCAGATTAGCGTTTCAGAGTTTCAATGTTTGTGATAAAAAGTATATCAGATATAAGATAAACCCTACGCTAGCTCTAACTCTAACTAAGAGTGTGCATCTACCGACTCTCCCAAACAATTAGAATCTGTATTTTCCCTGAAATTCAATCAATCTATGATTGATATTTTAAATTTCGAGTTGTCAATTTTGTCAGTTTTTGTAAAGTTCCTACAAGTCCAGCGAGGATTTTTTAACAGTCCTTTTACTTTCAAAAAAATACTATGACGATTTTGTACTGTAATCATATTTATGTAGAGAGGAAAACTTTGTTTGAACTTAACCAACACATTAAGAGTTATTGAATTGAGTCTTAAACAGCGTTTAGCTTTTTAAAATCTGTCACTATCTTATTAAGCTTGTTTTATTTAAATTGAGTTGTTGTTTTATTTTAATTTTTCTTATTATTTTATATACTGGTTGTATTTTTGTATATAGAAAATAGCTACCCAATAAATCCCTTCTTTAGTTATTGAAATGTATTAAACATGTATATTTTAGAGTTTGGTTTAACAATTTGTAATATGCAGTTGTATATTATTATGGTTTGATCAAAAGTATACAAACAACATTTAAATATTTATTTTTGAGCTCCTTGTGCCATATGATAGTAGCATTAAAATCATGTTCCAATGGAAGCGAGGACAACAAATTCGGGTTCAACAAATAGTTGTGGGCAAGACGACTCTCTGTTTCTTATAACATAATTTATTTTTGTTTTGATAAACATTTTCTAGAAAACGCCTTTTTTAATGCAAGTGTTTGGCCTTTTGGAGTCTATTTAAGTAGTGAAGGTCTATCTACCGACCTGTTAAACCTTTTTCTTCAGAAATATTTACATCCATGGACTAATTTGAGATCTGATGCCCAAAACTATTTCGAGATCGGTTAATGTTTGACAATTCCTTTGAGGATTTCCACCTCCTTTATTTCTGATACTCTTATGACACATTGGTTCTAAATAACCATAGTATAATTTACTTCAACATACATGGTTATTTGTAGTTTTACTGATCATCCAATCTGTCTTATTTAACTATGATTTAGTACACTTTTAATGACAGTGTACACTTTTAATGGTCAGATTACTGCAAGCAGCAATAAAAAGCTGTTGTGTTCGAGCTCTTTAATTACCTCGAGTATGGGTCACTATGCTCATGTACCAATTTGTTGAGTTTGATAGATAACAATCGCCGCGCCGTTTGATAAATCTGCACCATCCATATATTATTTCTTAAATCACTTTAACACATTCCCGGATATTATACCCTCACACCACCGCGGTCTGGAGGTTATACAACTGTTCCCCGAAGACTCAGCGCCACCTACTTCTGTTGGGTTGATATCTGGCGTTTTGCAACATGTGGAGAGAGTTCCAGTCGCAGAGACCTGATAATTGTGGGGTCCGGGAGAACAATGGGGACTAAATTGTCACCAGCACCTGATGCAACCTGAACCTAACTTCTCTCTTCACGACTCTGACTTCGGTTGAGCTTGGAGTTCTCTGTCACTTCATTGTCAGCCAACGACTATACTTGAGAAGTAATTTACTTAATGTAGTTTCAGAATATTGTGCAACCATTGAGGTCCAGATAAGAATAATACCTTCGCTCTCATTTGAATTCAAAGCCGGAGTGTACATAAATTACATATTCAATTACTAAAACCTGTATACGCTTCAAACTTAGGGCATTTCTTCAACTGATTTGCCTTAACTGTACAAAATAAACAATGATAACCTATCTATTTCATTCCGTTTCTTCAACAATGGATGAAAATTGTTAATACGTTAATAGTGTCTATAATGTACTGTGTAGGCTTTGTTTACCTGATAGTAATATTAATAGGCCAGGACAGCATATTTATTGACCTTCTTGTACTCATATATTGACTGATTAAAACCGAAATTTCATTTTGGGTTCTGGTTTGGTAAATCTATGAACCGATATGGTGTAATTGGTGTACGGTTGAAGAAATTCCTTGAATGTTCTAAAACTATTTTAATCAAAGCCCTTTAAAAAACCTGTTGTGACACAAAAAATGGTAGTTTTAAAAAGTAATTTTGCTAGATATGAGTTGTAGGGATTCAAATTAAGATATGTTCAAAAAAGAGTTTCTGTTTTTTTCCATTACCGTATGTATATGAAAGATGACTAGCGTGAATAACGTGTTTTCATTAAAACAAAAATTATTGCCTTAATTCATATCTCCTAAGTAACACGTTTCATTCATTGTATTTATTTAGATAATAAAATTTTTCTTAGGCCAGAAATTATTTTAAAATATTAAAAAAAACTTTTTTGTATCGATAAGTCATACAAATTTTGTAAAAACCTACATTTTTATTATTGTCTGGATCAAAAATAGTCCAACCTTACTATTTTCTATGTCTATAATTCCTACTGATTAAAATATTATTTTCAAATTACTCTATCCTCAGGGCGATTATTTTAAATGAAATTCTTGCAACTTAGTAGCTTAGACACAAAAATAAACTATATATGTTATTGTTATTATTACAAAGTAGTATATGCGATTTGTCTGAGTAATCTTTTTATTATATGTTAGACATCATTTGCATGTTCTGAAACACAACCCTTACTTTTTTCAGTCAAAGTCCACTTTCAGAATCTAACCTACATAAGTTTCGTTAAAAACAGCATTTCGGTGACGTCGGCAATAGAGCATCAGAATTGATTCTTAATTGTTAATAATAACACAGTGGAGATATCAAGGTAAGCTTGCAAGGGGCCAAAGCCAAGTTGTCGTGCGCTCAACTCTACTTCTTTTTAAATTTTTTGTCTGAACAAATTATATAGTTGGGATTAATATTACTAAAGAAATTATGTTATCAGCATTGAACTAACCATACACGCTGATTGAGCTATGAATGTCGTGTACAGCATTACGTGTACAGAGATTGACAGTATCACGCAGAAAGTTGTTGACAAAGGTGGAATGCTCAGTAGGCAGTACTGTTCTGTCAAAGTAAAGCTATGCTAGCCCTACACGTTGAATGAGCCATGAATGTCGTGTACAGCACAAGAAGAAAGGAATATATGACAGCATCACGCAACAAGTTGTTGACAAAGGTGGAATGCTCAGTAGGCAGTACTGTTCTGTGAAAGTAAAGCTATGCTAGCCCTACACGTTGAATAAGCCATGAATGTCGTGTACAGCACAAGAAGAAAGGAATATATGACAGCATCACGCAGCAAGTTGTTGACAAAGGTGGAATGCTCAGTAGGCAGTACTGTTCTGTGAAAGTAAAGCTATGACGACGTAATACCGTGAGAACTGGCTGTGGGTCCGTTGGCCGCGTACCGCGAAGCGCTCATCTCCCGGCCTGCGACTGTGAACTCCTCTTGCCCTCTCTGAGAATGCTCCCATACACACGTTCTTCCACCTCAGATTTTGCATGACATGGACTTCCAGTTATCCTTTCAGCTCGATGGCATACCATGAAATTAACTCCATCGTAGGTATCAAATAATGAGATTTAGAGAAACAAGTCATCTTGTTGGGAGGGAGATAATACTGCTATTTGGGAATTTGTCCTGAGGATATTGTTTGTATAAGGCATTGAAACCTGACCTTGCCAAATATTGTTTACTTGTCGGTGTTTTCCTGTAGCTAGAGAAGAAACTATTTTTAGAGACGTCGTCTCTCCAGCCGTGTTTATTGGTCTGGGTGCTAGGCGATTAGTCTAGGGTGGGATACCTTCCCTCTCAAGAAATTTAAATTTGAATCCTTGTACAGTCATGATGTCGTCATAAAAGAATATATACTAATCTGGATCTTGTGAAGTGATATTCTACAGGTTTAAATCATCAACTCATAAATAATAATAAGAACATGTCTTGAATACAACCTTTTTAAATAACCAAATTTGTGGCTCTGACAGTTTTGATCACACCCTGTGGAATATTGAATCGATTATGGATTCACCCTTAGTAGATTAATTATACGAAATTACTAAAAATTATAATTATTTTACTGAGGAACTGGTCAACTCCGGATCATTGAAGTACTCCGGATCATTGAAGTTCTACTTTATCAGAACAACCTTTATACGGATAGCACTCCTGATATATTTATAGCTAGATTTTATGTGACAGGATTATGCGTTTCAATCCAAGAGAACTTATGTTGCACTCTCAGTAACAAAACGCGTAACTTCTCGTACGGCAGCGTTAGTCCGACCTGTTGTTATCTAGAATGAGTGTCTATTAGAAGAACAAACCTAAATCCATTCATGCAAACAATATTAATTCATGGTGGTTAGACATCAGAGGTGTTCTCGAAGTTGCTGAACTCTGCATAAGTACCCAGTAAGCCGAAATCGGTGTAATAAAAAGGAAAAATGAGGATAACAGCATCCTTGTCACGTCATACTCCGACATAATATCATAATAAAATTTGCGTTCCGTTTCCTACGTCAAATTATTCCGTCACTGACCAGGCATAAAATTCCCAATAACACTGAATTTTAAGTTTGACAATAACTTTATTTTTTCTGAAGGTGATACCTCTCTCTCGAAAGTTATTTCTTATTGTCAAACTTTGCAATATGGTTTAGTTTCAAATGTAAACCTATATAACTCGTAAACCCAAATTTCATTATGTATGTTGCTTTTACTGTTTTAGTTTGCATTAAATTGCCCACTAAAATGTTAATAAAATGGAAAATTTATTGACAAAATAAAATAAAAACAAAAATATACTAACTCGATATCATATAAAAATACGTCTATCAAACCTCGTACCAGGAAATAGAAACATTAAATATCAACGAGAAATAGACATGAAATACATGCAACAAAACAACAAGTGAAATAAATAGCAAAATCGAGATGATCGGATAAACCTGTTACCCCTAATCGTAGTTCAAGAAAACAAAATGTAAAACGTTCGATTCACATTAAACTTCGCTTCATTCGGTCGTTTATAAATTCAAACAATTTTTTTTGTAAATGTGAGATGTTACGAACTGATGACGAAATCTGAGTGCAAATCTAGTCTTTATCAATTAGTGTAGAGGGAGAGTGTGGCCGGAAATAGAATATTAGTGGTGCAGGAAGTGACAATTAGGGTGGTGATAGCGGCCACTGGGACAGGGAGTTATGCAACTACTTCTAGACTACGGGCGGTCAATGTAGCACCACGCCGCAGCGGAGGACCAGGCGCAGGAGGTGGGCTCCGTGCCAACAGTCCGTTTGGCACTGATTATATATATATAACGGTCCCATACCAGTTGTACAACCGCTTAATATTAATATATAACGTTATATCGACTGTCGTTTACCTGCCTTAGGTTTAACACGTTTATTTGACGTTATATCATTCCTGCCTTCACAGTTCGTCAATGCCTAAATGCCTGCCATATCGATTTTCGTTGTAGGTGAGAATAAATAAAATCAGTGACAAAATCAGAGATCGGTAAGAACATTTCTCAAACCACCTGAAAAAATAGTAGTTATCAAACATAATATCACACCTAATAACAAGGTAATTCAGAACACATAACGAAAGTTAGAATAAGGGATAACTCATGGAGGACGTGCACCATCACCAAACTCACTTACTTACGTAAAAATGAAGATTCAGTTTTATAGCTCAATTCGATCTCAATATATATTCCACGAACACACGTACAAACAGGTGAAAAACTTTACCAGGCTTCTGAGTAATGTAACTGAATGACTTAAACATTTCCAATATTCCATTCATATGACCAATTGGTACAGACACGGGCGGAGCAAGGTAGTTGTACGAGCCTGTTGGTTTGTTGTAATTTTGCTCATAAATTTATTTGTACTATCAAACCACTTTCCTTGTTATTACAAACACATTTAATTACAACATAGTGTAAATCTGCAGTAATAAAATTAGTGTTAAATGAAATCTGTTCAAATTTATCACTGCTTGGTTGATATATTTTGGATGCATTGGAGTCTACGCATTTTTTATCTCCAGGAACCAGATGTTTCGTAGTTCTGGAAGATAAAACACACTTAATCGCAGATAAACTCGCTAAATATAAATCGTATAGAAAAAGTTAGGTCTGTGTTCATAAGTCAGTCAGATGCTATCCAGTAATCAAGTAGTTACCGGTAAGTTGGTTAAGAACGACGATCTTTTTTATTTCTTTCTCTCTTACCTCCTGCCGGTTACTCATTATACCCCAAACTACTTTAGAATAAAAAGAAGACATCTTGCCAGCGACTCAAAACGAATATCCGATGATGCAGGTGTTTACGGATATGGAGTGGGGTCACGTAGAATATTATATCACAGCACCGACAATCCACTCTGAGAGCAGCACCTCAGATACCTGAACATGGAAATGTGAACATCGCTCAAGGTTCGCCAGCTGCGGACCTCATATATACTTAGAGAAATTTCGAATCCAGATAAACGTGGCTTTGTTGTTATTGGAGACCTCTATATATTGTGATAGAAGAACTCCAAAGAAGCAGTTAACTTGGATAACTAATTCTGACTTTGGACAGTTAGGACTGCAATCAGTAATATCCGTAGACGACGTTATGATATGCAGGAGGACAAGCTCTCTTCAGACCAAATAGGAAGATGTCATGGTAGTGTTACTTCAAACTGTTTCATTAATGAACTATAGCAATGATTCAAGTCTAAAAATAGTTCATTCATTCCCTAAAAAACTCCAGTTATAATAGTAGCATGGGTACAAGTGACCAAACCAAAAACAATTTGATAAACATATATGGAGCTTTTTAACCAAATTAGAGATAAATCCATAATGTGTAGTCAGCGCTGCAATCTTCTAACACTCCCGAGTCTGGACTCTCACTATTGCGCACTGCTCTAATAAACACCCGGCCACCCACCAAGGTTAACACGAAGCGACGGGTGGGGTTATATAGCTGTGGCTGCTGTAGACTACTCTGTATTGTTTATGTTGGCAAACCTGCCCTACATGTCTACCGTCTGTACATGTTTGCGGCTACGAGTACCACGTGCCTCTTTTTCTTGTCGAACGACTAGTAATTCGACCTCCTTTCCACTTGTTTATCGCCTACTCGTGTTTATGTTCTACGCCATTCTAGTTTTGAATGACCCTTCCTTCATAATTCTTTTTATGTTTTACTAACGATTAGATCAAAATTTTATTGACCTGTATGATTTACTTATGGAATTATCTTATTCATCACGGTTCTGTGATTAGAACACAGTATATTGAATCATACATTAGGTTATATTTCCAAGTTTTATGTTCTTATATACTCTTTGTGCTTTATAATATTTATAATAAAGTCTATTCAGTGAAAGCTGTTTTATATACACCTCTATCAGAGTGGTTGTAATGCTATTTAAGTTTTGTCACACTAAGATATATATTCAGCTCGTTCCCACTTTAACAAACCTTTCCAAACAAAATATATCAAGTTTCTCCTTTTCCACAAGATTTAAATAAACTGAGCATAGAACTTTTCATGCTTTCAATTAGAATTCAAACCAAATTAAATTATGAAGAAATATAGCAAAACTCCCTCTCTTGTAAAAAATCAGGCATTTTTGTAATGCCTTTCTCAATACTATACGGTGTTTCAGTATATTATGGTCGGAGAATCTTATGTAAAGATCGGGCTCTAATTGTTTCAGTTGCACTTTACATGAAATAAAAAAATCTTTTAACCAGGATTTTTATTGACTTCTAGTTTATGTCATTTTGTTTAAAATATAAAGCTTTGCTAATGGCAAAACCAATAAAAATAATAAGTGTAGTTTTTACAAAACTTTATTTCATCTGTTGATAAATATTTACCGGTTTTGAGTAATGAAATACAATATTAGATAAATTAATTTGTTTGGATTATTAGCAGACATTATATACTGTACATGCCAAATAACTTGTACAATAGTCTATTACGTAGGCTATGAAATAACGTGCGCACATTCATAACAAATTTTTTTTTTTTTTCATTACAATATTACTTGTTTTATTACGGTCTCCATAAAGAAAGTTTAATTGAATTTATTACATATGTTTTACATTTAAATCTAACTTTCTCGTATATATTGTTAAGGCACAGGAAAAATAATCACTACGCTAATAGTAGCTACACTAGTTTCCATTAACAGCAAATGTTTTGTTTAAAGTTTATTATTGACGATGGGTGGTTTGAAAAGATGCAAAGTTTTCAGACATTTGCAACAAATTTGGCTACTAGCATAAATCAACAATTGATGGACTTGGATTGTTATTCAAGAAAAAATGAAGAATATCTGTGTTTGCATGATATAACGATTGCGTACAAATACAATGTTATAATTGGCGTTAGCTGTAATATAGCATACTTAAATAAATGAATTTGCCATGCACATGTAACGATGGCGATAACCGGTTACCTTTAACCATTGTTGGTAAACATGAGTGCGCTGCCTTGATGCAGCAAAGATGTTTATTCGTTGTTTCTGAATTAAACATTTTGTTAAACTGTACTCATATAATGTCATACTAATAAAAGATTCTTCATTATGTTTTATTTAACAATAATTTAAGTGTAATATTTAATTATTTTCACTGATAGGCTCCATATTTTATGCAATTTCACTATTAAAACTCTTTGAATGGAAAATTCAAACACTTAAAATAGACGTGTCAAGTAGACTAGCACAATTACGAGTATACTAGTTTCATTATTATCACAAGAGAACTTGGGACTTGTAAGCATTGTCTGACCATGCACAGCTCTGTAGAATTTTTCCGTTTATATAGATTAGAATAAGAACCTGAGTTTTGGACTACTAGTCTTGACTTGTTCCAAAGCTGATGACATTGGGATTGAGAATCCTTGGATGCAAAATCTGGATTTTTGGACTCAAGACTCGAAACTTTTGAAGAGTGAGGTTATATGCTCTTTATATTGAGATTCTGAATTTTTTACCTTCTAGTTTTTGTTATCTCTGGTACTGGATTCCATAATATTACGGTAACATTATGGTTTTGAGGCCCTAGATCTTGAAAGATTCTAGGATATGTGTATTTGGGGTTGCGCCCTGTGGAATTGAGATCTCAGAGGAATCACGCTCCTTGGATTGAATTCCTGGCTTGGGGCCCCAAGACTCCGAGTGAAGTTCAGCATTGGAAGGGAGATTGAAGATGACGCGTATATCATATTTCTGAATGGTATGGCCTCAATATGATATACGAACTCATTATACGAACTCAGAAAATATATCCATAGGCCATAAAATATAATTAGTTGACAGGTCAATAATTGTTCCTCATCCAATTTGTCGGGAGACTTTTTATTAGCATCTGTAATATTGTCGTTATGTAACAATTACTGATGTATTGCTATTGCAAACTTTATATCATCACCAGTGTGTACCTAATTATTTAAAACACATTATATTATAAAAAGTAAACTTTTTAAGATGAGCATAAATTAGTTGAAATTGGAATGACAGTGAGCAGATTTGTATTCAATACACAACATCATTAATGCAAATATCGCCAACTTTAGATTAGCGTTTGCTCTCTTCCTTTCCACTAAACGTAATTTTAGAATAAATTTTGTTTTAACTGTTTTAGCTCAAAACTTCAGATTATACACTTAAAGGTAAATCGTCATTTTTCCGTGAGTCTCTTTACTGGGAAAAAGTGACGTCTGGAGTTACAAATTGCAGTCGGTGTTTTTTTTTCTGAATGCTTTTTAAATTGTGATTTCTGAAAACCAGTAGAGTTTTAATGTTATTGTTTCTTTTGCTTGTACTTATTTTGTCCTTATACTGAGCACTCATACTCAGTTTCTGTGGAAACTTCTTATTTGTTATTTTCAACTTTAAAATCTTAAGATGACTACTTAAACGGCATTATTTCGTATAAATTGCATCGTGGCATCTGTGACGCAACAGAAAAGAATATCGCGGTTTAACACTATGACCACCTAATATGACAGTTTATTAAATATGTAAAAGACGCCAATCGTTAAGTAGAGAATACACATGTTATTTCAATATAGAAACAAATTCTGTACTGTCAGCTTTATACTTGTTTTTTATTTTAACCAATCTTAATATATGTGTGATGGTAACAGATGGAAATAACGTAACGCAAAAAACTTAGGTTTAGATAGTATGTCATTACTATAATTCTGAAGACATCCGTCAAAGCATCGAATCTCCTGAATCTCAGGTCAGAGTAACACGCACACTGTATTACATCACGAAGTTACTCAAAACTAACCTTATTTTCTTTGAACAGTACAGGACTGTGGCCAAATCTGCGTTTTAACATGTTTTATACAGGTTACTTAATGAAATTTGTGATCAGAAAATAACAGCTTCCACATTTTGCTACCTCATAATATTGATTCAACTTAACAAATTTTTGGATTTTGTCACATATGTCTACTTTTCATTTTATTTTTTAAATTGGACATATATATTTATATCATTATACATAAATAACTATTGTTGAGGATCCGAAATATCCTTCTTAAAATCATGCCGTTGTCTGTCCGTCGTCGGTGTGATAATTATTGATGATACATAAAGTAGGTTTATCTTGGTCCGAGGAAGATAAGCTCTATTTGTTTTAAGGTCAAACACAAAGGAAAGCAAAGTTGCAACTCCTTAAATATATTATGATTTAAAAACTTGAAATGCCTTATTACTTTCGGTAAAATCCTTCGATACTCCGTTACATCGGTTTATATTAATAAATTATAAATTTACTTTCTTAAGGTTCCTAAATGTTGCAATGTTACAACGCTGTGCCATCTTCATCAGTTTATATTAATTTATCGAATTGTAGCCTACATTTGAAACGATAAAGAATTTGAAACTATTCTGTGAAAGCTTATACATATTTGAATACGTGAATAGTATACGATTATCATGTTTTTTCTACTGCCATAAACACTACGATAATCGTTTTAATGAACTCCAAGAGTGCTATGATGTAAATACTCACCTGTTACATTGATGTTGCCGTGATGATTAAGACAGTGAAAGCTGCATGATGCTTCTGGTAGAGTCGTGCCCAAGGGTTCCACCAGCTTGACCCTTGAGGATTTATTGCCCTCATACAAAACCTCGTAACAAGCTTGCAAAGATCGGTTCCGACTCCATCTTTACATTGAAAGTTATCTTTCCATTTACTAGAACCCTTGCTCCCATTGCTCGCTAATTGATTCGACATTTGTGCAAGACTGTTAGATACTTAATCGTAAATTTTTAACCAGGAAACAGAAACATTACTCAGTAACTCAATTTATGTATACTCCTAAGAGTTGTATATTACATACCGGCCATTGTAGTTGATAAAGATAAACTATCACTCAGAATTGTGGCTTACGAGTAAAAGAGGACAAATAGAGATGCATTATCCTTGTCTTCTGTACGTATCTAAAATCCACAGACCAACAGCTGTGAGATCATATGGACATTTTATCCTGTTACTGAAGTGTTTTACTACTGCTAGTGAGAGTCATCTTCAAACCGAGTTTAATTTTAGCCCAAAAAGCCAAAAATTCTCATTATATCTAATTTTGTATCAATAATGAAAACTAATGATTTATTTTATATCAACGCCATGTATCATCACGGAATACGATTTGGGTTGCTTTACAGTGTCAACTCCTTCCACCGCGTATTTTAATCGTGTTAACCACACGCAACCTAACGCCATTTTAATTAAGTTAACTTCTTATAAATGTTACATATTTAGCTTCTCCTGAGAATCAGATCCTTAAATTGGTTTCCAAAGATTCCATAACGCAAATCTTCATCCTTCTAACGTTTCTGTGAAACCTCAAATTAATTAAAGCGAATGTCTATGTATTCAGATTGTTGTGGGGTTAACACCGATATCTTAATGTAATACATATCTCGTGTATCTGTGACTTCTTTACATACGTTATACATATGTCAGAACAACATATATTTACATTGTAGTCCAGTGTTGGTGACTTCATCCATGGAATTAACGTTCTTCTGTGCTTAACATTTTTTTATCAAACATGGACGCACGTGAAACCTTTCGTCTTAGTAAACCAAATGATTATTCCAATCAGTTTTATATAGTTTTGTATTTCCTTTGTAGTTATCATACATGTACTGGTCCACACACAAACTTTAATTAACGGGAAATTTATCAGCAATTCAATTATATTATTGGATTAGTTACAACTAATAAAGAACACAGATTATGAGAACATTAAATTAAATGTCTAACAAGAGTAAAGAGCATAAGAAACGATAGACTAAACAAATGTGAAAATCAGAAAATAATTACATATATATTTTAATTTAAATGATAGAATAAAGGAAAAATGGAAGGAATGGTAGAAACATCTAAATAGAATAGACAGTGAAAGAATATATCTTAAGATATTACACAATAAGTGCACAGGAAGACGTAGCATACTTCGCGCATAGTAGCATAAGTACCGCAATAGTTAAGTGCATAAGTATGCTTGAAGCGAAGAAGGAGAAGAAAATATATGTTCACATCTTTTCGCCTCTATATTGGTTAATAAATAATTTTATACAGAAAGAGAGAAGAGGGAAAGTAACAAAGTTAAAAATTGTTGTAAATCCAAATATTTATTTGGTTAAGAACAATATAAAATACTAGGTAATGGAACATGTAAAGCTCGTAGCGAAATCTTTGCGCAGTAAGTAAGGACATGTAATATAAAGATAAGGATTATAATGTTCACATCCTGGTTAACTGTGTGTTGGATCGATTGACTTTTCAACTGCTAAGGAAGAACCTTGACGTTTCAACAGTTACCACCATTACATAACCGTAACGAGTGCGGTTACTCCTTGAGACTGGAATGATCCTGCACTTGCAAGTTTTCCACCCACCGCACCTTTTTCAACTTCCACTATAGGTTAAACAAATCCAGTTTGAAAGTGGCCCATAAAAGTGAGGGATGGTCTATGAGATATTTTTCCAGTGAAAGTTGGCAGGAGTCCGTGGTCTCCATCACCTCCGACTCGGTCTCACATTGACCTTTGCCGAGTACCAGAGATTTATCGGCTACTCGCAGCTCCACAACGTCGCACAGCCGCGCGGCCTCACTCATGTTCCCACACTTCCGAGATAGCGTCCAGATATGACACAATCGCCTTGTTAAAGTGCTGGAAGATTCTTAGGTCATACTCGTTGTCTCTTTCTACAAATTTCAGTTCATTTCAAAGTTCATTGTTGACGATGAAGATCTGAAAGGATAACAGTATCCTTGCACTTTTGACGTTGGTAAGAAACACGACATTTGCAGAGGGCGAATAGCATAGCAATTAAAGACGCAGAACCTTGATCCCAGGCCAAACTTTAGATGGGTTCAAATCATGTTCTTGGTCTCAGCACCTTTTATCAGTATTGAGCAAGGCCTACTGTACTAGCTCTTCCTATCTCTATGCATGTTACATTTTACTCACATATTCTGATCTGGATAAAAAAACTTTGGGAATGGAATGAGTAAGGGTAAGGCAAAGTGAAACAATTTGCTGAGGAGGTTTGGGTCGATGTTGTCATCCATTATTAAAAGGTCAAACTCACTGTCGCTTATAGGAGCAAACATAGTGGGCAAGTCGCACCGCGATGTTATCCAGGAGGTAAACAACAATAACAAACTGATTTGATGCCCAGGCTGTCAGGATGCTAGATGTGATTGGTCCGTTTAACGTCGAATTACGCTCTTACATTTCACAACTCTGAAGACTACCCCATAAGTTGTGAATGAAAGTAAAGAAACAGCATTATATCTCTACCGTACAAAACGCACATAGTTTATCATTATGATTAACAACAGAACATTTTTAAAAGTGGATGGCATCCTCGTATATTTTGTCGTTTAATATTTATTGTATAATAATGATAATATACTTATTGGTTTTTGTTACAATTTAACATTTTGTCGCAGTCGTCAAATCATATCACGTTACAAATCAATTTTTGGGCTTTCTTCCCCAAAGTCTCACATTATTTGCAGTGTGAGTGATTTCGACAGTAGGCCATTTTTAAGACTTCTGGGGAACAGAATTTTGCTAGGTGGCACAAGACATATATACCGTCGGTAACTCTAGAACAGATATGATAAGTCTACACTTGAACCAGACATTAGTTAGTCAAGTTTCCTGTTACCACCATTTGCCGCTGATATTTGGTTACTGTCATACTAGAGTCACTCAACAATAACAACTTGAATGTCTCACTAGAGTCACTCAACAATAACAACTGTACCCTCCCTAAAACATATCACTCCTTTCTACAATCACAATCACAATCAGCTTACAGATGACTTCCTTGATATAAATGGTTGATATATATTGCTTTCAAATAACGTGTTGTTAGTAATAAACTTTAAACAACTGTTCATATTATTAAAATCTATTACTACCTTTCTTGCTATTGTCGTAGATTGCTTGTGCTATGCTTTTTTCCTTTCAGTAAACTAAATACAGTTACACGAATGTCTCACTGTTGCAAAACGACCATTCAATTGTGTATTGCAACATAAGCTGAACAGCCTTGGATTGGTCGAGTGTTACAACTGGAGAAACGGACCAATTACCGTTTATTTATTCTTATATCGTTTGTAGTGAATTGTCATCCGTAAAAACGTTCAGCAATAAAAACTGAGCGTCTTGTAAACGATTTCCTTTAACGCAGACGCAAATAAAAATTAAATCCAAACACAAAAGGCTGTACGAGTTACAATGCATATTACAAGCAATCCGAAGAACAATATGTTGTTACACTTATTACAGACACGCACCTAATTTTGACGCAACTGAGCTAGCTGTCCAACAACTCATGAAACATAAACTCCAGGAACAGTTCTCTCAGATGTCGGACAAGTACTGAAGCCATTGTTCCACTTTACACTTTACAATTTTGTTGTCTTCCCCGTCCATTCATCTCAATCGTACTATCAATCAACCAATTAGAATGCTGTCTAGGACGCAGGAATGTGATGCGATCAGCGTCCTGTGTGTTCTTTGTGTGTTCAACAACTAATGGTCAGTAATTATTCACAATTCATGTTGCTTCGACGTGGTGAAAGGAACTCATTATATGTCAGTTTGTAATGTCAGCATTTATTTACCAAGGAAATCGTGATTTGTGTAGTAAAACACCTATTTACAGCTTTGTTACAATCACTAAATGTTATTTAAGCGTAATGTTTTACATGGGAGATTAGAAGGTCGCGTGGAAACTATTTCTTAGTTGTATCTTTAAATTATGCATCTACATAAGGTTGATCAATGTTTTATTTTTGTCACAGTAAACATGTGGTGTTAATGCCGGTTTCATTATTAATAAGACCGTAGAATTTATTTATGACCAATTTGATGAGGTCACTTTAAATATAACACTGATTTCACATACAAAGTTTTAAAAACAATGTTTTAAAAAATATATAAATGATTTATTTATTTTTCAATTTTACATGACAGCTACAGGACATGATATAGCACAAACAAACTACAAAACCTTCAATTATTCCCAAAACAGCCATCCTAACTAAAATTAATGTACTCTTAATATGGACTTTACATAACAAACTAAACTAAACTAAACTGCTGGCAGTTACACAAATTAACATTTAAATTTCTTTACACAACATAAATAAATGAACTCTATACAATTTAAATAAAAATAACAACTTGCTACATTGTACACATACACTTCTACAATGAACAATAAATTAAATCAAAATAAAAGGTTGCTGCATATCTTTCAAATATTTTCCAAATTATCATTAAAAATATCTAAGTTTAATTGGTTTAAATTAAGAAACCGTAGAGTCTTGTACAAAGGAAAATTATAATGAGAAACTGTTCAACAAATATTCAGCAAGGAGCGTTGAATATTTTTTTCTCGGTTATTCTTTTCGTATTATTTAAACACTGATATGAAGCCCAATTTAAAATAAAAATGTGGATGTATCATGTGGTAAGATATTCTTGTTAATTACTTTATCTGCAGACTTGAAAGCCTATCACTCAGTAGTATTCTTTTATTTGCCGAGGGGTGTAAACAATTCATTGCAACAAGATTATCGTTATATCTGTCATTCTGAATGAAATGAAACTATCTATACGAGTATATCTTGAAATCTTGCGTTTAACATAAAAAAGGCTGTTACACAACACGTGGTGTGGCGTATTCTTACCTTGCTGTATTTAGCGTAGATTACATAAGTAGTATAAAAGTAAAACAATATTAAAGCTATGTTTTAAATCCTTCTTAAATACAATTTTTAAATCAATTCAAGGAGTAACTAACTTAAGAAGCTTTACTTCAATAACAAGCAGTAAAGCTGAAAGCACTGATAAATTAAGGGAAATGTTGATAAGTTTCCAGTTAGATCTTAGAGACTTTAACGTCAGGTATGTATGGTGTTTAAGTTTTTAGCTTTGATAAATTGCTTCAGTTTCAATGACTACAAATTTAGACGAACTTTCTATCGTATAGGCAACCTAAAACGAGTATGTAACTATTTTATAGGCATTAATGTATACTTCCTATAAAATCTATTGATTATTTAATGAATATGCAAGACGCTGAATAATTGAGAATTAATTCATTTAGAGTCATTCTGTGTAGAAATATTTCTGCCGCACACCTCAAACAGTTAATCAGAATCACTGCCCTCAACCAATCGAGAAGAAGTATGTTAATTTACCAACGGGTTTATCACACCGGTTACAGGTTTAAAGGATTTATTTAACGGGTGTGTATAAAAAGGGTGAAAGGTTGTGCAGATCTGGAAAAGAAAATATATCCTAAAATTTTTCACAGTTAAATTTTGTTTAAACTTGTGTTGTATTCGTGATCAAGACTATTAAAACTGTAATGGGTTTAACATGTGAAAATTATAGCTTATAAAAACAATAAAGGTAAAATTGGGATTCTGTCTACTTAGAAATGCTTCTTACAACTATCACTCTTACTCAATATTCTGAATTGATTTCCTGGAGTTTAGATGCCCTATTAGGCCTATGCGTACAAAAGAGAACCAAACGAAAACTGAAAAATCAATTTGAATTCGAACAGTCAAAAATCAGTAGACCCCACTAAAAGACACGTCAACGTAAATATGGTGAAATTCCAAAATAAAGTTACCTGATACCATCCAATAATGACCCTAGACTCAATAGTCTTGGCCAACCATGGTTTCCTCATCGGTAGATACGGTACTGCTGAATGTGCAGCCGGTAGAATGGCCAGTCTCTGGCGTCTGGAGGTGGCGTTGGCGGCCAGTTTCCAAAAAGAGTGGGAGAGTAGGTCAGGAAGTGAGGTTCAGAATGACTTACTGAATTAATTAGATTCTGTGGAAGTAGACCAGTTGAGCAAGCATTGTGAAAGACGGCGGCTGGTGCGGCGGCGCCTGCGCAGTCGAGATCTGACCACTTGTCACCCGACTGCGCATGGACTTCGGCTGGTTGTCATGAGCGCAATGCGACGAGATCATTTTGTGAAAGTTGCAGCAAATAAATTCTCGATTGCGTACCATACAGTACTCAGCCATTATTCTCATCTCAGACATGTAGAAGTTAGGAACAGGTTGCAAGCTTTCATGTTTTATAAACATAATCACGTATGAAAATGTTTGTACGTTGTGCTATGCTACTTTAAATTTTCTATAGATGTTTTCAGTAGTGTATTTAAACATCCGTGAACAATTCAATTAAAATGTGAAACTTTTTCTAAATAGTTCAATTTGGTCACTTTAAAAACAAAACAATATTTTAAATATTACAAAACACAAAGGTAAAATTTGAAATAGAATCGAATCACGCATGTGTTTAATTAGGTTAAACCATTATTGTCGATTTACATAGGCCGAAAAAGGAATAACACCAAAACACTATTTAAAAAATGTTTTGCAAATTTAATATATACATAAAAGGAAACTCTGTTGTCGTCAAACAATGTAATGTATCTGGACATATAATCTCAGATTAAATACTTATGGTAGAAATTTCAGGATCCATTCAGTGTAAGGAACATTTATATCTTCCATAAAGGCCTGTCCACATAATACCATCTCTGAAGAGTATTGAAATAATTATTACTAAGTAGGATTAAGAACATGGAGTATCTTATATTCTACTTCAAGTCCACTAACTGTGACTTACGTTACTATCTATTTTTGTCTCACCATTGACATTAAAAAATGAAGTACGTAAATAATTGAGGGGTAATTAGATGGGGAAAGCATGGACAGGGATATGGTAGACTTATAGCGATGTATCCTGAAACACTGGCTCAGAAACATTGCATGTGAGATAGATTAACCAATTCTAGACCTCTTACAGTTCCTACTGAAGATATGACTGAATCCTAGCAGTAATGTCTCTATGCAGCCCAATGCTAGACCTAAACATATAAGGACTCCACACTCTTATTTCACCAAGAGATAATGAACGGTAAGATAATGTCTGAACTCGATGCTATACTGTTGACACAAAAGCAAGCAAGACTTAATAAGTTACCTCTATACTCGGCCACATTTGCAGAATGTCACTCTTACCACCTAATCAGAATTGACACAAAGGAATCATCTCCTTCACAGACTTCTCACTTATGTCCAGCCAGTCCAGCCAGCATTTCATAAAGACGCAGCGTGCGCTGAATCGGGAATGCGATAATTAATTGTAATCACGAGATGCCAGCATTCGACTGCTCACTGGACAACCGAGTCTCTGACATCTCGGAATATTAGACCTCCAGCGGTCTCGTGGAAACGGTCTCGGTTACCCAGCACTCCAAGGTCCAGGGACGCTGAAGGCTCTATGTCGCCGCACTCTCGACTTGTGCAACTCCCAGACAGGCAATTACAGACTCTCATCATTAACCTTTATGAAGTCTGGTGCTGCTTCCTGTGTTGTAGTTCTATCTATCCATCTTCTGACTGTCCTCCGCGCCTCCACTCGTCCTTTCTCTCGTACAACCGAGGTTTTTTCTACAAGTTAGATATTAAACTCTTCTTTTTGACCTATAACACAATACGCTCTGAAACCAGCGAATAACGAACAGTAATAGCACCTAGCCGCTAAACTCCTATGGTTAATCAGCATATCCGATGTTACTTATTTTTCAACTTTACACCTAGCACAGCAACATCTGTTCATAATTTCCTCAAACATCGGATGGTCAAACGTTGATGTACGTTGTAAATTTAGCTCCGTTAAGGGTATTATGAAGCTCTGTCTGTGACTTCTGAACTTTAATATACTGATTAAACTCTTTCTTTAATTACTCAGTTCTTCGCGTAGATGAACAGTCAACCAAAATAGTTTAAGTCTAAAGTATTACTTGTAGGATCTGATATTCGCTCATTCTAAGACATCAGACTATACCTAGAGATAGGAATTTATCAGTGTAATCGACATTCTCCTGTATCGACTACCCTCCTTGTTCTGTTTGATAAGATCCTCGCACAGGTAGTGGGACGGACAAAAATAAGGCTTGAAAGACATCAGGATTGACATTTTAGACATGTTCCCTCTTAATTTATAGTATAATTAAATACCTAACTAGGATTAATTTCTGTTACTCTATAGCTTAACGATGCGTAAAAGCTAAAATCAGCTAAAATTATAACTATTTATAAAACAAAACAATAACTGTTTCTTTCAATTTTTAATACTTAACTTCGAGTAGGGCATCAAATAGTTTTGTATGGAAAAAATATAATATACACAATGATTTAAGTAATTCTCCTTACTACAAACCATTAACTACTACTAAAATAAAAGACAATGTACAGGTCCAATTCAATATTTACTTTAAAAAATCTAATGCAAACTATTTGTTGTATTTCCGTTTTCATTAGTAGTATTTCATTGAATTGTGAATAAGTTTTCAACTTCAACCAATGATAAACCATATTTTTACATTGATCTATTATTTCCTTACTGTTTAAAATGAGCAAATAATCTTTATTTCATTATATTTTACTACAATCTATTTTAACTTGTTGATAAGATTGAAACCATTACAGTCTAAAGACAGGTAAAGCGTATACTCGCTTTTACAACCCTCGTATGTTCCGAAAGGTGTTAAAAGGATCATAGCTCAGAATAAAATAATAAGCTAATGTTAAAAATTAGAGTGAAAAATAATAAATTACAATAATCATAGAAGCCTAAACACTTTTTAAATGATGGGAAACTCTGTTCTTAACCCGAAGCACAATGAAATGCGTCAGCTAATATAATAAATTGAAGTTGACAACAGAATTATTATTAACAAATATTAACAAAATCTACTATCTAAGAATAGTTCAACGCAAAACCCATGTGACATAAACAGAACTGATTCAGCAAGTGGAGGAACTGCGGATCGCGACACAAAGACGACATATCCATCTTCCCTTGACAACAAACAATAGACATAAGTATAGAGTTAATTGGCAAGCAAAGCATGCTGAGTCAGCAGGAAAGAGTGGGAAGAACGACTACGTTCACAATCCATCAACAGTCATTACAAAACAGTCCGCGATTCCGCTCATTATCTGGGTTTGTTGAGAGCATGACATTTGATCTCATTTAAATTCTTGATTCAAATTACACAAAAAACAATCCTGTTAATGGTTCAACCTCGTTTCTCTAGTCACTTTTAGTGTCTGTTTGGAGAATTGCGGATGTCAATTAACCGACCGAATATTTTAATTCTACACCAATCCATTAACCAAATTAGCCGAGTGATCAAATTAGCCAATCGAAAACGCTTAGCTGCCCATGGGATTTTGTCCATACTGTCTAATAATAGAATTCATAAAAACATACAGTACTATATGTTATGAAGTTGTATGAGGTTATAACTCTAGATGAATTCTTATATTACATTAGTTCTCAAGTTTTTCGTACCGACATGCAATTTAGAGAAAACAATAAAAACTTCAAACCTTTTTCTAATGCCCAATTTTTACTGACTGTAACTCGAATAATAAATTAAAAATGAAAAATCGCCAAGGTAAGGCAGGATGCACACTGAAGAAACCTGTTTCAGGAAATCGGTTTCATGAAACGAGAAACTTTAGTTGCTTGCAACAGATAGGTTAGATTAACGCAGGGCTGTGCACACTGCGTTTCATGAAACTGTAGTTTCATTGATTTCTTGAAACTGGTTTACACGCAACCCAAAAAACAGATTTCATAATGGCTTTAGTTTCATGTTTCAAGTGATTTTACTACCATGTATGACTTAAATAAAGTGTTAAAAGTGCTTTCCAAAGTATAAAAGTAATACTATATTGTGGATACTTATTTTTTCGATTTTCGGTACCAATACCATTGATACTTATATTCATTAAAATTATGTAACGTTTTTAATGACACATCTCATGCCTTTGTACATACTTCAATACAACAACAATATGGCCTGCACCTAATCCCTGTTTTCATGTGTCAACTCCCATTGTGGCGGAATTGTTATCCCTGGAATCAAGAAATAAGTTTCAAGATAATTCCTGATATCCTTTGCTGTTTTCAAATTTTTGTCAACAATACGATGACATACATTTTCATCACTGCCCTTAAATTTTGGCAAAGAAGGTTTATATGCAACACCTTCTAATTTCCGGATGTAATTGTGCAAAACACACGCACTTGCAACTATAGACTTGACCACTTTCTCAGAACAACCAATAGGGCCATCAAATATACGGAACTTTGACCTTAGCATTCCAAAAGCACACTCTACTGTCTTGCGACCTAAAGTCAACCGAAAATTGCAAATTCTTTGTACATCTGTCAAAGCAGCTCTTGGGTAATTGCAGCTCACTGTAATTGTTAATTTTTCCTCAACACTCAAAGCTAACCTCCAGTTGGTGTCTTTCCTCGTTATTAAAGGACTAACTAATTCCACCAAACGATCAAAAAGTGGCTTCGACATTCTAAAAAAATCCTTACATTTGACAGGATCACTGCACAAGTGACGAGCTACAACGTAAGTACTGTGTTGACGATACCTGATCAACGGGTGAACCCAATACTTTCTTCTTTTCTTTTTCTTTAACCACCAACATAAAATAACCACATCATCATCATCCGAATCCATCATGAAACTGATGGAAACCCGTTTCTGCTGTGTGCATATTTAAATTAAATGGTTTTCTTGAAACCAATTTCATGAAAACGGTTTCCTGAAACAGGTTTCTTCAGTGTGCACCCTGCCTTAATTTAGTTTTAAATCAATACAAAACTCAATAACTATTGGCTATTTAATTGTTTCCTTAAAAGTATTAAAACCTATAATCACATTGGCTTTCAGAAATTACAGTTCTGTTACAGAACAAGTGTCTAGCTCTCGATTGAAAAATCAACGACTTTTATATTTAAATGGGCATTTATCGTTTTTTTACCGGTAATCTCCCGACCGATCTCGGGACTTATTCCCGACCCACTGCACACTGCTGCGGCCCAGCGGTACACAACTCTCATGGTTTGGTCCGATGATGGAGCGACTACGGTGCCGTGAGGTCCCGCTAGCAGCAATCTTGGCTGTTGAATAGAGGTTGAAACTTTGCCTCTTCAGACAGAAGCAAATTTAACTGAGTTCTAGCAATGCAGTAGTCCAACTGGACACTGGAGATATGGAGCTCGGAAACTCTAAATGCGTCTCCATTGACAAGACTTGAAACTTTGGCAATCAGTCTCAATCGTTGAGTATGAACAACACGTATCTCAAACGCTCGCAGACAATATACGGTGTTGAGATCATGTTTTCCAGATTTCGTTAAATTTTAATTAATACAGCTGCTGGCCGCATATATGTGGTTTCACGGTGTAATGTAGAGTTCCATATAGTAAAATCTATATTAAATATAAATTATAAATCATCAGTATTAACAGATATAGTATGTTTAACTATTCATTAACAATGAAACACTAAAATCACTAAAGTTTCGTAAGTGAAACATTTAAGGATTTGAGATGAATTCCTATTTGCGAGTTTTAAGCTATTTTAAATTTTAGTCTCATGTTAAATAAAGGTAGAGCCTCAGCTTACTAGGGTTCCCTCTTAATGCAGGAGCTTCCAACAATTTGTACTTTTAGGGAATTTCATGCTTTTAATATTTGTCGTCGATAAGATGGTTTATATAAATGTGTAAAAATTACAGCTCGTTTTAAACCAGTGTAAAATTCGAGATGGCTAACCAAACAATATGTATGGTAGGTAGGTACTGGTGTTTCGGTTACTTGTGATGTACACCTGAATTTCTGCAGGGAGTTTTTCATTTTCCTTGCAGGCCTTACCTGAAGCCTGCGTCTTGTCTAGCGTAATTTATTGATCGATATTATCTAGCGTAAGTTAAATGAAGATTTATTCAACATTTTTAAGATGATCAGTAAAGTACGAATTAAAAGATTATTTTCAGGATAATACCAAACCCATCTGGAATCTAAAATGGTAGCTCCATATTATTCAGTTTCTATGTTATAGGTTTCAGTACGTTAACCTTTCAGTTAAATATTGTTTGATTTTACATATTAACTCGGTCAAGCGATTGATTACTTTATCTGATTACAGACTGTAACGGCTTGCGACATTTTAATATGCGTGTGCGCAATGCTTTTTTCTCAATACTACGTAAGCGCACTTGGTTGGGTTTTGCCCTCTGATTGGCATAGTGCCAGCAACTGGACTAGGAAGAGAGCATCTTTAATGTAACGCGTGGCAGAGTCTGCTGTCGATTTTGAAACATGACATTTAAATATATTTTTAATGTCATCTAAACGTAGACCTTGCTTAATAATTGAATTTGAGAAAGTACAAGCTTAATGTCGAATCCATTTACAGACTTGAGATAAAAAGCCCAATACAAATTATAAGCAGGCGGGTGACCTCTGTGGAACGCCGTATTTAACGTAAAAGTCGTCGCCCTAAATTATTTCAGTCGGTAATGAATACGTCCACTGTGAGGAAGAGCGTGCGATGTGCCTCAATGTGAACCGGTGTGGGAAATGTGAAGGCCGCCTGTGAACTGTGAACGTTACTCCACAATCAGCTGGTCTCAAGGTCAACATCTCTTGTCTGGGACCTGGTCCCGCTGCTCTTCTCCCCTACCCTCCTCGAACCGGTCAGCGGGTCTATTTATAGTTTTTGGAGAGGGAAAGCTCTTAAATATTTTTATTTAAATTATTGCCGTCTCGTATAACTTTATTAAACCTGTTCTGTCTTTTGTTGCAGCCTGTATTGGACTACTCTTGAGTTGGCACTACCATGGTCTCTCTGTCGCCACAGAACCTGGGGTATGTTATATGTCTCATCACGTCTGGTCAACCTTTCTTATTTCTAGAACATGAACCGTAGTTATTGAGGGATAGCTGGAAATTCCTGAATGTCAGACACATGAATCTATAAACAAGCGTTTAAAGGTGTTACCTCCATGCTTATAACCTTAATAAACTGTTATAATTTAACTGTCTGATATGTTATGTAAATCATTATATTCTAATAAAATTAAAAATAATTAATTGTTATTAAAATGCTTCCAATAATATAAATTGAAATAAAATAATACATAGGCCCTTTTCTTCATGAAATCTACTGTCTATAAAATCATTGAAAGTATTCTATAGACATACAAAATATTAATACATTTTTATACACTTTTTAATACTGATTCCGAATCATTACGAGGAGAAAATAGCACAATTTTGGGTACAACAAAGCATATAATTATAAATCGTAGAATAAAAAATTAATACCATAAGTATTAGAATACGTCACACCACAAAAACTGGCCGAAATTAAAATAAAATAAAATAAAATAAAAAAGCATTTATATGAAAATCGTGCATTTGTTTAAAGAGAAATATAACTTAATATGCAAAGTAGCTTAATAAAAAAGTACTAGGCTATTCAACTAACCTTAATTAGTTCACCTTATTCAATGACCCCAGTATTAATTAGCATCGACATTCATTAATTACAACCTTCAGCAAATATGGTAATCAAAGTTGTAAATTAGTCAAACAAGTATGCTATATCTTTGAAGACTTTCCAATATCTCGTATTTTTGCTAGTTACCTCCCTCTTAATTTACTTTGTTTAAAGATTAACAATATTAAGGTCTTACGAGCTTTGAAAGTGTAAAATATTTACAATTTGTATTAGAGCGTGTTATTAAGAAGCAGCATTCTTTGACGCATGTCTAAGTTCCAGCACCTTGTGTTGCAGTTCCTGGACTTCGACAATCTGCCGGAGACTAACTTCTCTTGTGAGGGCAAGGTCATCGGCGGCTACTACGCGGACACAGAGACGGGCTGTCAGATGTTTCATGTCTGCACCATCGGTCAGAAAGGTAACTCACAATAATAAATTATATTGTTCCCATTCGAAATATTGAAACTGTCATAACCAACGTAAGGAAATATCTTGGAAACTGTCGTTGAAAAGAGTCTCCAAAAGAAATTCTGCTAAAGATTATACCCTAAGCTCAGCCTCAGATCCTCCAAATCTCCAATTATAGCCCTGAGATAAATATTGCAGTCGGAATATTTACAATACACATCGAAATATTGTGATTTAACCCTTTCCGGGCCAGGCGGCAATATATTGCCGCCATATATCGCGTCTGTAAAGTGCCTGGCGGCAATATATTGCCGCCTTGATATTCGTCGTTTTCTTAAATAAATACGACGTCAAATGATTAAAGTTTTATGTTTTTTTATTCCCTGGTATATTTTTAGATAATTAATATGAATATAATTTTTATTTTGGAGGTCTATGCATTTTTATTTTGTAATTGTCACGTGACATTGTCAGCTGACTCCTCGACCTATTGTTGTTAATTCTTTATGATTTAGTGTAATCATGCTATTGTATGCTGGATTCTTCTTCATTATTTTATTTTGTGGTTGTAAATATTAGTAGTGTTAGTAGTTACCTGCTTAGCTATTGTGTGTAGTAGTTACAATGACTGACAATTTGCGATCTCACGGGAGTGAAATTGTAAGTAGCATATTTGTTAATAGAAAAAGTGTAAATAAATTTCAAATAAAATTGAGTAAATATTTCTTGGCAAATAGTGTTTTTAACTTTATTGAAACTGTTTATGGATTCTACAATCATCTGTTTACCGGTACATCCATAATGTGAATATTTATTTTAAGTTTCTTGCAGTGTAAGAGTCAGTTGCTTTATCATTTATAAAATGTTGCGAAGTACAATTATGCGTATTTATACAAAATGTGTCATAAAAAATTTATTTATAAGAGAAATAACACAAAATTTTGTATGGTTGTTCCTTTCTAAATGTACAATATAATAACAAAGCTTCCCACAGGATAAATTATTTATCCTTTTTTAGTTATTTACAAAAATAAAATAAAAAAAATAAATTTTTTTTATGTAAATCATTAAAACATTATTTTTTTAATTTTAAATTACTTAAAACTACATCTATATAATTCTTTGTTGATAGTATATATCTATACGAGTAATTTGGAGCAACTTTCAGGTCATTCTCTAATTTTTATGAAAAGTTATAAATTTTAATCTAAGAGACTGCAAAATCGCCAATTTTAGCCTGGCACTTTTGACTAGTCACAAGGGGATATGATATGTGAAAAAATTGTGCAACATCTCATATTTGGTCCTGGCCCTGAAAGGGTTAAGGGCATTCCGAAAACAATACACTGATAATGTTAACTACGAGCATAAAGCGCGCAGCCAGACATTTCTTCTTGGTAAGAGGGTTTGGCCATTTAATTATCGGCAAGTGGAGGTCTCGGTTCAGTGAGTTATTTTTCACTTCAATTAATCTTTGAGTGTTATATATCACCGCAAACAAGACATTCAACAGAATAATATTCAGTAAAAATCTTAAAAACGCTATAAAAATACTTTGCTTTTAGACTGGTCTTCTAAAAATATCCACATTTATGGTAATCCTTTATAAAATACGTTGGGAGGAACGTTTTCTTTCCGGTTAGTGAATAGAATTCGCTATAATTATTTTTTGGTCATGATACGGTTTGGATATGATAATTAATGAGGCCTTACAAATGGACCACCCTCATAGAGTAGGGTTTTCTATTGACATATGACAACTATCTTTTCCTCTGGGTAACTTGGAGCCTCCAAAAGTTGTCTAGCAGATGATCTTTAGAGGGTGTAAGAATGGGTTTCATAATTTTTATTTAGTCAAATCAGTACATACCCGATATTCTCTTGGCTGTGGTCCCATTTAAATTAACAAGGCTCTGTAAAGTAAATCATAGATCTTTAAACATGTAATTATTTTCTTTTATTAACTTCTAAGAATGTATTACTTCCTTCATTAATATTACTCGCATTGTCTTGTGTTATGTTGAAACTATCTATTCCACAATCAGACAATAACGTTAAGTTAAGGACCATTGCCATACTCTGTCTTGAGGTACAGCAGGGCCTGTTGCAGGAGAGATCACGGACATCAAGTTTCTATGTCTCAATGGGACAGTGTTCGACCAGGAGACCAGGGTGTGCGAGAGGTTAGACGAGGTAGACTGTAGCAAGAGCGAAAGCTTCTACGACCTTAATCTCGAGCTGTACGGCAACCAGGGTGCTGAGTTCGGGTAAGCCTATCTTAAATAGAATAGTTTTGTATTGTAACTATAAATATAAGTACAAATTAAACATATAACAATATCTCCTTCATGCACTTTAATTTTTTTAAGATTCTCAAGCCTCGCTAAGAATCTTCATAGACATAAATTAAATTGAACTGGTGCAGCCACATTTCCAAGGAGCGCCCCCTTCTAATGCCAATAACCAAGAGTAGAACTGTTGACAGCTGCCATAAACAATATAATATATATTGCACGTGTGTGTGTGTGTACTGCAATCTGACCACTGTTTATTTGTACTCTTCGTTTTCTACTCCGATTACATTTTACATTATTTTAGCTGGAATTAAAAACTTTAATATCTTCCCTATGATTATTATTTTCATTTATTTTTTACTATAAGTTATTAATAAATGCTATTAGTAGACGCATATAGCATATATATTCTCAAAAATATAATGTATCCTAAATTATTCTATATCATTTTAGTATTAATAAATTTTATAATTGGGCTTGTTTTAGGATACAACCAGAGAATGAAGAGAGCCAAGACGCGGAACTCTGTGAGGAAGAGGACGAGGAAGATTGCAAGACGGAGAAGCCCCTTACTCCAGTAAAAACTTTCCCGACGGAGCAAGCGCACGTTCAGGATGAAGAGGTACAAGATGAAGAAGAGACCACCACTCAACAACCTCTCACATCCTCTACCACTTCTAGAAGACCTGTTGTCACCTCAACCAGTTTCCCGAGTACCACTGCAGCACCACAAGTTCTCCAGTTCCCTTCAAGTTCTCCAGAGACAATAGCTGCTCTGTTGGCTCTTCACAATGCGTTCACCCAGAGTCTTCAACAACACAACACAAATAAAGATGCCAAGATAAACCCTCCGAAATTGACTGGCTTTGTAGAATCACTAAATCCTTCAAAGTCTGTACAGCAGGCACAGACTTTTGAGATCAAAAGCCCTCCATCTCCTCCACCCCCTAGATTACCCACTCCGTTTGTTCCCAAGCCACAGTCCCATTTCAATGTTCCTCACAACCCCTCAAAATCACAGTATCAGAGTCCGTCAAAACACCAATTCCCGAATCAAACTCCTACATCTCAATACCATAGTCCATCTAAAACTCAATTCCCAAATCAACCGAAGCCACAATTTCAAAATATACCAAAACCTTCCCCACCTGTACGACCATTGTCATTCCCAAAACCTGTTCAAACTACTTCAGAAAGCTTTGGAAATAGTCCTTTTCACCATTCTTTCCACATTAGTAGCCAATCTAGCCATTTCCCTGATTCCAGTTACCAAGACCAATACTCCGACCACGATTCCCAACCCTCTATTCAACCTCAGACTGAAGCTCCAAAACAGTATGATTTTAATGATTATGAGGATGATTATTATGATGAAAAACCACATTCCTCGACAATTACTCCTTACCTGCTTCACCAAATTAAAGTTAACCAAGTTCAGAATGCTAATCAAGCAAAAGTGTCCTCTGTCAGCCATGGAAGCTTTGTGAGAGAGGTTTCCAATCCTACTTCTTCCAAACCTTTCAAAGTCCCATCCTTTAGAAGTGTAACAACTCCAGGAATAGCAGTCATTACTGCTACAAGTACTACTTCCTCTTCCAGTGTCAAAACTAGCAAACCCGTCCAAAGTGCCATACAAACCCAGAAGGAGACTCTGACCTCAGCAGGGTTCATTGATTCTATTCTGCACCCTTCTAATATCTCTCATCATATACCTGATCATCCACAGTCTTATGATGAGTACATAGAGAGTGACGTGCGTCATGACCCATTTTATAAAGATGTGCCAAAAATTGGTAGGAGTAAAAGAAGTCTTGGAAACGAAGTGTTCAATAGACATTCTGTGACTTCCTTGAACCACAAGACTTTAATAAAACTCAGAGACATAGTGTTAAAAAGTGTTTTTAAAAACAACAGTGAAACCATAATAAAGACAATACTGCAACAATATTGCAGTAATCAAGTTAACCCTAGTGATAGTATAGTAAGTTTCTGTTCATTTATAAACCTTAGTGATTATTATAAAAATACGTTATTTGGTAATGACTGGAAAATTGTGATTCCTAAAGAAAATAATGATTATATTTACTTAGTAAAAACAATATCGAATTCTAACGAAATTCAAAATACAACAAGCAATATTCTTTTACTTGTCCATCTTCCTGACGAATTTAGACTCCTCCGAGATAGTATTCTGAAGATTTTAGATATTGAACAATCAGAACTTCTACTGACGAATGATACAGATTCAAATAGCCTGTTAGATAGTTCAGTACACCATAGATTTAAGAGAATACGAAGAAACAAGTCTGAGGATCGCTTAGATAGAAAACTTAAAAAATATCACAAAAAAATAATAGTGCCAACAAAATTTACATCATTCAGAACTAAAAGGCAAGCGGTTCTAACTGATGGAAGACTAAATTTGAGGGAAAATACTCAAAGGGAAACTCCTCAAGTTATTCAACACAAAGAAGAACCCAACCGACATGGCAGTAATCAAAGAAGAGTTGTGGTTAATCGTCGAAGGCTAGCTAAAGTCACCTTACCTCTTGATGATGTTGAAGCTAGACCTTTGCCTCAAGAAAGGCGGCGGCCCCAAAGCATCGCTGAAGTAGATCAAAGAAGGGAATCAGTTCAGGAAAAACGCCAGCCACTAGTTCTTGATGATGGTCATCAAAGTGCTCTGCCTCAAGAAAGACGTCCATCGTCTACTCTAAGTGGAGTTGATAAGACAAGAGCTCTGCCTCAGGAAAGACGTCGGCCACTACAAACCCCAGTCCGTGATTCGCCGGTACGCTCTATGAACTTAAAATCCTCATGGGATGGAGTGGGATCAGACTCAACCGTTGAGCCTGCTCAAAGAGCGAAAGAGAGGCCAACAGCAAGACAGAGAGGGCAAGGAGTGAAATACCATTTTAGTGAAAACAGACAGCAAGAAAGAATTCCTCAGTCAAGACTAGGTGGTAGTGAAGTTTCGGAAGGTGGTGAAGTGGAAACAGCTACTACCTACCCATTCAACCTGAAGCCTGGGACACAGTTTTCCTGTGATGACAAAATCAAGGGAGGCTACTATGCCGATGTAGAGGCTGAGTGTTATGGATACTTTATATGTTCTCAAGGAGAGATCAATGGCCCGTAAGTATGTCTTTTTTTAATTCTTACACAAACATTTATTTAAATTTTGATTGGCAGTAAACTGCACAGTTGTATTAATTTTATGTAATTGTTGATGCTCACATTGTTTGTGTACTAACACAACTTTATATATTGTTTTGAAAAGTGTGTTTATAATTGAATAGTATGACTAAAATTTATAAAAAAAGGGTAATGCATAAGGACCCCTCAACAATATTCTTGTTAATCCTCCATGTTTTTAATTCTTACAAATATCCTTATGTTTGAAAGGTTCAAGATAATACTACACAACAATACATCAGAACCATTCTATTCTCACTACGAAACTTGTCAAGAAATATAGAGTTCTGTAATGTTACTCCAATCTTTTAAATGGAGAGTAACTTAGAAATATTTTTCAAACTAGTTTTGACTATGTTTATCCTTTTTATTTCTGGTGAATAAAAAACTATATCTGGAATAAAACCAAAATCCTCATGGTGATAAACTGAGGTGAAAACATTAATTATCTAACTGCCAGATAAAAGTTAGCTCACAGACATGACTAATGTTTTAAAAATGTTTTGATCGGATGAGGTCATGAAATCTACCCTGTTTCACTTTTGATTATCAGGTTGCTGAAGAGTCATTTCTGGTGTGGACCCACGACCAAGTTCAACCAGCGCAGTCGGACTTGTCAAACGGAGGCCAACGTCGCGTGTTCCGTCTCTCACCGCTACTTTCATCTCAATAAAGACATCCTCTCTCTTCCAGGCAAGTAGTATTTGATTAACTGTTGAGGATATAGAGGATCAAATAACTACATTTTTTAGAATGTTGAAATGTTGGATACCATATGTGAAAAGATGTAGTAATTTTATAAAAGATCGAATCAGCCTTATACACAGGAATATGAAAGGGAATTTGAAACTTGAAACTTTGCAGCTATTTATTATCAATGATTAAAACCTTCTGCATCCGACCCTTAGGCCTTTATAGTGGAAATGAGAGTTTGTAGGCCAGACTTAAAGGATTTATGTTGTGAGAAATCATCAAAACCTTAAACATCTATAGCTGTTAGACCACTAAATGTTATTTTTATAAATAAATTCCAGGTTCCCTTGAACACCATCTCCAACTCCCTCAATGTTCAAAAATACACACTTTATCCATTTAAATCTTTCTGAAACGAATTCCACTCAAAACTAAACTTCCCGAAGTTCATAAATATTACTTTATTTCTCAATAAACAAAATACTATCTTCATTGAGATGTGTTTTGTTTCTATACACCCATTTGTAAGATTTTTCTTAAAGCTAAGCACAGTCATTAAATTAACACGTTTACAAGTGTTCATGTATAATACTCATACTCATACTCATACCAGTTTGCATACGATAGTTTGCAAATAAACAATACAAAATGTCATTCACGACATAGTATTTAGATAGGCTAAAGAACTATTTTTCAGAAATAAAATAGATTTTAAGCATTTTATATGTACTATAAGACAAACTCAATATAGTACAATAGAAAATGAAAATATTAAATTATTCATTAAACTACATCTACTGTCCTTGTTTCTAATGTTAATAAGATGTTTGAGTTTAAAAAATAAATATATAAATCTAACTAAAAATATTCAGTTCTTTACTTCTTTTTACCCAATGTGCGACAAAATTACATATCCAACAATTTATCCAATTTTATTGTGACATAAAAACATATCCTACAAATAAATGTATTTTTAAACCACTTTGTTTATTTTAAAAATTGAAAATATATCAAACTAGCTCAAAATTGTTTGATAAAAAACTTACATTTTCAAGCTAACCGAAACCATTTTCATATGACATTATATATCCTGGTAAAGGTTATTAAAATTTTCGTAACACATTTTGGTAATTACTGGTTTTTTGTACTAAAACCAGTAATTACCAAAGTATATGTAGTAACAACACATATTGTAATGAACTTGAATGTTGTAAATTATCATCATAATTATGTTTAAATTGGTTCTACTACTTGAATTTAAACAGAAATTCAAATGTTTGAGATCAAATTCCTAAATCAAAACTGAACCTATAATCTTCCAAATATTTGTATATTCACGTACATAAAGTGGTTATAGAGCTAAAAATTATTTTCATGACTATGCACAACTGAGTATACTGGTCAAATCTCAGAGAAATCAAGATAAGAAGTGGGAGGGGAGGGGTGGTATACTGTTCGTAGGTAAATGGGCAGGATTGAGGTACATGAGGGAAGAACTATTATTTTGAGCCAGACCAGACAAACTGTGCAATAACAAGTCAATGAATTCAGGCCGGAAATTCCACTGCCTAACCAAAAGGCTGTTTGTCCTGTGCATGATATTTAAAAGTTTCAATAAAAAGGAACACTTAAAACAAACAAATCTACTCTCTGTTCAATAAATATAAATATCTGAATTTGAAAGTTAACCACAAACTAACTAGAAGAGCTACATACAATAACAGGAATAACCTAATATTTAGCTTGTTTATTTCTGAGGTAGACTTGATCAATGTTTTTCCTATTGTTACCTAAGATTGATTTGATAACTTTCCAATAGTGTTTGGTGTTACCCTTATTTGATTAATAAGTTGAGAATAATAATTTAATTTTGTCATTTTAATTTGTTTTTAATTATTTTATAAATTTGTTTATACTGTATTCTTAATTCATAATTTATTTTATTTTTACAACACAATTTATACAAACAATTTTTTTATTTATTAGGGAAACCAAATTGTCAGTTATCCATGGACGCCTTCTCCTATTGCTACTAGTGATCCTCTTTAAGTCACATGAAGAATTGTAACAATATTGTTATAAATATTTATAAGGTTCAAGTAATTAATTGGTAATTATCTATGTTAATTATAAAACTTACACAGACTCATATTAACTTCATCACATTGATAAATAGGTGTCCAATCAGCTCTTTTTAATTGTATATTAAGCTTGTTACTATTTAATATCTTACAACATTTTTCCTTGATCAAAGTGGACTCTTTGAGTATTCCATTAGAACATCCAGTCCGAAATGATCCGTTATATCAGTATTCAATACCTGGCACTCAAACTTAAAAGGCGTGCGTGTGTGAGTGTATGTGTGCATGCATGTGTGAGTGTATGTGTGCGTGCGTGTGTGTGTGGTAATCCATGATGATTTGTGTTCTGAGGGACCATAAACAGAAACAGTGCCAAAAATCCATCAAATTTAAAAATTTAAAACTATGGGACTTAATAAGCAACTCTACTGAACTTTCTAAGTCTGTTTTTAAATGTAGAAACAATAGTAAAATGTACAAAAATAAAGATTTCTATGTACATATTAAAAGAGGAAATTATTCCCTTCTTTGCCAATATTTATTATATTAAGAATATAATTGTTTTACTTTACAAATTAATAAATTTAAATTGCTGCTATTTATTTTTCAGATCCTGATGATGACATAAAAGATGCCTTTGAGCCATCAAAGGTCCGGACATGATCTTCCTCAGGGTTCACCGATGTACCTTTATTGCATAATTTTGTAGACCGATTAACTGAAATTATTTTCAACTTAATAGCAGTCTTGTAGCTTTAATGTAAATTTTCTTATTAAGTGATTCAGCTTCAAAATATAATGTTTTCCTTCAATTATTTATTTTGAGTACATATAGTGAATAGTTTTTTTTTTTTTTTTTTTTTTTTTTTTTACTTTTACCCGGTGTAAAATGTATAAATAGTCATGAATAACATTTTTAAGCAAAGATTACTGCTACACCATTAATTAAAACCATTATAAACCACAAAAATATGTACTGTATAAAATACTGTAGATGATTTTAAGCTCAGTTCAAATACTGTAAATAAAAGCTTGTCAAATTTGTGTACTATTCTTCAAAAAACAATCCTACTATTCTGTTTCTGCCCATTCAAATTTAAATACATTATTTTGATTTCTATTGAGATAAAAACACTCATTTGGTGACATAATTTTAAGTTGAGATTTCTTGGTAGAAGAAGAATTCTCATAATTAATTTATTTGCTCATAATATTGTATTCAGTATTATATATGTAAATGTTGAATAGTTGTGTTTAGTGTTAGTATAATAAATGTACTCATTCATAGAGGTATGAAACCCTTGTACATAATAGTTCCCTGAATGTTATCTTATAAGGTGTTCCATTTTTTCATTCACTATTTGGATTTCCACTTGTATATTAATTATAACAAAAATGATGAATTACTTATTTGGAACATGATTTATAGTCAACTTTGATAGCGTTAGATCTGAAAAAAGTGAACTTAATTAAAAACAAACTATTGTGAAATTTAAAACAATTACGAGATAAAAATATATATACTCCAAAGTTAAGAAAGGAAAAATTACGTATTTTTATCCAAACATAATACAATGACCATAACAAATAAAAGTTTACCTCTCATGTCATAAAGTGCTTACTCAAAATTATGCAACAATAAATAAGCAGAATTTCCTACAAATAAATTTATGAACTTTCTTCTTATTATCAATTAACAAATTTAAAAATCAAAAATATAACAATGTGGTTCCTCAGTTACAAACAAAATGACCACTAGCAATATGCACACTTCGTAATACAAAATTATATAACGAAACATATTAAAATGGATATAAGATTGATTGCAATCAGGTAAAACTGTATTGGGATTCCAGTTTTACTCATAGATGAGCGCAGTGGCTAATGGATAAGACTCCCCTTCTATTAATATTGCCTAGCCATCTTCATCTTCTCCTCCTTATAAGAGCAACCACATCCGGTTCCTAGTCAGTCTCTTTATTGTTTCTACTTCTTCACTCTCCTTCCTCTTGGATAGGACCATAAATTCTTCTTAATATTTTGTTTAAGAAAACAATTAAATGTTTCTGGGATTCCCTTGTAAGATCCCACAATTCTGATCCATACAACATAACAGGTCGGTCATTACTTTACAATGTTATATTGGTTCTAGTGGTTACAGCTTAGGTAGCTTTATCAGACTCCAGTAGCTCATGTATGTCTTGGGCTGTATTTCAGTATCTTGAGAATAATAGTGTGATATATTGATGTTTTAATGTATTACAGTAATCCAAGATGTTGCTATCTTTTAATCCAAGATGTTGCTATCTTTTTTAACCAATGGTGTGACATTTAGTGTTCATAACATGTTGGTTTCTAAATTTATTGTTTACAATTTGAAAAATCAAGATTATAAAATAATATTCGTCATTTTCATCAATATGAATAATATATAACAATATTTAATATATAATAAATATGTATATATAAATATTATTTTTATTTTTAAATTGAAATTATGAAAACACATTTTGTAATGGATAAATTTAAGTTTCAATATTGAAAAAAGTGATTTCTTTAAAATACTTCATTGGCTAGTTATATTGTTAAGATGACTTTGTAAAGTCTGTAAACATATACACTTGTACATTATAAGTTTTTTTTTGTATGATATGGTGGATGTAAAAGGGGATTTTTCGCATGACACATTGAACATTATCTAAAAACCTGTACTTGCACTATACACTATTCTTCACACAGTTAATAACAAAAAGATTATATAATAGAAAATTAATCATTGATTTGAGCAGGAGATTAAATCAAACTTTCTTAAATCACAGTGAGCTGAGAAATCTAGGAATATCTACTTATTTCTACTTATAGGACTATTTTTAATTCCACACTCAGTAAACATGAACTATTTACCAGAAGAATTCAGATGAAGAACACAGACAAATCCATTGCAAGAACTTACAATCAGTGAGTGGTTAATAAATTACTTGTTGGTTTTTCACATGGACTTAGTTTAACTGTGGCGAGCCAAGTTATCTTTTTAAACAAGTTTATTTAAAGGCATAAAGGTTCATCTATATCTCGTATTAATGTGATTATTTTATATATGTGTAAAAAAATAATCACATACATGTTATATGATATTGATACTTATAGCTTTACAAAGTAAGCAATTTCTAATGTGGAACTTTAGAAGAATCAGAAAATTTGAAACACCTTGTATACCTTTTTCTGTCATATCATCTTCCTTATCTGTAACAAAATTTGAAAACTTTATTTTTTGATATTGAGGTATTGAATATACAGTCTTGGTTTTTAATGTTTACACACTATATTGGTGTTTATAAATATTCAAGTAATGCAAAATATTACTGTAAATAGTATTTGAAAATAATTAAATATTGGAGGATTTTAATGACAATCACAAAGGTACTCACGAGAGAATAAATAATTATTAAGTCTTTCTTGTAATAAGTGTATTAATTTGTAAATAAATATAAATTACAGCATCTGTTTGTGTAATTATTTTTGTTACCCCTTTAAGAGTGTTCTAAACACAAGCAAGTGGTAATAAATAAAACGATAAATAGGACTCTCTACGTGACACAAACCTTATTACATTCCTTATGGGTTAGACAATTAAATTCTTGAAATATTTTGGCCTCACAATGAAGGGCCATCTTCATTCAGTCAATATGATTTTAAATTTGCATTCATGATTTTTAAGATACTTCTCCAGATGACACTATAAAGTAAGTAAGTATGCAAATATATTTTGTTATCTCCATGAGGAATTAAAGGAATGTAAAGTCAATATATGAGGCAATATTGTAATTAGAGCCAAATAAAAAGGGCTGAAGATTAAAATATGAAATTTTGTGATATGTACATGACTTAGAGCTTCAGGGTGTTGTTTTATTAATTTATAATTTAATTAAATTAAATTTTAAAACTAAATATAATTTTAAAAAATGAGAAATATTAAAATTTTTTCTTTAAGGAAATTACATTTTTCAATTTATAAAAAATGTGTTACTCTATGTCGTCTTCCACGTACATATTGTAACTTTGTATTTCTTATCATTAACAGTTTTTATTATGGCCTGATTATAGACATCCCAAAACTCTACTTAAAATTGCTACCATCATTGTGGAATAATCAAAACAATATCTTAAAGGGTTTTGACCCAAATTTCATTACAAATACCAAAAACTTCAACCAAAAGCCAATTTCAGATCTTAAACTAGAACTGTCAATAATAGGCACTTGTCTGTATATGAGAGTTTTAAAACTTTACTATGAAGCTCAACCGACGACCAGTTATGATTACTATGAATGTACTGACTGGATGCAAACCAGTCTTGCATTCAGACCACAAGATCACACCATCAGATAAAGAAACTGAAATTCGCCACTTTTAGTCAATTAGTTGCTCTGCATATAGTTAGGTGATGCAGGTATATAATTCATGTATGTGGCTGACGGTTGGTTTTAAATGTGTCCTGCTGAATAAATATGATGTGTAAAAAATTATTGTTTCATATTTTAAACACTTTTGAAACTGCCCATACTGACCCCAAAAAAATCCAGGAAATTGCTCAACCGATTTCAAGAAAATCCAGATTGTGGATCCATACAATGCAAATTGGCTTTTAGCTCCTGCACCATAAGGCATGAGGTTAAGAACATACAGCGATTTAAAGTAAACATTAACAACACTACAAATTGGATGTCAAAAAACTCAATCATATACCTGAGGGTCCAGGGTGGTAAATTAAGCTCGCATCATTTCAAAGCACAAATCAGGTGAGCTGAACAACACATACCTCATACAGGAACTGCCAGTCTATCATCTTCTCTGGAGACAAAATATTTAAAAAGTAACACAATATAAGAATGTCTCTTTAAAAAACTGTGACAATCCAGAATAAGAGCTTTGTTTCAGTTCCATGAAAGATGAGGATTTTCCAACATTACATACAATTTTCTGTCAACGGCAAAATGTTGAATTATTCTGTAGTAGCTTAATTACACCTTCCAAACAATCATTTGCTTATTAGATCAATAATTCCAACCAGTGACACATATTTCATAAGTACAAATATGATCCTTGGGCTACAATTCTTTCGTCATCAACGTATCTGTTGTTTTGAGGTCAAAAGTTATATTTTACATTCTGTTTTCATGGGCATAGAGTTTCCATGACTCAGTGTTAAAACGTCTTTTGCTCTATGTTAATCTGGTCAGTTTTCCAAAATAAGCATTTCCACCAATTTTCAATCTTCTTTAGTATTGAATTTGGTAATTTTCTATGAGAAGATTTTACGTTCAATACTAAAATCTGTTGACGTTCAACATTCTGGCTGGCTCACATCTAACTGGTAAACAACAGAAACAGTGATTGTAAACACTATATGCTATATTTTGTATTAAGTAAACTCTGATAATTATTTTAAAACAACACTATCTCAGAATTGAATTCATAAAAATGATGAAATATACTTTATAATTAACAAAATTATTAACAACTTGAATCAAGAGGTTACCATTGTAGTTCTATTACATATTGATAATAGACTTGGTTATCAATACCATTATTTTATGCCACACAATGCTCATATGGATAGGAGTCTTTCTCTTGAAAATTCAAGGGTGTATGTAATCTTGTTCACACTACAGCATATTAACCCATTATCTAGCTATTTAATTATTCTTTTAAGTGAAACTTTGTATTTGGGGTAATTATAACCAAAAACAGTTCTGACAAAATTTTATTTAAAAAATATGCATTTTTTATGAGAAAGATACTGTCCTATAAATATGACAGTGGCCAACAAGGCAAGCTTTACAACTACAAGTGATTATTACATAAATGTGGTCAAATAAGTAAAGCTGACTGAAAACATAACATTATTTTTGTATGAAAGCATAATCAACGGTATGAGAAAATTGATTTTGAAAAATATGTACAACAAAATTTGTTTACGTAATATGATAAGGTCTGAAACATTTGTTGCATAATATAACATTGCATTTTTGCAGTATGTTAAGAGATTTTGAGGCACAGTCTTTCACCTGACACCTCCTCTGCTCGTCTTTTGAGAATAAAATGTGATTTTTCTGTGGTACCTTGTAACTTCAAAACGTTCTGCCAGCTGAATTCGAGGGCTCACTGTTATAGGACTTCCCATCTGATGCCTCTAGCTACCAGACTTTAGATATGTCACAGTCACAGTTCTTCGAAAATCCGTAACAGTGAGTTGGTTTTCAGCGGTTACCTTATGAATTATCTAAGAATTTAAAAGGGCTATGTCAAGGATCTGATGAATATTGGGCCAGGACCAATTTTTCTCTTTGATTTTGATATTGTATTTATAGTAACAAGTCATGCAATAAACACAAATTGCTATAGCTCTCTATAAGTTTGGGCAATGGAAGAGTAGTTTTTCTTTTGCTCCTTGTTGTCGCATAGCATTACCCATTAGCTCTATAGCATCGAAATTTGTAGAAAAAGTAATGATACTGTTAATCTTCCATCTCACCAACAGGATGCTATTTTTCACATCACTGACATAATCATACAACCCTCTTCTTTGTGATTTTATTTGTTTCTTGTCTAGAAGAGGACAGGCTTTAGTGTGATTCTCTCTAATTGTTCCACTTGCCCTAAAACCAAATTCAAAGAGCTCTATAAGGTCAAGGCTGGTGATAAATTTTGAAAAAAAAAAAAAAACAGCTCATAGCTGAGATGGTCTTCAACAACAAACAGGAGAGACTCTACAAGGGCTTTAAAGGGCTTTTCGCCAGGTGGTTGTACTGCAATGTGCTCATTGTATTATGTATTAAAGAATACACAGAATTATAATAAGTTTATAAAAAAACAGTAAGGAATGTGATATCAGACAAATCTATATTTCATCAGTCAGTAATGGTACATTGATAAAGTTGTCCTTTGGATTTAAATTATCACTTTATAGTACATAACAATCACTAAATGTATTGTTAAGGCAAATTATTGCAGCAGCATCAAAATTTTAAATGATGGAATACAGGTATCTTGGACAATTTATGTTTTATATGTCCTGCTCATAAGGAAAATTAACAGAGATATACAATATAAAAAAATAATGATAGGGTAATAAATGTAAGAATAATAAAAAAAGTCTATAATCAATACGCTTTTTAAAATCTATTTAAGATAAATATAATTAATAAATATGATTATTAAGTATAATAAGAATAAAGTACAGTTAGATATAATATAACTACATTTTAAAAGCTATTTTGCATAAATCATTTGTATATTAATTGTACCCTAATATCATTAAAAACTATGACAACAATTACATTAATTTTCTGCCTTTACATTCTACACCCTGATTAACTGAGGGAAAAAGAAACCCCTATTGTAAAGGTCACCACATAAGCTTTAAGTCTGATTATTATTATTAATATTTGAGTAAGCTCTTTTGGTGGACCATGTTATATACCTTTTTAAGGTGATGTGATTAATTATTTGTTATATTTTTTTTAATGAATCACACAGCTCTTAAAGATACTGCATTATTGAATACATGAAATATTTAACAAAATTCATTTAATCTTTCCATGGAGAGTTATGAATTTGAAGCAGAATTTAAGGACACATGTTCATAGAAAATGGTTGAACATAAAGATATGAATGTTTTACAGTAGATATATGATAGATGATTGAAGGGAACAACATGTCTATTATTTATTTAGAAAATTGTATTTCCAAAACATTTTATTTAAAAAGTGTGATTTTCTTAAATTATATTTCACTAATAAATTAAAATTCTCCTAATGTCCTAAATAAGCCAAATTCATTAGAAAAACCATCACTTTCTGAAGGTATAACTCCTGTACTCACTGCAATAAATTCACATTTTTGTTGTAAAATATGTTATTGGTCTTGTTAGAAAATACCTAAATTTCCTACTATAAATGCCTGTAATTTCTCATAGAATCGTGGTACTAATTTTGTAAGTCTTCAAAAGTTACCTAAAAGACTATGATTTTATTTTGTATTATTTCAACCCAAAATTGATTGAACCACCTTAACATAAAAATTCCACAATCATTAAATACAATTTATCAAATCTGTATAAATCTAATTTTGTTTATATGTTTTTGACTCATTAAGGTTTTAACTCTAGATCTAGGACCAAATATGAAGTTCAAAATGATCCCTGTGTACAAAACTAGCCTACAGACATATTCATTTCTTTTATCATTAAATATATACCATGCTCTGATTCTACATTATAATACACTGTGTTTCTTATCAAGAACATTATATACAACAAAAGATTTAAAAAACTATTTTCATGAGAGAAATGACTATATATATAAACATTAAATTTGTATAAATGGCAACAGCCGAATTTAATTTCAATAAACATTCAATCACAAAAAGTACTTGCTCCGCCGGGACTCGAACCCGGATCTCTCACTTGCTGAGTAAATGTGCTACCATTACACCACAGAGCCCTTACTTTTTACGATTGAATTATTTTGTATTTGGCCGTATCTGTCTGGTATCTGTCACATATGCGTTTAAATAACCAAACTAACATATGATCGAAAGACCAAACACATGTCAAACGACTTTTATTTACATTAAATTTGTATAAATGGCAATAGCGGAATTTAATTTCAATAAACATTTAATCAATATATATATATATATATATATATATATATTATTATATATATATATATATATATATATATATATATATATATATTAGTCATGTATATATATATATTCTATGTTATATAGTCATTTTACGCAACCAACCCCATAGTTTAATTGTTTTACTGACAATATCCATTGTATGTGTATTGTTGAATTAAAAATAAATTATTTGATTTTTTTAATCTTATGTGAATTTATTATAAAACTGTTGGTTAATAAAACGCTCAGACCGTTATTCTCAATCCACTAGTCAACTTAATATCAGCTTATGGTTAAAACATTCACTAACCAGTTATCACCCTATTCCTTATAAATTCATATTTATTAAATTTTTTATGATCCTATACAATAGTATAGTATTAGCTGAATAAATGCATTATTCAGCAAGATAATCCATAAAATGCCAAAATCTAATGATTCTGCTCAGAAACAAGCTATGCTGTTTAGAGTTAAATAACTTAATTTTGAATTATAAACACAAATACAATTGTAATGAATAATGAACATTTAGTGTTGAATAAAATCTGACAATAATACTATATATATATATATTTAGGACATTCTCTTCAAAATTCAAGAAACATTAACACCTTGAAATAAAGATTATAACGTTCGCACTAGCTACAAATCAACGCTGTAAAGTAATTACCAAAAAAAATAGTATTTCTGCCACACATTCCTTACACGGATGCAAAGGAATCTACTTTGTTGTTAAATCCAGTATCCTGTATTAGATTTATGACACAGCCCATCTCAGACTGAAGTGCTACAATAACATATCATATGATAGAACATTAGATTAAATTATTATACTGAAAATATTAGCAAAATAATTTCGTAGCTTCTTTAAAACTGACTTCACACACAAAAAATATAATGAACTTATAGAATACGGATATAAAAATATTGCACTTAATTTATTGATAACTTTACAGATATCTCTGTAAAAGAAGTCTTTATCACCACAAAGAAATAAAGAGGAAACCATTTCTGAAAATGTCTTTCCAGTTGTTCTTAACATCTTGACAGTACCTTATGTTGTTGAAATATAAGGTATTTCAATAAGGCACAACAGATTGAACTTTGGACTTGGCAAGTCTTGTGCGACTTCAGGAATATCAGCAGATTCCTGACAGAGCCTTGAAACTCCTGATGGTTGATACAAGTGTTCGCTGACAGTATCATGTGTCGACAGTTTGCGTGTCAGGTGCAGGTGTTACAGGATCATCAGGTAACTCATTCTCTTGATATCCTTCAGGTACTGAACAGTCATCATCCCCTACTACAGAGTCCGGGGCATGTGCATACATATCTCCGGGAATCAGCTGGTAAGGATTCCTGAAACAAATAACTACTTAAGTCTATAATAATAAATATGCAAAATCATACTTTAAAATTATAAAACAAGGGTTCATTTGAAGAGATCCAGTCTGGTATTTAAAATAAGCAATCATAAGATTTAATGATGGATGGCATGAAGAAGTCAAAGTAGCAAGATTAAATATGAAAGTTTGGATTCAAAATGTAACTACATAACTGTTATTGTCTGTAATCTGTAGGTTGTTAATGGTATATTGAGTCTTTAGTAAGAATCAGCAGACCTTGGAGGAGAAATGTCCATTATAAGCTTCTCACGGCTTTAAAAATCACATTAAACATCCATTCTAGGCATAAAAATTTAGAAGTCTGAGATTCCATGCTCCATTTTTTTAAAATATGAACGTATATAATGTTATAAATTGCTTTAACAAGTTGACAGTGGCAGAGCCTTATAGTGCAGAGGCTATGCATTATTCTGCAGTCTTACTCAGTATACAGTCACAGCAGTAAATGTGTTAAAGGTTTTTGTACACAAATCACTTTGTTAAAACAAAACTTAACTATCTTTTTAAAATGGTTAAAAAACTGTGAATTTACATCACAATATATTTACTGCAAGTGTCAAAATAAAAATGTTTCCTTTCATATTTACTCTCACAATTAACACCTTCACTGAGACACGAGGCGTGCAGCAAGTTTAGGAAAGTCATAGTAGTAGTCATGTGCGTCTGCCACAGTTAATGCGTTAAGCTATGATACATCTCTTGCTATATTTTATGTTGTTCACTGGGACACGAGTCATGTACTCATGTACAAACTTTAGGACCATCAGAGTAGTAGTAATATGTGTCCACCACAGTCGACTCAGCATTTTGATACGCAGCATTATAATTTTCTAGCAGGACAGTAAAGAAAATTTGTCTTATGGTACAAGTTTAAATTATGTAAAACTAAACATTTTCTTTGTTAACATAAAGCAACATCAAATCATTCTGTACGTTTTTGCAAGGCAAACAGCTATTTGTATTCAAAACTCGTACAACAGATACAGTCAGGTGGGAAAGCACTGATAATCCGTTATTACAGTGCTTGAATCTCTATCAACCTATAATAATACCTAGATATTGTCAAACAGTATGAGATGCAGACACTCAACACATGGGCTGTGGTTTGTAACATGATTTAAATAGTCTATGGTTTGTTTTTTCAATTAAAATGTTAACTTTTATATTATCTGAATGACAACTATCCTGGGAGTTTGAATCATATTATCTTCTTCATCATTTCATTGCATAAGGGATTTGATAGCAACTAAACTTGTTTCTAGGGTTGGCACTAGCTATTCGCCTCTCTGAGCAAAGCAAAGTTTTGCCTCCCTCCCCCTCAGCCTTTCATGAAATGTATAGTACAATCTACAATAATAACTATAAAACTTCTATAAGCTTTTAAAGTATTACAAGAAAGTGCAAAAAGTGTAATCTATCTGCCAACATCCTATACCCCTTATATATTATGGATAGTTGCATCTTATCAGTTTCAACAAACATACTTTCTTTGTTTAAAATTCATTATTAATTATAAGCATTTTATAAAAATTTTCTATCATTGTGTATTTACAACAGAAATGCAAGGCTTTATGAAATAATATCTGCCCTGTTCATCAGATGTAAAACTTGTAACATGAGGTTATACATACATAGAGATAAACAATTCAACAGGGCAATCACACTGGTCTGAAACCAATGTAATAAATTATGTAGAGAATTCTTTTAAAAGGAAATTTTCATGGAGCGATTGGAGCTCTTGTGTTGGAAGGTTGAGCAGGACGGCTGGACTGCACACTTTACAACGCACCACTATGTATCCACCCCACATATTGACAACACACACTACACTCTCCTCTTGGCAACCTCCCCAAGACATAATCAATTCAGATTAGTATATATATCGTTACTTGTATATCATGACCATAGGCTATATATTATAAATAAAAATAAATCGCAAAATGTGTTGGTAAGAGCAAATCTAGAGAACGGCTGGACCAATTCGGTTAATTCTTTTTGTAAAATGTTCATTGTAATCCGAAGAAGGTTTTTATGAAGAAAAAGTTAAGAAAAGTTACCTGGAATATTTTGGAATTCAGAAAAAATTGTAGTTCTTACGTTTCATTATTCAAATTAAACTGGCACTAAACAGCTGTTGACAGCTTAGTTCGACAAACTTTCTAAAACATCTGTTTACATTTAAATTTTATCAATAATAAGTAAACAGTGCTTGATCTGTAGGGTAATGCAGATAGTAAATAAAACATTAATATTTAAATTTTACTCCAGATTGCGCAAGTGACGAATTAAAATCATGTAATGCATTAAATACTGTTATAAAACTAACCTTAATGAACAAAGTTATAAATGTTTTCACATAAGTTACTTAAAACTGGTGGGCTTCCTTGACATTATGATATTACATTTTAACAATGGCTTATGAAAAAACAGAGAAATGAATATTAACATGCCTCAACGATTCATTCTTTTCCTGACTACAGTCCAAAAAACAAGTGTAACGCAGAACTTTAATAACAATCATTTTGGAATGTTGCAAAATCTTAATAAGGATTTCCCTCTTATACCGAAAGTACATAGTAAGTAGGTAGTACTTCCCCCTAGGTCGTAATCGGCTTTTCAGTCCTACTTGTGTGTGTATTTTCTTCATCAGGACAAGGCAAACTCAACTATGTCAACACGATTTTGACCAAAATAGATTTCCGAGAACTATATAATCTAACGTATATAGTATTTTGATCGAGGCAATATGGCAAGCTAAACTGTGAAATAGTAGGTAAGTGAATTTAAAACGGTTTTAAGTAGGCACTTTTAACCGAAGTAGGCATCTTGGTCCTACGTAAGTATATATATTTTTTCTTCGCCAGAACAACAAGGCAAAATCGACTATGGTACTGGAAATATCTTAGACCTGAAATATATTACAAGGACTGGAAATATATGCTTTTTGACTGAAGTAAGTTTCCGAGATCTGTGTGATCCGAGATTTTTGTTTTCTTGATCGGGATGACAAGGCAGATTCAGCTCTGACGTTATGTATATAATTAATTAGAACCAAAAATGCTCCTACACGTGTCAAACATGATATAATAATTAATTTGAACTCTGATACTATTTACCATGAACTTAAATAATATCTACCTGATGTATGCCTACTTACGTTTTAAAATTTTTATAAGACTCCCATCATATTACATCATAATTGCTTTTACTAAGTAATATAAGGACTTCAGTTCTAAAGATTGCGTGCGAAACCGCGGGTAACAGCTAGTTTGTAATATAACTGTATAATACAAATTAAAATTTACTAAAAGTTAAAGATATAGTGATTTCATTATTATTTTGCTTATTATTATCTCTTTTACATTTTGTATCCTGTTTTTAACAGTGCAAATGTCACATCTGTTCGGGGAGGCAATGCATCCCCCTGTCATACCAGCCCAGTTAGTTCCTAACATTTTAACTTTTGTTACAATGCATTTTTGTACTTACTTACCTTTTCCAATATTTTATTCACAACATATTGAAATCAATTTCATTTTTTTAATCAGAATGTAATACGGTACTTTGATATTACATAAACCATGCTCTTATTGCAGGACAAAAATAGTGTTTTATATATGAACAAACAGTAATCCTAACAATTACTGTACCAACTTCAATTTTTGAGCTTGAATTAGATACTACCTCGAGAGATGTTGTTTTTTTCTTACAAGTGTGGGCGGGGGGGCAACTGAAGTCCGCACAGACGGCCAAAGGCATTTCTGATCAGTACTTTCCTGAGTTCAGACCACTTCTATAGCACAGGAAAAACAGCAATATATTACAGTTCATATTATAACTTATAGTGATCTACTGTCAAAAACATTTTTCCAGTACTGTACAGTAACTAATGACTCGACCTTGACCAAGCATTGGTGGAGGGGGGTTGCCAATAATTCAATTACTAATATTTATTGCGAAGGATTTCTCTACACTAATCTAGTAAGCAGATTAACCAAAATATCACAATGCATTTCCTTTGGGTAGTCAGTATAATATCAAAGAACCTGTAATATCTGATTTACTTGAAAATGTTCTTTGTAAAACAAGTCATAAGACGTTGTTAACTTTTTAATATTTTAGCTAAAGTAATTATAACAATATACTACAAATTTTTACAATGTTCTCAATATGTTTAACCATTTTCCATTTTTTTAATGAAGCATCTGAACCTAGTGAAAATGGGTGGAATGCGTTACATGTATTCCTCTCACACTTTACCAGATTATGGGTTAGTTCATGAGTGCCTTAACTTTAGTTTATCAATGCAAAAATTGCAGGTTATGGATATGATATGATGCATCAAAAGTGATGTTACTACAGGAAATTGTTGAATTAAAATAAAAATTTCCTCTATCAAAATATCTTAAAAACTTTTCCTTTGTATAAAATCAAGTACAGCAATCATTGTAGTCACCTATTTCTGTTTAAATTTATGAAGTTACAACTGTAACATTTTTCACTCTAATGTATAACAATTGATTACTTAATTAATTTTATTATAACTAATCGTATCACAGTTAACAATCTTTCAAAACTTGAACAATACAATTTGATCCATTGCAGAAGGAATAACTAAAATAACTCAATCATCAGAAAACTCAATTAGGATTACATGAAACTATCAGTAAAAACAACTCAATCAAACAATTCATTATGTTTCATTTATTTATAATAAGTGCAGTATTCATATTGTATTGTGTATTAATATGCATCCAAAATTTTTAGTTTTTTATATTTTTATAGATTATTCAGAGAAAAGATCTCAATCCTTATTGTACTTCACCGTTTGATTATTCAACAAGTATAGAAAAAGTACATACTGTTACAGCAGGCTCTTAGGAATTTTTCTAAATTCAAATGATTTATTAAGGAGGAACATCTGCATGGTGACCACTCAAAACCTCTTTTCAAATTCCCGGTCAAAAATGTCTGATTATCTAGTCTATTTTAAACCAAATAGACAACTGTAGTACTGTATTTAACCCTTACGTCAAGTGCATCGATGACGTTTTATCGTCACTAGCATTATTTCCAGAAATGCCACCAAGCTGCGGTGCTTTAGTATTTCGACGCTAGCGATAATTCGAGAAATTCGGTGACGATTTATCGCTATCACATATTTTAAGCTCCTTAGTTTTTATCTCTGTGTCTTTCGATGTGTCGACATTGTGCATACATAATAACTTATCTTTCTGTGATGTTTAGAAAGTACATGTATCCAATTCGGAAATACAAAGATAACAAATAAATACCAACACCGTGGGGCAGACTGCAGCTCAGTATTGCGAGTCAGAGGTCTAGCGGTGGACGAACTTTCGGTACGAGACAATGATTTCGCCAGTACACAAGGTCGGTTCAGTACAATCAACAAAATGAACCAAATACTTTCATCTGAACTCTACTTAATTAATTTATTTTTTGTGGGGGAGGGAGAAACCTAAGAATACCACGTAACTTCAAAAGAAATTCATGTCGTTATTTTTCGTTTTTCAGTCATCGAAATGATAGGTTATAAAATAGCTTCCAGATTATATTACATTTACGTAAAAATGTATGTATGTATATTTATAGAGAATATATTTATTTACAACTACGCAAAGTACGACGTACGGATAAAATACAAATTAGTGATCGTCTGTTTACTATCGAGGAGCTAATGTCCGCGTATAGAACCAGCAGACACGCTAGCATTGAAAAAATAGGCACAGAAAAAACGAACTTTAATTATAATGTTATTTATAGATCACGTTATTCTGTTGATTTATATTTCTAAATACACAAAGAACTACAAAAAATGTTTCATCAATCGGTAATTTGAGTACTGAGGATCGTTTTTGTCCACGAATAGACAGTACAGACTCAGTCAGTTGGATTACAGTCATGGACTACGAAACAACATGACATAAAGATCCTCATGCACGTATGACTATCTGGTTTGAACAGTTCGAATCGTATGAACGAACGTCACGTGTGCGTAGAAGTCGTTCCGGTAAATAGCTGACCGGAGAACTGACGGGATTTCTAGCCGTAAACTGACGGCCGACGAAAACTGATGAGCGTGGCTGATTCGATCGGCAGGCCGTCTGCCGTTTGTAGACTGGCAACAGCATTAAGTTGCGTTTACACTGGCAAGTAAAGTTGCAAGAGAATTTTCACAACTACTGTAGCATAATGTGAACAATATAAGCAATTTTACTCACGAGAACTGACGCACTACAGTTGTATCGCTGGTTGTTCCGGGAGTCAAGACAATGTCTGTTCACACACGACAGTAATGTCTAGGCAATGTGTATAATTGAAATTTTAATAGCCGACACTGTTCTCCAGTTCTTGTAACAAACTGTCCGGCACTGGTTGCGGCAGCGCTCGCGAAAGTTCTTGCGCCCGTTTAGGCTAGAGATGTTTAGTTGGAATCAAAACTTGCGCGCCATTTTTTGCCGGTGTAAGCGCAGTTCAGTCGAGATTTGGATGTAACCGTGATATAAAAACTTGAGATCATTTCCTTTGTTTTAACCTATGTGATTTTATGGCAATCGGAACGTGTATGAGGAGCAATCGTTGATAGACCAACCGAGGCCTCGGCCGCGATACGAGCGATTAGTCGTGGACGGTGAGCGCTAGATTGGGCGGGGACTTCAAGGTACATATGGGGAACACCCGATACGAGCCATGGTAGACGTGAGCATCGTGGCAGTACCACACGATGGCGTTTATCCGCCACCAATTATTCTAAACATTAAATGTTTCTCCTGCCGCTTAGTCTGTCATTGCTGTGCAACTGGACGCAAACGCCCCCTTCTCGACGTTAATTTTTGTAACTAACCCACTACTTTCTTCTCCAAACGATATCTTATTAAGCTTTGTATAAATTTAACTGACATTCTGGTGTACTCAAAAACCCGTGCTGCACCTCTTATCAAACCGTCAAACATTATATTACTCAACGAACCGAACTTTGAAGTCTGTTTATAACACTGTACATTTTAGGCCTGCGCTACCTAACACACGTCTTACCAAAACAATATTTTCTCTGAAGAATAAGAGTTGGTCAACTTCGTCTAGAGACCCTATTTCGGCGACTGAATAATACTTAAGTACAGTACAAAAAACCCGTTTGTATCGCGGTTACTACCGCTCTGCCGCGTTCCCGCTTAAAGCGTACCACTCGTTTAGTGCCGAAGTCAAAAACGATCGGTCGGCCGATTTTAATTGTCGAATGCATTGTTATGTTTTTTTGGAGGGGGGGGCGAGGCTTGCTTCGGCACAGGAGTAGAACTAACCAAGATAAACTCACTTTACTAGTGGAGGTAACCTTAGATCAACCGGCGTCAGATGTAGCTGACGAACATACGTCGACGATCTTCATTCATAATTTCACGAGCTACGTCGCGCAAAATACGATTTTTCGTGATTAATCAGTTCTTGATACAAGAAGCTATCAAACTATGTCTTGATTTTAGAAGTTCTTAGAGGCAGAAAAATTATTTTTGAAATTTTCCCGGTTCTCAGAAAAATTCTCGGCTTATTCCCGGTTTCCCGGTCGGGTGACCACCCTGATCTGTCTCACTGCTGGTGCTGATATATTGAAAAAAATGAGCGTATTCCAGCAATCAACTGTTTTTCAAATCAACTTAGGTCAACAATAAATACTAACTAAAACTACCAAAATCACAGCTCAGCACCAACAAACTAGTTGGTATTGACTTAAAATTCCTTCAGCTTATATTTAAAAGACATCAAGATACAATGTGTGTAATATTTTCAAGGAGCTGGGACCCAAATAAGAGAAACCTCTTCTTCCAACTTCCAGCTTCCCTTTTGGAAAGTGAAGCCTTCCATCTTGGTAGGTGTTTCGTTGAGAGACCTCCTCTTGATATAAGAGTTTCTTGCTGAGGTACTGTGGTTCTCTTCATTTGAGAACCTTGTGAACCATGCAACATGTCAGTAGCCTACACATTCCCTCCATAGGGAGCAACTTGACAGTATCCCAGAGCACATCCTCTGATGACAGGGCATTTTTAAATCACATTTTAAATATTGGTAATCTAAGACTGAACTATTTGACTATTTTGAAAGAAATATGAATTTTGGAAACACAAGTTAAGAACAGTTTTTATTAAAATGGACAAACAGCTGATGAGAGTGAATTTTGCCACATTTGTTGTTTGATTGCTGAACATTTAGATGAGATTTAATATTTTATCATTACAATTTTATAAGATTTTATACCCAATTCTAAAATACCAAATACTAAAATTAAAAAAAATTAATTTTCTACAATAATATTCTAAACATTTTAATTAAACTTTCACTAATTACAGCCCATTACATGTTTAAGTAAATTGCGCAAATTGCTGTAATACCTCTTTGAACACCCTTGTTCAAATATTAAACATCTTATTTAATTTGTGGTTAAAATTAGAGTTCAAACTATATTTTTTGTTAATGTCTGATTAAGATTATATCTGTTAAAAAATAAATGTGAACTTTTATAGCTTATAATAGTTGTAGAAATATACCCGCTAAACAGTCTGTGTCCACCATTAAATCAAATTATTAAAAGTAAGGATAAGTTTACTATTCTAACTATGACCAATTTCAGTTTCTATTACTTAAATTTGAGTGACAATGTCTATTGCATAAACGTATCTATAATGACAATAATATATCCTGAATCTTGATTACTTCTTCTTAATAAAAACATACACAGCACTGAGAAGGTAAGAACATATGACAGGTTGTGTTGTAAAGCTTCGTGTATTTGTATTGACTTACATTGATTGTGTAATCACTATAATCACAATGTTAAACCTCATGCATTTTATAACCTCATTTTTATTAACACATTATGAGAGATGTCTATACTTCTTGAATAACCAAATGGTAAAGCACAATAAGCTTTCACATAATGTTTTCTGAATAATATATAAAAGTATTAAAAAAAACTTTTGGATGCGTATTAATTGTATCTTTAAAATGAGACTTCTTCCATAATTCTATAACTTAGAATAAGGTTGTAAAAATGCATAAGGTTTAACACTGTTCATATCAGTGTACAAATAAGAAAGCCAGCTATGTTGCAGATCGAAACACTTTCACTTGTTTTTACACTTTTTGTTCAAAACAATTTACTATATTAAAAAAATATTAGTATAGAATATAAACTATATAACAATATTTCATCAATATTTTTAATACAGTTTTAAATCAAATTTATTCAACAATGATCATTAATCTCCAGTATTTTTATTTCCCACACCAGGAGTGAGATAGGGCTTTCCTTCTTAATATTCTAACTTCTCTACTTCCGTTGAATCCATGAAGGCTTTGATTCAGGAGAATGTTTAACAGGGCCAATTTTCCATTTGAGTAGTGCATAGTTTTTTAAATCTGCCCTTGAGGATCTTCCATCAGCTGAGGCTACAAAATTCTAAAGAACCAACCTGTGACAAACTGAGGGGAGAACTGTGGCACCACAACTAGGGTGTAGATGTCAGGGCTGCTTATTCTCCATTCACACTATATTCTTTATATGCTAGAGTTACAATAATAAAGCGAGTAAAAAAAAGTAACCTTCACCATCTTAATTCAAATCGAAACATATAGAAATCCATTAGACTTCTTAACATTTGTTTTATTTTGACAAATTTCCTGAAATGGCAGAAGTTGAGAAGAACTCAGAATACAGTAATGGCAACTTCATCTTGTGAAGAATTGAGAGAACTTGCAAAATTTGATGTAATTCTACTTATACAAGAAATTACACAATAAAATCACGAATTTGTATATTATAGTTTGGAACTTCATACCTTTGTTAAACAAAACAGCCCTTTAAAACAAATAATAATTAATTGTGAAGAATTAAATATTGACTTCATCAAATTAAACGTGACTTTGCCATAACAGAACCAGTCCTCTGTAGTTCTGTTTGCAAATACTCCCTCCTCATCCCATATTGTTCCTGCAGAGTAAGATCCACAAAAATATCACTTATCATTCTCTTTATCAATGTTGCCTATTATACTCTCAATGAAATGTGTCCCAGTGGTTGCAACAGATTTGCCAGCTCTAAAGCAATGCTGTTCTCTCGTCAAATATATTATTCGCCTTAAGAAAATAAACTAATTGTAAATACATAACACGTTAAAAAATGTTAGAAAAGCTCGTAAATTGATAAAGGTTGGTAATTATTAGGGTCATTTTCACTTCCTTTTTTGTAAACAGTTATAATTTGTAAGATTATTAATTTTTGGGAAATATTGCAGATACATAAGAAGAATTTATTATATGTGCCATGGGCCTGATTAGGTACATTTTAGCCTCCTTAACTACTGGCACTGGAATTTCGTCAGAAGAATATTTGTTAGGAAATTACATTATAATTTTTACTGGTTTAGTGTAGAAAATTTTGCTTATATTTTAATTATTAAAATTTAGCATTAACTATGATGCTAGTTGACAAGTTTGGTATTACTTTCTTATCAACAATGTTAATAAAATAGTTAGAAAATATTCCAAAATATCCCCTGGTTTAATATTTATGGCCTTCAGAAATCAATATAATTTTCTTTATCATTATTTATTATTTTCCATGCAGATTTACAAATGATTTCAAAATTTCAAATTTTATTTTCATTCTTTTTTCGTTGAGTTCAAATATTTACTATAATTTTTTCATCTTTTTTAATAACTGATTTATGTTGTATCTTTTGTGAATCTGAAAGTTTGACTTAAATTTATAATTTGCTCTTTTTTCTTATTTAAAATAATAATTATGCCATTTAACTTAAATTTACTCTAGTCTTTACTAATGGAAAACTTATATAAAAGTAGTACATCAAGATTGTATGAAAAACATTTAGTATTTACTGAAGCACTGTACACCTACAACCATGATTCACTGCTCAATCTATTTTTAAAGATTTGAACATTTTTACTAGAAAACTTTCTGAGTTATAATGTTGCATGTTGCCTTTTTAATACATATTTCAATTTTTAAAAGTTGTGCATCATGATTGAAGAGCTCAGTCATTATACCTTCTGTTATTAATGACTTTCCTGGTAGATTAGTAATAATATTATCAACTGCACTTTCACAATTCTGAGTAATTCTATTTGGAAAATTTCATTATGCATATTGCATGTTATGTTGCCTTAAAATACGACGTAGTATTACATAATCTACAGTGACTTTTAGAACATTGCAATACATTTACGTACCTTTATTTTAGCAACTCAGCACTCTTCTTTTATACTAGCACAGAACAGTCTTAGAAGACAATGCAGAAATTATTATTAGTACAGTCAGACTAAAGACCAAAAACTAGTAAGGAAGGTTGAGGGTTGATAGTAAGAAGGCATTCTGGTTTCAGGTTTGTTCTCTCTTACATAACTTGCCATATCATCATACACCCACCCATGCAATTATAGTGGTTTGTATAAGTACTATAGCGCATGTGGATCTTGAGAGTGAATTGAGATCTTAGCAGCCAGCTGATTATATTTATACCATAGCATTGCATTGAATATACATGCTTCCATATTTCATTTACCTATTTTCACACTCTATTAGAAACATCTACATGGTTTCCTTGATTTTAACATAATCTAATGGTAACGTGCAATGAATAACTCTATAAACATGAATATCTACTGTACATAAACAAATATTTTCTGATAATATCACCTTCATCTTTCATGAGCAAAAACGCCCCCTTAAAGCTAAATCACTTTAACACTTAAATTGAACCTAGAAATAGAGAAAGATGGCTTGTTGTGCACTGGGGTAACAATGTTTTATTTGTTGTACGCACGCTCATGCATGCGTGGTATGTGTGTGTGTGTGTGTGTGTGTGTGTGTGTGTGTGCACGCGCGCACGCGCCTCTTGTGTCCTGACAATGCAACTGACCATCATCAGTTGTTCTCACATTCTTAGATTGAGTTCCTGGTGTCTTGGTTAGGAAAGAGTTTATAAAAAAATAATAAATAAAAGAATTTCTTGAACAAAGCTATATTAAAGATATTCATTCTTTAAAAAAATTAAATTAAAAGACCAAGTCATCAATTGAAATTGTTTGGCAAATGGAGCAGGATATTCTGTAAGTTGAAGGAGATTCCAATGAATCAACCAGTAGAGAGGTTCTAAGATAAGACAACTCTTAGATTCAAGGTCAGCCAAGAGTCCCCCCCCCCTGAAAATTGTGTATAAATGTTCCTTTCTGGACATTAGAAGGAAGAAAAATAAGAAGAAACTAATATCACTACAGCAATTATCTTAATCATTTGATATCACACCTCTGTTACTACCTCAGACTGATGGGTCAAAAAATCTTGTCAGCGTTGACACAAGGTTTGGACCATAGCAGCAATAACTTGGCATTAATGTTATCACTTGCTTTGATCAATCAATTTAATTGAAACATTACCCAATCCCCTACTTCAAACGGTAGTAGTTGTCTTCCCAAATTGTATGATTTCTCTAGAATTCTCCAGGCCTTTAGATTGGTTAGGCTTTATCCCAGGTTTTACTTGAGTGTCAGGATAATAGATTAGTTCATACAAATCCTATGTTAATTCGAGAGGGTGAGCTATACTATCCTCTAAAAATAAGTTTGCAGGTAAGGTTTTTGGTGCTTTCATGTTTTACAGAGTTATATACAATTTTAAAATAAAGAATATTTTATATCAGGTTTTGTGATCATTTGAATGAAACATTATAATTGTTGTCTTCATCCCATAGTTCACCCTTTCTGCGTTTACGAGATTAGGGTAGTAAAGAACCTTCCTTATGTTCTGTATTCCTAGTGGTAAACACATTCTGCAAATACACAAGATCTGTGTAAGGTGTTTTATTAGTGATAATGTATTTAGGACAGCCAAAATAAGTCCAAATAAGACCAAAGAGTCCTTTAGTCATTAACGAAACTGTAGTTTTTGAGGAAAGTTTTTCACAGCAAGAAAAACTGTATATTTTGAGAAGGCATATACTATTGTTAATAAGTAATCATTTCCTTCACTAGAGCACGATAGTCTGCTTATTTAACCCTTTTAACCCCAGCCATTTTTCCATGGACTTGCCAGAAAGCCCATGGCGATAAGGGAACGTAGTGCAGAATTGAGGGAAAATACATCTAGTTTTCTTATTTTTGAAGATAATTTTGAGGTTTTTGTTTTAAATTGTTCACAAATAAGTGTACTTTTAGATTTAATAGTTAAAAAGTACTTTTACAGAATGATTTGTTTTTTTTTTAGCGTATACATACATAAAATTTTTTAATTTTTTATAGTTTGGACATAGATAAAGGGCAGAAAAAAAAAATTGTAGCCCCTGAAAAATGAAACAATTTTGTTGTACACATATTTCTTACTACGCACACAAAATTTGAAGAACTTTCCTTGATCAATGCAGGAGATATATCCAATTCATTGTATTGCTGCATAAGCACTTCTTCATATATTTTCACATACAAGTACATGTCAGTAAAAGTATACAGATATGTACATTTGTTTTTGCACTTGTGAAATAATAACAATTAATTGTAAAATAACACAAACTAATTGTAACAATTGTAATTGTTTGTAACACTAAAACTTATTTAATTTTTCAAAAAAGTAAAAGAAATAATATAATATTTACAACATATACATTTTATATAAACAACTCAGTTCATTGTCTTCAAAAATAGCACCTTCACCACTAATAATATTGTTTATCAAAGTATTTTCACTCACTGGTGACATTTCTCTATGACGTTTACTCATGTTTTTACTAATAATACAATAAATCACACGAAAAACAACCGCTTTCAATCACGCAAACTAATTGAGGTTATAACTCAGCATACAACAACAAATGCAACAGAAGTCGTTTGACGGCTGAAATCGACAAATAAACTATGCTCAACGACGACGAAATACAATGCCAATTGTAAGGTTTATTGTTTTTGCATGTAGCCTATTTCTTCACCGACCACTATACCGAAACTGATGGCATTTGGACATATTATTAGCCAGCTACATTAAATTCTCGAGACGTCCGGTATATCGTACATTGGGCATTTTAGTTAAACCACCTCTGTCCGATATATCCGACGCCGGGGCTAAAAGGGTCGATCTAAATATATATATTTTTTTTTTCTGCAAAGGTCTGGTAGCCATTTCTACTACCCTACGATGAAGTTGGTTTGGTAATTGGTACAATAGAACATTTTCTAGTAATACGTAACTTGGAGGGTTTTTACTTTGATTAATAATTTCCTTAGTTTTGGGTATCTTTATTAGTGTTGAGCTAGAACCATAAAGGGATTTATAAAAAAAATTACAAAACTTGGCACTTGTATAAAACCACTCCTGAAAGGCATTCTGAACTATTTCCCTCTGTATGAAGCACCTCAGGTTAGCATGAAATATCACAGGCGAACACTATAGCTAATGCCTCTAAAACAAACAGACTATAATTCTCTACATGTAGATTCAAGGGTTGAGACACACAACCGATCCATTATGGTCCTGGAGTAACACACATCCCCAAGAACTGTGCCACTTGAAGTCGTATAGAGGGCAAAGGCGCAACACTTCTGTATTGGCAACACCAAGTACTGAGTCCTAAAGATGAATGGAAAATTTGCTAACATTTGCATGTCTTGAATGTCTTGATTTCCAAACAGACACTATTCATCTGAAAATTAATCACCCTGATGTTTTATTAACTTTTAAACCACTAACTGTGGCAGATGCATTAATGCATGCCGACTACTGGGGATATTCAATATCCTTCAGCATAGAGCTATAGTAAAGATGTTAATCACAATATTTTTGATTTTTTTATCCTGTATACAAATGAAAAACATCTTAAACTATGTGACCTCAAAAATATGTTTTATTTACATCAGCTGCTGTAATGGAGATATGATGAAATAGTATGGTAGTTAGAATTTTAAAACTGATTTCATGACTAGCAATATTAACAACTTAAAGTTTTATAAATTGTGAAAAATATGTGCTAATATATTATTATTGCTTAGTTCACTAAAAACAATTACATAAAATATTAGTTAAATAATATAATTGTTAGTTATTGGTTGGACTTCAGTATTATATAAAACAATACATCAGAGTAACTACAGTAAGTATCAGACAGAACGTGATACTTTACCGATCTAAATGTAACTTCTCCCCCCTTAGCCCTGTATATACTAGGTTTCATGTCTCTAGGACCTTTCTATCAATATTTATTGCATAAATTGACAGACAGATTGACAAAAATACATTGAAAAATCTACCTCACATTCAAGAATTCAGTTTTAATCCCTGGCAAATATCAATTTCAACACTTTAGAGAAACCAATAATAATCTATAAAATCTCAACAAAGCACTCATAAAATGTAGTTACAGTTTCCAGAAGTTTTAGTTTATACAAGTTTTAATCTTACAGAATAATGGATTCAGTTGTTACATTTAGGACAGAAGAATGATTTTTTTAGCACAGCAGATAATAATTAGATATTCACGAGTAAAATATTAAAAATTTACTACTAGGTGAGTTAATGTTTAATAGTCTAGCTTATTTAATTGGGAACCGATGACGATTTTATAATTAATTAGGAGAAAAGTATCAATGTATAGATTGCAAATAGCCAATTATTAGCTTACCATAGTTTTAATCGTTAAAGTAAATAATACTTGATGGCAATCAACATACATATAGAAAAAAGAAGAAAAATAAATAGGTGTATTAAAACAAATAACCAAAACAAAAACAGAGTATATTTACTATACTGTTTATAGCAAAAGGAAGTCTATTGGTCATAAAATATACAACAGTCAATAACATAACAATCACAATTAAAATTAAATAGAACAACTAAAAACTACTCCACTGATCTATAAGATACTAATACTAACAATAAATGCAAACAGGGAAAAGATATAGGTATGGTAACATTAGTGTAAATTATTCTAAATTTTTGTTTGAATTATCAAATATTTTCCTGTTTTAATATGGAGAATTTCATTGAACATATATTTTTAGTATATCTTTGGTCTAATAATGTTTCCAAATCATTTTTTATATTTTTATAGATATAGAATAGGACAAAAACAATAGCAACAAATAAAATTGTAACTTATAAGCTTCTAATTTAATATCGATTTATTAGTACTTTCATACTTTTTGTATGTTAAGAAATCAAGTACACACAATTTGAAAATATTTGAAGAATATTATTAAAAAATTAACTATCAAACCAATTTGTAAATCAGTCGTCGACAGTTTAAAGACCAAATGATCAGAGGTTTACCAGTTTGCAATAAAATAATTTTAAGCTAAAAACAGAATTCCAAATAATCACATAAAGACCTACATAATAACTGATTCATAACAATTTCTGCTTCAAAATATCACAGACGACAACGGTTGACACTTTTATAAAGACAAATAACAATACTGATGCCTTAAAATCAATACTAGATCCATAAATTAGGAAAATGTATTGCTATCATTAATATTTGTAAATATACATATTTTTAGTAGAGACATATTCTAAAATAATACAACAGAATTTAAACAAACAGGATAGCATGAAAACACCGAGGATAATCTTCCAAATGTTTAGGTTTAAAATTTAATGAACAGTCAGAACACACATGTGCAGCAAACATAGCTTTGTGTTGTACATCTTCTGTTTGTTTCCTTTTGATTTATTTTCCTCAAAATAATTTTTATATATCCCGGCTGATGATAGTTTGATGGCAGGGTTTCCGTCCTAACCCTGTACAAAATTTATCTTGGTTTCCCTGATTTTAATGAAGTTTGATTCTTAATCTCCAGGTGTTTGTGTCTTCTTTAACTTTGTTAAAACTTAAAAACTATTGTTACACTCTAAACGTCAAATCATATGCTTTGGCTGATGATTCTCTGTGGAAACAACATAAAAAGACTATTAGGACAGGTAACAAGATCTTCAGTGAATATGAAAGTGCACTAAAAATACAAATAGAATAGACCATAACATTCATTTCAGTATTTTTATTAAATACATAATTAAAAACATACAAAATAACAAAATAAATCAAATACTAGGCACGAGATCTTCAAGCGCATGCAAAACTTTAAATAATTACTGCAAAATAATTAGCAAAAAATATTTCCAAAGTTCCATGTTATTATCTTAATTTGTGTTCAAACATAAACAAATAGCATACACGAGATTGAATGAAATTTATTTTGCAATGAAATAAATGATAACATTAAAAATAAAATACATTTTTGAGTTTGAGTGTAAGATTTGAAACTCAGTTTTTTTTAATACAGGTTTATTTGTTTTATAAAAATAGCAATTGACCCATTACTTTCCAGAACATGTGTATGTAAAAACTATTAAAAATTGTTTAGTTTATTTAAAATTAATGTAATTCTTGAACAATATTTATAGACTTATAAGAATATTCAAAATTCATTGAACTTTTACAACTTTGCTGGAATTTCTCGTTACTTTTGAGAAAATACTTTGGGCCCTATATATTTATTTCTAATATGTTTAAGGGCCATGCTAGAAAATAGCTTATGTTTTGCAGCATTGCAAGGGGTATAGCTGCCACCACAACTTTGGTGTCTAAGCATTCTGTGACTTAATATATGTCAAGCCGCAATATTATATGTTTCTTCTTATTTATGCTTGATAGTGATAGTGTGACATTTAAAATATGTTATGCAATTCAATCTTGGTAATTGCAAAGTGCAATCCATAATTTAATTTTTTATTATAACAAATAGTGAGCCCATTGAAACCTATCAACTATATGTAATTTTAAGTGGTGAGAACATAATGAGTGAAGGAGGAATGACGCACAATGTTAAAAAGCAGTTGAACTTGCATTTAATAGGATTAAGTGGCTGACGAAGCACAGTGACAGATAATCTTCTCATCCTCATGCAAAACCCATAAGGCTTATGAGAGAATGTTTCAGTAGAATGTGTATATATTGTGGTTACAATTCAAATAAAATTTTTGACTTAGACTGTTGTCTAGTGAATAAGAAAATGCAAGAAAATTACTATAACACAAATACTTTGCTGTCACAGATGGTTACCAGATCTCTTGACAGAAGACCACAAAACATTGTATTTGACAGCAGCTTTGACTTTCCTGTAGCCTGAGATTATGGTGTTAATTCAATAATTAATCATATTGTGACTATGGTGAAGGATGTGAATTATAAAACAGTTTATGGAGTGAGGACACAAGGACTCTCCAAAGGTACCAAGAATGTCTGCAAACGTTGTCTGCAAGAAAGTTAATGGTCATAGCTATCTGGAACATGAAGAATGTGATTTTGACAAATTACCAAAACAGGGTACAATCATAATTTTGGAAAGATAATGTGAAAATAGAAAATTACGGATGGCAACCAAAACAAGCGAAAGGTAATGTTTGTAAGTAAAGGTGTGTTAGTCATTCCAAAGTTGTGTTTCTTTACATGTTATATAGTTATTGATAACTTTTAATTTAATTTACCCTTTTATTAGTTAAGTTAATACACAAGGCATGTTTTTTTTAAGTAAGTAAAAATTTTATGTTTTTAAAATTAAGTAAACCTTTTTGTAACAATTTAATTTTTATATGAAAGCCTACACTTTTATTTATTTCTCTACATAATTGCCACCATTATTAAGATTACTATTCAGCAGTGACTGTAACACAATCATTTTAACGCTATTGTCATCGTTGCAGTGTTTACATTCGAGATGCTTTTTCCCATAAAAACATAAATGATAGTCACTGGGTCCTGAATTAGGGCTGTTTGAGGATTATAAAAATGCTATGATGAGATCTTGAGTTCATTTCGTCGCATGTAAACTGACGTTGTCATACAGTAAAACATGTTTCTCAATAAAAATGTCATAGAGTTTCCTTAAATTCAAGAAGTGTTCTACTTCTTGAATTTAAGGAAACTCTTCTGATAATGCAGAAATTGTGAAACGTCTGTTCATTACATCTTTATTATTTTCTCACAAAGTCATTGGTAGTCCTTGAGGGTCGTTTTTCAACATTAACATTATTTTGACCTTCTTTTAAAGCTCTTAACTATTTGAATGTTATTCCATCACTTTGGGGGGGGGGGGGTGGGGGGGGGGGGGGGTGGGGGGGGGGGGGGGTGGGGGGGGGGGGGGGTGGGGGGGGGGGGGGGTGGGGGGGGGGGGGGGTGGGGGGAGTTATTTTTTGTTTTTGGGGGGTGTTTTGAAAATTTGACGGTTAACACCACAAAAGCGGCATTCATTAACCGACATAATTATGTCGTAATTTAACTGTTTCTAGGGTTATTAAAAGCTAGAAAAACACTGTGTTGTAGGACATCTATAGGTTATGTCAATTAAAGTTGGGTGGGGTGATCAGTGTTTTTTTCAAGTTCTATTTCAGAATGTAATTATTACTTTAATTTGTATAAAAACAATGATGAAAATAGGGTTCTCAGCCTATGATGTGAAGGTGAAAGTTATCTTGGAGATTAGCTATATAAAACAGAAGTAACACAAAATATCACAAAAAACCAGAAAATAAGGTTTTTAATTTAGGGGTTTTTTATGATTCTATGGCTGTTTTCAATGTATTAATGGAACAATGCAAACTGTTGAATCCCACCAATTTTGCTCTATACTCGTTATTAATAAGAATTTATCAGTTCCTTGGGTATGTGTTTATGAATTTTGAAATGGTTTTCCTTTTGCTATCAAACTTATTTATTATTTCATTGTTGCAACTTTAAAAACACCACATTTTTCTGGATAACTCAAATGTGCAATAATTCATTCCTTATAGTTTTATTACTTTTTGGGTTTGAATTGAATTATTATTTAATTTAGGTGTTAAAAGTGGTAAATAAATTAAATTTCCTTTTTTTCAGAGAGGAAATCAAAGGGTCTCGACGACAAGCTTGGTCCATACTGGCAGCTTTTGCTCTCATCTTCATAACTTGCCTAGGTCTGGCTCTATTCGACTACATCCTGTGGCTCGACTTCCTCTATGACTGCTCTTACATCAAACTGACCATCACTCTCATCAAATACATTCCACAAGTAAGTTTTGCAGATTTGTAAATAGCCTCTTTTCTTCCATGGCTCACTCTCTTGTATCAAACTGAGTATAATCGCTCATCAAATGTGTTCTACAAGTAAGTCTTATAGATTTAAAACTAACCTAGTAAGTCCCACTGATTCATAAATATCACCTTTGTCTATGCTCTCCTGCTTCAAACTGAGTATAACTGCCATCAAATAGATTACAGGTAAATAATCAATACATTTTTATGAAACCTGTTTTGAAGACACTGTAGGACAGTCTTCAGGTGCTTACACTTGTTTATGATAGCAATTAACAGAGGGAAATTACTATAGAGGCATAATTTTTTAGAATCAGGGTAATACAGATCTACATAAGAGACAAGTACATTTTATATTACGTATTTAACCATCAACAAGTAACTCTTTTCAAAAGATAAATAGATGGTATTGTGGTAAATAGCTAGTGAGGGCTTTTCTGTCTATTGTTATTTCACTATGAAACCGTTCATTATGGAGTATTAACCCTAGATTTGGTGTGGCCACATGTTAGTTTGAACCACTATCCCCCGTGTGATGGGTGGGCAAGTTCAGTTGCTATAAAAACAAATTGTAATGAATGAATTATGTAATTTTTGGTACCTTTGAAATGTAGAGATTCCATTATTTACAAATATAATATGTTTTGATCTCCAATGTTTTAATGAATAGAATAAATGTAATAAAAAAAAATGTTTTTGGTGAAATTTCATTTGCCTAGAAATGGTAAAAAAACCATGATTACCGCTATTTGATTGATTTTCAAAACAGTGATGTAGCACTGAGTTAAAAAGAAAATTTAATTTTCTTTCAATTGCTTCTACCGTGAATACGTTTTGTTGTATCACCTTAATTGTAAATCCTTATTTATGTACTAGTATTCTCATAAGTACACATGCAATCAATAAATATTCACTTTGAATTATTTTGTTGAGCAATTGTCATGAAAGATCACTATTTAGTTATTGAGGCACTGAATGTATTAATGTATGATTTATTTTAGGTTGCAAGCCTCATCATTTTCTAGTACAGATAATCAGTCAGAGTTATTTTCTATAAAGTTTTAATACAATTTTTATGTTACAAAATTGCTCTTCAAGATTTTATATTTCTTTTTACCACTTGGTTTTTTATAGTAAAATAGTAATATTTTATACATAATAACTTTCGGTATGGAAAAAATATGAAAACATTATTTTTATTTTATTTTCAGTATAAAATGCCAAGTTTTCAAATGTGCAAAATCAGAGTGAATTTTTTGTTATAAATTTTCATACTACTTAACTTCATTATTTTTGAAAGCTTGTAGAATAAAAGAAAAAAAACAATAAAAACCACTAAATAAACTATAATTATAGGAAATAAACCCATTTTGTGATGTTTATGTCAAATTATATGGTACAAAACTTTTAGTTTTGGCAACAAATTAATTTTGATTTTTAAAAACAGAAATTAAAGAAAACTTGATATTAGAATAAAACAATTTTTCTAAAAAAACAACCTACTTGCTACACATTAACAATCTTGAAGGGTTTTGCAGTATTAAACAGAAAACACAAAAATTACATTTTAAATATATGCGTTTACTTTTGTTTATAATCTTTTAATTACACAAAAAAATTTAATTGCTACAAAAAATAGACTACTCACCACCAGAAAATGAAACACAGATATTTTTCACATAATATTGTTGTCATTTTGTACATCTTGGTTTAAAAAGATATTGATTTTATCATCCCTATAAGGAGGTTTAAGTTAGAAATTTAGTACACAACTTCCAATAACATATTCATTTCTATCATGAACACGTTGTTTTGCATATTATCATTTACTGTTTTTCACATTATAGGTATAACCTTTCAGTTCCTGACAAAAATGTATGTATAATAATAAATTATTTGGGCAAGGGCGTCATAACATTTTTGGTGATTTAAAAAAGGCTTATATAGAGTGCTGAAAACAGGATGACCATTTTGAACTTTTACTAAAGCACTAGATCTACAGTTGAAACAGAAATATTACAAATTAATTACTTTCAGCTGGTCTTTGGAAAGTGTCCAGACTATTCATATACTAATCATCAATGTTGTAGTGTACAAACTCAATTAAAAAATTTATTTGATAAAATTGTTTAAAGTTGCTTTGTTTTTGTAGGCTTTTATGAATTATCAGAGGAAGAGCACAGTGGGTTGGAGCATTGGAAACGTCTTCTTGGACTTTACTGGAGGGCTTCTCAGCATGGGGCAGATGCTGATGAATGCTTATAACTTACAGTGAGTAAACATTTTATATTTGATAGATTTGTAAGTCTGGAGCCATTTATGAACACGTTTAAACATCACGTTTACCCCATCGGGTACATGCGATCTTTCATAACTGCCGTTATGTACACACTGGGCTTTTGTAAAGCGCATTGTGCACCCTATATAATATTCTTTGTTTAAAGTTTATTTTTGACGATGGAAGGATTGTGAAAAAACAGGATTTTTCCGGACATTTGCCACCGTTCACTGTAAACAATAAATCAGTAACAATAAGTAGTTTCGAGATCTGCAATCTGATAACTGCCTAAATAACTAGCCTAATACATAATTAAAAACTAAGTTAAAATAAACAAATCATACCAAAGCATTGTGGCACGCTTCAACTACCATGTCAGGAATCACAACTACCATGTTGTGTGTCAACTTCACTAACTCTAAATACATGCACTTATAAAAAAACTATACACAACACTAATCATTAAAAACTGAACTACAGAAATACAGGTCACAATACGTCTGCATTTGTCTACCAACCACCTACAACTGACCAGAGGCTAGTAGCAAATGGCAATTGTCACGGCATAAAAGAAACAAGATGGCGGAAATAAAAAGGAAGGGGGACAGGAATGGGCCTTTATTATTATTATTATTCTTGGTTCATGCTAGATGAACTTCTTAAAACCATATTGTGACTCCGCATTGGTTTATTATCAAATATCTGATCCGTTTGATACTTTTGGTTTTCTTTTTAGTTCATTTTTTAGAATTGGCAACCAAGTTCCCTTGATGGTTGGTATGGCTACTGTTCCCTTAATCTTCATTTTTGACTTTCAAATATTAAAAAAGTGGTATTCAGTGACATGTATAATCAATATAAAAGTCTTGGCTTAAGTCCCCAAGACCTGCCTATTCACACGTTTACACTGTACCATTTGTCCTTGTTGGAAATTCTTTTGAGATTGGTCTTCAGTTAAGGTCAATATTAATAATGGTCATGTACTTTACGTAATCACAAACCAATCTCAGAGCCTTTCAATGAAAATGGACCAATGACCCCCAACTGACACTTACTATTGAAGATAACATCTGCTACCTTGGCAGATATTTATTAAGGCTGACCTCATATCTCACTAATTTTTCACCATATTGAAATCCTAATGGAATGGTTAATTAAAATGTGGATTTAAACCTACCTATCACAAGAACAACAATATGGTTTGTGTAACCTTGTTTGTGAAAGCACCACTATTGTTAATTAAACTTAACAGATTCATCCATGACCAGGTTTCACATAAGAGGAAAGATGACACTCCCTAGGGAAAGCTGGTTGTCCTTTCCTTGAGTAAAGCCTCCTCCAAACACACATTCAGACCTATTGATTGGATGATATTACAGGGTTGATTCAAAAACCTAACACAGGCATATCCTCTCGAGAGGCTTATTCTCATAGCTAAAAAAACAAGTAAATAAAGTTTCATATCAACACATATGCCGGAAAGAGGGAAAGTGAAACGCTTCGTTAGCGAGTGTTACGGCACTAGCGAAAGGAATTTCGCCCGAGATTTCCACAGAAACCCTTGGTGGAACTGTCAGGCCGTATAAAATGCGTTAAAGGTAGTTTAGTGACAAAGATACCAAATACGATTCGTTTTTTATGTTTTTTATTATCTGACAAATTTATTAAAATTCGTCCCAGAGCTGTAAATGCAATACTTTCAGAAGATATATTACGTAAAACACAAAGGTAAATTGGTGCAAAGAAATAACCACATTCTTTGTGTTTAACAGTAAGAATTACTTCCATAAATGTCTAAATAAAGGTCATTTTTTTCGTCTAAACAGATTTGTTTACGAAACATTTAAATTCTGAAAAGATTTCATGTGTAGATATTAGCTTAAGGAAATAAAAATTAATTATTTATAGGTTATTCGAAAATTTAGCTTTTACTTTAAAAATAAAACAGACGCACAATAAATGCATATTCTCTTATCTGCATAAAATTATTAAACTAATGTTTTGGTTTGTGAGTAAAACATGCCTGATTCTATTTATTCAACGCAACTGTTTTATCAGTTCATATTTTCTTTGCAATAGGTTGGCAATATCTAGCTGTATCAACAATTAAGTTCATGAGAGTTATATTTGATCATAAACCTGTTATGGAGGTTTGTTGTATTGTGCGGCAGTCTGAGCGAGAAGTATTGTATTATTTGTGAGATCCTTGTGATTTGTGTTTTTTTTGGGAAAATATTTTATTACAAGTGTAGTAAAATATTTTTATTAAATAATTTATTTTTTAAAAAATAATTTTTATCTAATACTATTTTATTATATAAAAGTGTAATGTAATTTATCTTAGTAAAATAATTGGCAGTATAATGGTTAAGATGATATGTGTATTCGTGTTGAAGAGTATACGGACATGATTACTGATTTACGGCAAAGTTTAACAGAAGAATGGTTTGAGCTTGCAGTTTCAGCGGAAATACTTCGTGATACTTTTCCACCATCGAAGAAACAACTGCATCGCTAAAACATTTGAAGCTTGTGGAGAGAGTCGGACTTCAGAGAAAACCCTCGGATAGCTTGTAAACCAAAGGCGAATCAGGATACTGGTCTGTCTAAAGCTGGGAGGAGTTGCGTTAGCGCAAAGGTGGAAACTATAACTAATGAACAAGCTCAATTAATATACAATGCTGTAGGAAATTGATCACCGAACCACAAGCATCCAGAGAAGATTATCACGTACAGTTAAAAATATTTGCCAGTTCAAGCGGAAAAGCGTTATGCGCGGGACACTTCATGATAGGCAACAGTTGTACCCATTCCATAGTAACACGTTGTTCAAGAACTATTATTACCGCAAAGGATCTTATATAAACGGAGATGTTCTGCCGCTGGTTAAGAAGAAGATTGTCTTTTATCCGACATCAGTAATTATTCTATCGGGTAATTCTCCGTTACTGATGAAAATCCTGGTTTTACTAGAAAATGGATATTGTAAATTTTATAGATACCCACTAAACTTGGGCGTACGACAACCCACATGAAACTGCGACGAAGGCATTTTCTAACATACATTTTTCACAGTCAATGTATGGCTTGGATGTTCTGGGTGATAATTTGAGTTGGTCCATTTTTCCTCCCTAATCGACCTCTAAATGGAGTAGCGTACTTAAAATTTTTTAAGAACAAACCTGCTTACCCTCTTGGAAGGATATTCCTGTTTCAAAACAGAATAAATGCATGGGTTTATGCACGACGGGAGCCACCTCCACCATTTTTCTAATGTATGTGAAAAACTATGTTTTAAATGATACATACGGTAGTACACATGGATTTGGTCGAAAAGTGGTGACCGAGTAAAATGGCTCCACCACGTTCTCCTGACCTCACGCCAGCAGAGCTTTTACGCAGGACTTTTTCTTATGGGGTTGGATGAAGTCAATTGTTTATTCAAAACGGATTAAACACCATAGAGCGAGGTTACGTTCTAATCGCATTACTAGAGGCTTGGCTAGGAAGAGATACTATCAAGGAATGCTCCAAACGTTATGAAACGACGCTAGAAAAGACCGTGGATTTCGGTGGGATGCCGGAAAAACGTGCGATCATTGCTAACAACCGCGAGGACACTTTGAGCAACTATTGATAGGTGGATTTATTACAGTTTTATAAAGGTAAATACATTTTATGTTATAATGTTCAGTCTAGAATAAAATTGGATCAGCTGTTACTCACAACCTAAACATTAGTTAATATTTTATGGCAGATAAGAATATGCATTTTTGTGCGTCTGTGTTTATTTTTAGAATAAAGCTAAAATTTCTCAGATACCTATGATGGACACTTTGAGAATGGTTAGACATATACCTAATTATTTCAGTTGGAACTATTTCATTTTATTCTTTCAAACCATTTAGCTTGTCTTTTAGATAGAGGGACATTTCTATTTTATATTTTTAAATACCACGTGAACATTTTATTCCAGGTGTTTAATCGTTTTTTAAATTGAATATGTTAGAATGTCTTATCTGCTGTTGTTTTTTACTGATTAAATCGAGGTTTCATCGTTTTGTTTACCAAATATGTTTAGTTAGACGTTTTGTAAGTAATATTGGGGGGTGGGGGGGGGGGGGGGTGGGGGGGGGGGGGGGTGGGGGGGGGGGGGGGTGGGGGGGGGGGGGGGTGGGGGGGGGGGGGGGTGGGGGGGGGGGGGCAATAAGTACATATATCAAAGCATAATGCACAGGTTTAATAACCATTTGTTATTTTGCTCAGATATTCGGTAAATATGCGGGCTCGTCTACATTGTATTGAACCCGTTTATACTTTACCCTTAAGAGTCGGCTGTAGTGAAACGACGTTGAGTTTTCCATAAGGTCGATGTTAAACCTCAAACACCTTTTTGACTTTTTGAATATTTACGAATGCTGAAGTGCAAAATGTTGAATTTTCCCAAATTAACCAATAAAAATATAAAAGACTGAAGTAAAAGTGTTTTAATTTTAACAATAACCTTATGAATCTTAAATAATGTTTCATACAGTCGGCTCTTGAGTGGCGATTTAGGAAATACAACAAATTATTTTCGTGTTTAGTATTATGAACAAACTGGTTATTAACGCATGCTGTATCAATGAATTACCTATACCTGAACTCATACCAAATGCAGAGCCTTCGTAAATGAAATGGTTAACATGGTAAATTTACTTAGAAGAAGGCTATTAAGTTATATTCATAACGATTCGTGATTATTGCGAACAAAGTTTTATACACCTACTTCAAGTGGTCTGGACAAGTACACCTCCCTAGGCTACAATTATTGGTCAGTAATATTATAGTACAAATGTTAAGTAATCCAAAAAGAAACTAGAACAGTTCCAAATCGTATGGTTCTTTTGCTGGGACTGTGCTGTTACGTGTTTTACGTTTGTACTTCTTCTGGCGTGGTGCGAAATATGTTTCAATCATGTATAACTATTTTGACATACAACTATTTCTCCTTAATTCGCCTTTAGTATATTCATTACTACGAACTAATTAATTTACTTTTTTCACACCTTAAAACATACCTTTGTGTTAGACACCTGAAGAAGACATATTCCAGTACTCGAAATAGCGGGTTTCTTTTACTGTTACACTTAACGATGGCATATATCCGCACTCCTATTATCCCTTGATTCACTCATTAGTTCTTGTATCGCAGACTGATACAACCATTAGTTCTTCTACTGGGATTGACATTCTCGCACACTTAAACTCTAATTGGTGAATACCGTCAATGATGCCGACATTCCAAAATGTAATTAACTTAACAATACAGTGTTATGTACAAATCTGAGAATTTAGTTTAAACTAAAGCACTTTTGACACTTGATTACAGCGGTTATGTTGACAACAGTGCGGTCAGCACCACACGATTATAGTAAGCAGCAATCGCACACCGTGCTTACTCACAACCTAAAAAAAATATAATGACATCATCTACATTACTCACTCATTCACGTGCTCTGTCTTAGCAACAGAGCAGGCGTAATATTGATTTTCCAACATTGCTAACAACAATGACGTATACCCAGTAAGATGTGTACGCGTGAAAACATTAAAGTGGTAAGGGTAACAAACAAAAAATGTTGACGCAATTATTTGAAAATACGTTAAAGACAATAATTAGCACTTTCGTAACAAAATTCCGCTCTTAATATGCCTTAAGTGGCCAAGTAATATTTTAATACTCAATTTCGATTATCATTGATCACTTGCAGTGAGAATAGAGAGGGTTTTGTTAACTTGTATCTGGTTAGACTGTAGCATTCTCAAAATTGGTTAAGTTTGCATTTACATTCAACTGAACGTTTTTACCAATAAAACGTAAAATACAACCAATTTTATTACGTATTTATGATTTCAAAACATTTGAAAGACAGGTGCAAATCAGATCAAATTTGTGTATAGCAGTTTTAATGAAAACTGCTGACATTTATTTATGAATAAGTAACATACTTATGTATTCAAACTTTCGTTGTAGATTCACTTTTTTATAAAAACCTATATCCAGCTTGTTCTTTTTTATAATTTGAAATATTTAGGGTTTCTAGGGTCCTATTTTTCACATTTAGCTTTCCAACTTGGTAAATTTACATTTAAATAATTGTTTTATTTTACTTTAGGCGTGACTGTTTACGTGCGTCCCATCATTAATACTTTATATTGCAGTTATGTTACATCAGAAATATTATTAAAACTAAAAAAAAAAAAAACACTTAAATCGAAATACGAGTTAATTTTCCTAACTTTCTCAAACCATAACAGATATGACAACACTATAAATTCAAAAATAACGTTAAGTTTTAGTTCATTTTTTAATACTAGTCATAATATGCATAAATGAACAATCATTTCTTCAATTTGGCTATTCAGAAGAACATTTAATTCTTCAGTTTCGCTATTCAGATAAACAATTAATTGTTCAATGTTTTTTAACACATTTCTTTGTTATAACGACAAAGGGAACAAAAAGATGTCCCGAATGCCACATACCCTTGGCACGTCACACTGTGTACTTCCTGCAACTCGGATATTTTCCAAGATCAATGTCACCATCTATTTATTATTATTATATTTATCACTATCCAAATTATTTTTATCCTTTTCATCTGGCTTCATTTTTATTACTCCATACACATTAAAATAAAGTCACACCTTTTTATTACTCCATACACATTAAAATAAAGTCACACCTTTGTAAGTAATATATAGGTTGACGCCACAACTAAATGTAAAGTATTGGCTTGAGTGAGTCTTTGCCTTCAAATACTGTTGATTTGTGTTTCATTAATACGCAATAAAAATGAGTATCTCATAACGGATATAGTACACTGCTGTCATTAAAATGAATTGAGGCTTTTAGTGATTATTTCAACAAATACCGTTTCATCACTAAACGCCAGATAGGCGGCCCACTTACTGGGTTAGGATTATTTCGATGCCATCCATCCAATAATCGTGGTATAGTACTCGATTATCTTGCAATAACCGCCACACCACCTGGTCAAGGCTGCTACAGTGATAGCTGTAAATAATTCGTCTACCTTCAGTGTGCCATCTGTCTGCTCCAGCTACTTTAACACTGTTCTTAAATTGTTAGAGATCTGTTTCACTACAATCTATATTGTAAACCTGTTCACTTCTATCTAAAGGTTTGGCTCTCGTTAGAGATATACAACAAAATAAAACCGATAACCTAAAATAATTTCACAACAAATATCAAGTGATTACGTGCATAAATAACAACAATTACAGTAAAACGAATTATATGAACTTATATTGTTATATAACAAAAATAATCATATTCCTTATCACAAAGTAAAATTCTATTTTAAACACGAAAAGTACATTATGCAATATTTTAACATTGTGCCAATTTAGAGATCATAAACCCTGCTTCTGCTTTGTGGTTATAGCAGGAAATGCGCTCTGATTTACTCAATATTTGCGGGCGAACGTCTTTTTGCGTTTTGCTCCAAAATACCTTTCGCTATAGAAACTAAAAATTCAGTTACTCTAATAAGCCAAAGTCTTATCATAGTATTGCCCAAGTTTCTCTATAGAGCCTTACCAGTGAGGTCGGCTCCTCCTGTGAGCATACTCCTTCAATGAGCAATATTATCTAATTGGTTTAGTTCCACTATTGAGCCAAGATAATCCATGAGCCAAGCTCTTATAGTAAGAGGTATGTTCTCAAATATCGCGAATTTTTAATTTACGCGGGTTACGTACATCCATTTTATATTTGTATATTTTTGTTTGTGGCGTTATGTTGGTACACATGTCATTTTGAATGTTCAGTTAATTGTTGACAGCTGATATATTTGCAAGTTTCGTGGCTTGTCTTCAATTTGTGCCAATTGAAAAAAATAGATCAAAGAATCTGTATCAAACGTTGCGGTAAAAACTAAACTAAACGCGCGGACGCATTACGAATGTTGACTGTAGCATAATATAGAGAACCTACCTTGAACCGAAGCAACGTTTATCGGTGGTACAAAACGTTTTCAGAGAGCCGAAAAGATGTAAACAACGCTGCTCGCGATGACCCACATTTGCTACAGAGGGTCATAACTATATAGTAAGAAATCATAGATTTATGGTTATGACGTAGAAACCAAAACGCAATCATCCCAATAGAAGCTGTCGCACGAGCCAAGACCGAAACAAGCGCTCCGAGTTCAGTCGAATGTGAAAGTTTTGCTTACAGTTTTCTTCAATTGCAGGGACGTGGTGCATCATGAGTTCTTGCCACAGGGTAGAACTGTCGATAAGGATATCATCTACAAGTTATGCGCAGTTTACGTGAAGCAATCCGCCAGAAACGGCCGGATTGAACAAAAATTAACTTTTGCACGACAGTAACGCTCCTTCTCACACATCGTTACTTGTGCGCGATTTTTTTTGGCCAAAACAAACACACAAATGATGCCGCAGCCACCGTATTCCCCAGATCTGGCTCCTGTGACTTTTTCTTGTTCCCGAACTGAAGGGGCCTATAAAAAGACGACGCCCCGACGCTACGCTAGGATTGACGAGATAAAGACGGCATTGAAGGAGGAGCTGAACAAGGTCACAATATCGACTTTTTGAAGTGCTTCGAGGATTGAAAGAAACGTTGACACAAGTGAATTGAATAATATCTAATGAAGATTACTTTGAAGGGAACAAAATTTATAATGATGAATAAATTAACAATTTAAAAAAAAAAAAACAAACAAAAGTTGCGATTGTTTTGAAGAGACCTTGAATGTCCAATGACCTCACGCCATTAGCCATTTTAGAGGATAAATTTCTTCTCACATCTTAATTTTTTTAAATCATTGAATTATGACAAATGTACTAAACACTCCTTGTTATCTTCGCATTCCTACCTATAAAGAATGCATATATATATATATATATATATATATATATATATATATATATATATATATATATATATATATATATGAATAAAGAATCATACAATATTATTAAAAAATAATATGTGTAAACACAATGATACGCTTTGAAGAATCAAAGATTGATATTCCATGCAATTTAATTGTATTTTATGTGGTAAATAAAATACTAGTATGTATTTATAATTGTCAATAAGATTCATGATGTATTTATACAATCATAAATATGTTACTGTACCATCTGCTGTCGAGCACTCTTTTCTCCCCCGACCGGGTTCTCCAATACCACTAACATGTAGATAAGCTGATAATGCACACAGCGACTCATTGTTGTCAATATAGGATCAGAGGTCACTGGAATGACTTCATCGTTCAAACCGGCCCGGTTTCGTTTTCACGAGTCACTCAACACTGACTGCTGATACTTTCACATGTTTAAAGAAAGGTAATTAGCCAGGAGTATGCCAAAACCAGTTAAAATTTCCTGGACACTATCGCACCTAGACACATGGAGTAGGCAACTATTTTGCAGGTGCGCTTTATACGAGATACGAGTATTTAAAGTTGTATCCTATTCACAACAGACGTCAAGTTAGTAAAATCTATCTAAATCAATTACTTACTGGTCACATCTTATTAAGGAAATTCCAATTTTCGGATTACATCCTGGCCTTATACGCTGGATCAAATCCTATATTTTGTGAAGCCATGTAGAAAAACACTTGGTTGTGTCTATTTAGGATTTTTTGACACTAATTCATAAGTGCCTTAAATAGCCAGCTTTGGACCTCTACAATTATTGTTCATCCTGTCTTTCGATTAAGTTGTGTAGAGTACAACTTGATGGCGTCTATCCTGAAAATTTGTCGTTAATCCATGAGGGCCCTACGGTTCCAGCTTCGAACCCCTACAACTCTCGTTGTTTATATGGATCAAATCCTATCTTTCGATAAAGTCATGTAGAGTACAACTTGGTGTTGTCTATTCTGAGAGTCGCTCGCTGATTTCGGAGTGCTTCAAAGCTTTACTTTCATATTATTTAATTAACTTTGTTTAAATTAATTAATGACACGCTCTAGTCATAATTTCGACGTTCAGTTTTACTATACCACATTTCTGAACATATTCTCATTTAGTTAGATAATTTAGCTCTACAATTAGCAAGCCGTTTGTTCTGATGTCAAGATTGATAAAAGTTTATATCAACAACTTGAGCTTAACCTCTCTTATAAGATTTGTGCCTTCAGGATCAAGATAAACTAAACGTGTAGGATTATGGTGTTCTAATGAATTCCAAGCTGACTTTCTCTGAATACCTAAACAGTGTTGTTTCGAAAGCTAGGAGAAACTTAAAACTTGTTATGTGGATCTCCCGGTTGTTCAAAAACAAAGATTCGAGCCTGGTGCTTTACAAATCCTGCTTCAGAAAAATACCATGAATGCCATCGTTGCCTCAAACAAGGATAGGAGATATTCATAAGCAACAACAGAAACTGAACAGAAAACATCTTTTGGACGGTTTGGTAAGAACTGGTCAAATTAGGTTTGCGAAAACCGAAACCTTCATACTTTTCAGCCCGTCACACCATGGCTTATTTTCCCGTGTTCTGCACAGCTCACACTCCAACAGAGAAATGTAGGTAATAGCGGTAATTTAATATCAGTAGTACATCCTAAAACCTAAAGATTGGATTTTCCTAATTTTAAAGAAATTAAATAATATCACTGAACCATGATTCCATGATCGATTACATTATACTACGTCTATTTATAAATTAATTTTTAAAGTTCTGCAAATAAGAACTTGTCTTTAATGTTGTTTTAAACCTCGATTTTTCATACTTCTTGGTTACCATTGGCCAATGAGAAGATCGGTAAGAACTGGATGAATGGGAACTTTACAAAGAAATAAAAGAGCATTGTATTTGTGCTAACAATTGCACAAAAAATTCGATTTGTCTCAAGTAATTACTAATGTTCCACGCTCTTCGTCAATGCTCAACATTGTCTAGTTCTGACTTATAAAGATATTGTTTGTTGATTGCTAGTTCTTAGTTGATTATAAAATATATGTGTAAGCATTAGAACAGTTTTCAGACTTTACAACTTAAAATGCTTATGGCAAAAAATATACATTTAAATATACTGTTGGAACACTGCAGAATAAAACGTTTGGCATGAATAATGTGTAGCCTATAAAAATAATAATTTGAGAAGAGCGTACCAAAAGAATACTTACAGTATTTTTATTGTGTTATCCTAACAATCAAATTTACGGCATAATACGCTACTCAGAGAATCTTATTTGTTCAAACTTTATAAAAGTACACTTGTATAAAAACACAGTTTCAATTACTTGATTGGATATTCTTAGGAATACGCATATAGGTGAACATAATTAACAGACATTTTTCAAATTTGTCTAACTGTAAAGAGGAATTTCACATCATGTGGTCAAATATTTGTCAATATATTTACTAAAAACTTATTTTATTTTTGTAATATTTTATACAGTAAAAACATTCTTCAATAAATAAAAATACAAATCTTCAATACAGAAATCAGATTCAAACTATGGAGCGAACTGTAAACTGAATGCATGCACGCAAAGAACCTCATTCTTCAATCAATAAAAATACAAAACTTGAATATGTGGAACTTAAATATACAAATCAGATTCAAACCATGGAGCGAACTGTAAACTGAATGCATGCACGCAAAGAACCTCATTCTTCAATCAATAAAAATACAAAACTTGAATATGTGGAACTTAAATATACAAATCAGATTCAAACCATGGAGCGAACTGTAAACTGAATGCATGCACGCAAAGAACCTCATTCTTCAATCAATAAAAATACAAAACTTGAATATGTGGAACTTAAATATACAAATCAGATTCAAACTATGGAGCGAACTGTAAACTGAATGCATGCACGCAAAGAACCTCATTCTTCAATCAATAAAAATACAAAACTTGAATATGTGGAACTTAAATATACAAATCAGATTCAAACCATGGAGCGAACTGTAAACTGAATGCATGCACGCAAAGAACCTCATTCTTCAATCAATAAAAATACAAAACTTGAATATGTGGAACTTAAATATACAAATCAGATTCAAACCATGGAGCGAACTGTAAACTGAATGCATGCACGCAAAGAACCTCATTCTTCAATCAATAAAAAATACAAAACTTGAATATGTGGAACTTAAATATACAAATCAGATTCAAACCATGGAGCGAACTGTAAACTGAATGCATGCACGCAAAGAACCTCATTCTTCAATCAATAAAAATACAAAACTTGAATATGTGGAACTTAAATATACAAATCAGATTCAAACCATGGAGCGAACTGTCAGCCGAACGCTTGCACGCAAGATCCTCAGTGATAGTTACGTTTCTAATTTTTATTATTTTAATAAGAAATTAATAGTAACTAACAATTTTATTCAATACAAAATTTATCTAGGGCCAAACGACAAAGAAAATAGCTCACATAAAATAGTATAAATACACTACTTACGGACCGCTTTACTTTATGGAGATATTAAACTAATATGTGGGGAATTAGAGGTCTCTGCATACATTCGTGTTCAATTTGCCTAGTATAATGTTCAACGGGAACTTTTGGAATTCTCAGTTATTTAAAACATTATTTGTTATTTACACTATGAATACTACATATACTATACTATTATTAGTCATATTTTGGAAAAGTGACTGACAACCATGGTAGGCAAATATCATAACCGTCATGAAATTTAAATGTTATCATCATAGCATGCTTAAGTGAGACTGCATGAGCAAACCCAGTATTAACATTTGAATAGAACACGTTTTCTAGTAATTTCCAGAAGGCATGCATGTGCAGAATCAGCAATAAATAGCTTTATGAGTAAAAAAGCCTTATAGTAATATCCAGAATTACAGCATATGTAAGCTCAGTATTGGTTTTAAGAGTAGAAAAATCCTTCTAGTAATATCCAGAGGGACTGCTTTTGTAAGCTCAGTACTGTTTTTATGAGAAGAAAAGTGTTTCTAGTAATATCTAGAGACACTGCATGTGCAGACTCAGTACTAGTTTTATGAATAGAAAGATCCCTCCAGTAATATCCACAGGGACTGCATATGTAAGCGCAGTATTGGTTTTTTAGAAAAGTGTTTCTAGTAATATCCAGAGGGACTGAATGTGCAAACTCAGTACTGGTATTATGGATATAAACACCTTACAGTAATTTCCAGAGGAAGATCAGAAAACCCTTATAGCAGTCTCCAAAAGGCCAGATTGTGTAAGAGCAACGCACCAGAAAAGGTTTTGTTCCATATTTATTTCCACGGTATTTAAAGAGGATCTAAACAGAGATCATTAGTTGCTGATGGTTCCAAGATGGTTGCTGGTCCTGGCTCGAAGAATTTCATTGATAGATGTTACTCCAGATGCAGTTAGTTGTGTCCTTGACATCTCGCGGTGCAACTTTCTCTGGCTTCTGTCGCGTGTGACAGACTACAGTGGTAACATCTCCGCTTCTGTATATACATGCATTGCTCTATTCAGTTTCGTTAATAAGAAAATTAGTATCACTTTAAAAATTGTCTAAAATACCAAGTTCAAATTCAATAATTTAATTTACATAACGTATGATTGTTAACACACAACACGTCCGCTACCAAAAGTTATAATAGCATTAATTGACACGATACCCAAGGGTAGACACTGTGACTCTTTGTACCCACACTGCTAAGTTATTGTAAATATTAAAATTACGTAATTCATCATTCTGTGTCGCATTTCTGATATTTATGAAAAATAATATTATATATTATTGAATATTAAATAATATTTAATGAAAAATAAACATAGTTATATACTGATACTAAAATGAGATTGATCTAAATATAATAATACTTGGAATTTGTTCACGGTGTAGTATACATTGTATGAGAATAGTCCTTATATGGTTTTTAGTAAAGTTTGATCTACAGAAGAAGTCCGATTATTCGAGGTGCACGGTGAATCGAAGCAATTTTAAACAATTATACTTTAAGAAGTGTGTACAAAATGTCTCTGGATATGAGGGCACTGTTAGTAGCGCGGGGCACGGAACACTGCGTCACGACGCGACGTTCGCATGGCTCTACATTGTTAGTTCGAGCAATACAGGCACGGGTCTAGGACGCGCCAATTGTCACAGCTGGGTTGTAAGTCACGTAATTTATTTCTTAAAAATACTATTTGAATAGTTAATATTGGGTTTTCTGTAAATTGGGATATTTTACTGCAACCTCCGTATTATCCGAGGTTTTCCTGTTCCATTTAGCTCAGATCATCGGACTTGTATTTGACTTTGATGAGGTAATCAGCAGTACAACCCGATACCTACTAATCAGTAAGCGCCCGTGTTCGTAGAAGGGAGACCGCAGTACCGGGTATTGCAGTGCAGTTCATTCCCCTCTCAGCTGACATCCACTTACCCGCCATTCCTCCCACTCTCAGGGTTCTTTTGTGCAACAGTACCAACTCATATGCAGTATTAGGGAAAATAAGGTTTACAACATGTACCGATTGTCAGTTTTAAAATAGCACTTACGCCGTTTCTTATTAATGTTTTTTTTATCAATTATATTTTGTGAAATTACCGTAATGTACCATCTATGATACAGGTTATTTTACTGATTACATGACTGTGGCGGCTAGCTGCATTAAAGACAAGTCGAAACATATAGGTACACACCACACGCTAGGATAATCCGAAACGTGCCGCTCCCAGACAGCAGTTCTTAATATTTTAGCAAAAAAATTCAGAAACTGCTGAAGGAATAACTTGTCCAAACAAAAGACATAACAAACCCCCTTGTAAAATTGTTTTTTTATCTACTACTATACACTACTATAAACTAGCTAAGCATAGTGGAATGCTAGAAATAATTAGGTATACTGGTTTCCTTTTCTTTGCAATCATTATTTAATATTCTCTTTCAATTTAAAATGGTGATGTGTCAGCTAGTAGGTAGAACAGCAAGAACTTCGCTCATGAGGGAGAGGGGTTAATCGTGCCAGCTATTTTAGGATATTGAAATATAAATGAAATTTCATAAAATGGGGGAATGTTCAGAACTTTGACGAATTAGAAAATGTAGGCTATTGATAAAAATTAATTATTTCTCCAAAAGTCGAACTTGAGTTAACACTGACAGTCTTTTTGATAAAATATAATTGGAAAAGTTGTAAGTGTAGAGGTGTGACACGCTAATGAGGTAGATGGGTCTCACCAAAAATCACTACTTTTCACCACAAAAATTTAACCAAAAGGGTTTTAAAAAGAGAAATGCTGACTCTTTACCTCCTGCAGCCTAATAAAAGTTGGACTATTGGTATCCAAACACTAGTTTTAAAGGGAATAAAACTAATTTTGGTTTAGACCTAAATTCCTCTCTATTCACTACCTCAGTGTAATAGAGAAGACGTGGATGAACACAAAATTAATGTAATATAAACAAAATTACCCAACAATAAAATTAGTTTAACTTTAACAAGACATTATCTAAAATCTGTTCATATTATACTAATTTTAAGTGATTTATATCATATTTATGACAAATGAGAGATGAATGATTTATGAAATGTCACACTATCCACGATTTCGTAATCCCCCTGACATTTTGTACTCGGATATAGAATGATAATGTCATTTTATGTAGTACTACTAGTAGTTGACTTTCCATTTTTATTAGAATAAATGATAACAACACTTACATTAATACAAAACTTTCCTTAACTACAAAAGATCAGGAAAATTCCACATGTGAGAAGGTTTTTATTAGTTTGGCCAGACGATTTTTGTCAGCGGAAAATTTGTTGGAAAATATTTAAAAAAATATTTCTACTCTTCATATGTTTTTATAAACTATATAATGTGCTTACAATTGTGGTCGGAAGTGGTCCTGTCTATTTATTTCTTTGGTCTATAAATGAACTATCTGAGTAATAATAAAATTAATGTTTTATACCAATACTGATTATTCAACATAATGTTATTCTCTCCTCTGCCCCAAGTCCACACTATAATGGAGTTCTGGGTACGCCCCTGAGTCCAAAACAGATGTTTTGTAGCGTAAACTGCTGATGGTTACGTTACCGTTAGATGATAATCGGATCATTTACACGACAATTAAGACAGTTTACTCACCCAAATTAGAAGAGTTAAACTGCTTCGTGGTACAACGATAAAACATAATAGGACACTAATATAGTTGGTGTTTTAAAGCCAAAACATTTCCTAGAGTAAATATCAAATCATAATTTTATATATATATATATATATATATATATATATATATATATATATAAACATTTCCTAAAGTAAATATCAAATCATAATTTTATATATTTATATATATATATATAAACATTTCCTAGAGTAAATATCAAATCATAATTTTATATATATACAAAGTATTGTACGAAAAATCAGGTTCTTGGGCTATTAAAAATGCACGTAATCACTAACCAAGAGAATTCTTTAGTGTTGCACTAATCCAGAATATAGAGATTTTGTTCTGGGTTTGCTGAATACAGTCTATAAACACCGAATCTCTTCTCCACCGGTCGTTCTACCTTTGAATAAACGTCCGCTTACCCTATCATTAAGGGCACCATATAGAGAAGTATGGCAACAACTACGTTTCCCCTACCATTTGTGATAATTGGGCAAAATATCACTTGTTCCGTTCAATCGGACCATTAACCGAGTACTGTCGAACTCATGTATACTGTTATAATGTATACTCGATACGATAGTGGTTAGCGTTGGAACCTTGTCATACTTATCGCACTTCCTCTAATGTAATCTCCCTTCTGGAGTACTAGTAGGAAGTTTCCACATGGTTTCAATATAAATTACATTTTATTTCGCTCTAGAGAGATAGTTTTTGTGTACTTAAAATCGAAATATAGCATCACAGACAAACGAGGTAGGTTTGTGTTTCGATGATGGTACCTAACAGGACTAAAACCAATAAGTTGTTAAATGATTGAGATGTAGAAATTGTGTGATGGAAAGTTATTTGGATGTAAGGATGTAAGGAAGATTTTAGACTTTAAGAAAAGATTGATTTATCTTAAGAAGGATTTATCGAAAGGACACACTTTCAGGGAAAGAGCATGTAAAGGCTTATTGAAAAGTATAAGAACTAGCATCGGAACGTTCTATTATTTAAGAAAATGTGCTATATAAACCTGCTTATAGTCTTTACCATAGTGCATAGCGCATACGCTAATCATCTCAATATTTCTGTACGGTATTCTTTGTTGGGGAGAGACTTAAAACAACTAATACTAAAATTAAGAGTTATACAAAACCATTCCATCAGAATTATACTTTAAAAGAATAAAAGGGAGTTATCTTATCCATGGTATGTGCAAATTAATGTATTCCCAGTACAGCACCTATACATTTTAAAGTAATTCAGTTTTTTCACAAGAAGTGGTTTTTATTTATACTTTTTTGTTCTAAATACACGAATCAAATTTTTACATTACTCGGTTACTACTCTGAACTACACTACAGACGTATACATACATACACTGGGCAAGGACAGCGACAGGACAGGGACAGGACATTGATAGCCGTTCTAAGGAACCTCACTCCTGACGCTTATCTAAGCATTAGAGCTAAAGTGAGTGACTAGATTAGATAAGCATAGTAACAGTGGGCAGTTTTCATTAGATTTATACTTTTTACGGTTGTTAGATTGTTTTGTTTATTTTTATTTAATAATTGTTATTGGTACAATTATTTATTATTAATATTAATTGCTATTAATTCATATTGTTATTATCCTTGTTATTATTGTTAATCGTTCCATGCATTTTGTTTTGTTTTAATTTAGTATAATGGCACAAGTCCCAAGTATTCAATTGAAATTGGTAAAATGTAGACAGATTTTGTTATAAGTATTGCCTAGCCATCGGTACTGGCAGATTATGGCTAGTGATATTTCATGTACTGATTTATAATACTTTTGTAATGAAGTATGGAATAAATCATTGTTTCATTGTTGTTCCTTCCTGTTAAGTTAGATGCTACCAAATGTTTGTATTATTACTAGTGTTGTATTACTATGTATTGTTACTAAGTTTGTTATTCTTATTGCACGTTATTTATATTTTGGTTGTTGCTGGGGAAATATTTATTGTTCTTGTTGAGATGTACTGTTATTTATGTTACTATCATATTATTTATGTTCGTTGATTAGGATCTATCTATTATTGGAAATAAAATTCGACAATAAAATAATTGTGAATAACGAAAACTATCGCAATAATGTAAAATATGATTTCCTCTATTAGTAACTTTAAATGTTTTTAATCCCATTAAAATTACTATACATTTATGTTTGAAAATTTAATTTCTGTTGACATTGTTATATTTGTTTTATATGTTCATATTGTTACATGTTATTAACAATATTAATAGTTTGAATACAATTTTGCACGTATGTCAAGAAGATGGTAGTGAGTATATTTAGTTTACCCCTCAAATGGCGACTAGCTAGAGGGTATAATAGCAAAACTGTTCGCATTTCGATTCATTTGTTTAAAAATAAAGAATTCAAGTATTATTACTATTATTATTGATCTTGTTAATATTATCGCCAACATTTTATATTATAGTTGTTAAGAAATAAATATTACCACTATTGTTAAACCTAAACCCTTTAACTAATACAATATCTACTTTGAATTTACATAGTACCAGTCTATATATCAAAATAAAAATACCTACAATATTACACCTTTAGAGAAAAGATAGCATCTCATACTCTGATCCGAACGTGACTTTAACTTTGTTACTTCACTATTTAACTAATACAATATCTACTTTGAATTTACATAGTACCAGTCTATATATCAAAATAAAAATACCTACAATATTACACCTTTAGAGAAAAGATAGCATCTCATACTCTGATCCGAACGTGACTTTAACTTTGTTACTTCACTATTTAACTAATACAATATCTACTTTGAATTTACATAGTACCAGTCTATATATCAAAATAAAAATACCTACAATATTACACCTTTAGAGAAAAGATAGCATCTCATACTCTGATCCGAACGTGACTTTAACTTTGTTACTTCACTATTTAACTAATGCAATATCTACTTTGAATTTACATAGTACCAGTCTATATATCAAAATAAAAATACCTACAATATTACACCTTTAGAGAAAAGATAGCATCTCATACTCTGATCCGAACGTGACTTTAACTTTGTTACTTCACTATTTAACTAATGCAATATCTACTTTGAATTTACATAGTACCAGTCTATATATCAAAATAAAAATACCTACAATATTACACCTTTAGAGAAAAGATAGCATCTCATACTCTGATCCGAACGTGACTTTAACTTTGTTACTTCACTATTTAACTAATACAATATCTACTTTGAATTTACATAGTACCAGTCTATATATCAAAATAAAAATACCTACAATATTACACCTTTAGAGAAAAGATAGCATCTCATACTCTGATCCGAACGTGACTTTAACTTTGTTACTTCACTATTTAACTAATGCAATATCTACTTTGAATTTACATAGTACCAGTCTATATATCAAAATAAAAATACCTACAATATTACACCTTTAGAGAAAAGATAGCATCTCATACTCTGATCCGAACGTGACTTTAACTTTGTTACTACACTATTTAACTAATGCAATATCTACTTTGAATTTACATAGTACCAGTCTATATATCAAAATAAAAATACCTACAATATTACACCTTTAGAGAAAAGATAGCATCTCATACTCTGATCCGAACGTGACTTTAACTTTGTTACTACACTATTTAACTAATACAATATCTACTTTGAATTTACATAGTACCAGTCTATATATCAAAATAAAAATACCTACAATATTACACCTTTAGAGAAAAGATAGCATCTCATACTCTGATCCGAACGTGACTTTAACTTTGTTACTACACTATTTAACTAATACAATATCTACTTTGAATTTACATAGTACCAGTCTATATATCAAAATAAAAATACCTACAATATTACACCTTTAGAGAAAAGATAGCATCTCATACTCTGATCCGAACGTGACTTTAACTTTGTTACTTCACTATTTAACTAATGCAATATCTACTTTGAATTTACATAGTACCAGTCTATATATCAAAATAAAAATACCTACAATATTACACCTTTAGAGAAAAGATAGCATCTCATACTCTGATCCGAACGTGACTTTAACTTTGTTACTTCACTATTTAACTAATACAATATCTACTTTGAATTTACATAGTACCAGTCTATATATCAAAATAAAAATACCTACAATATTACACCTTTAGAGAAAAGATAGCATCTCATACTCTGATCCGAACGTGACTTTAACTTTGTTACTACACTATTTAACTAATACAATATCTACTTTGAATTCACATAGTACCAGTCTATATATCAAAATAAAAATACCTACAATATTACACCTTTAGAGAAAAGATAGCATCTCATACTCTGATCCGAACGTGACTTTAACTTTGTTACTTCACTATTTAACTAATGCAATATCTACTTTGAATTTACATAGTACCAGTCTATATATCAAAATAAAAATACCTACAATATTACACCTTTAGAGAAAAGATAGCATCTCATACTCTGATCCGAACGTGACTTTAACTTTGTTACTACACTATTTAACTAATGCAATATCTACTTTGAATTTACATAGTACCAGTCTATATATCAAAATAAAAATACCTACAATATTACACCTTTAGAGAAAAGATAGCATCTCATACTCTGATCCGAACGTGACTTTAACTTTGTTACTACACTATTTAACAATTTATGAGAAACTCATAGTTTTGTGTTTACTTGTGTTATAAATAATCACTAATAGAAACTAATGATAAAACTAAGTTTCTAAGAAACTGTTAGCACCACATTACAAGATAGCATTAGCAAAGCCCTCTGGGGTTGATAGTGATCGCATGAACACAAAGTATTAAACTGTAAGTTTTTTAATGACAGGATGAATCAAAAGCAATTAAGAAGTACTTTTATATATCATTTCAATTGTCCTAGAAAAATTATTAATTCAGTTTTTTTCTATCTTTTAACAATAAAAATGTCTTTAAATTAGTGTTTTCACTGAATTTTAATTGTAAGATTTTAAAACCAATATGCGGAATTAAAAAAACAGAACATTTCGGACGCCCATGAGATGACCCACGTGTATATTTCCAACTCAATCCCAGACAGAAATATCATAATAGGAAGGAAGGATGGATTACAAAAGGATTAGTAGGGGAAGGGTATACATTCCATCAACTGTAGTAAAGGGTATTAAAGGTGATAGGTTTACCTGATCATATTGATCAGGAAATTTATTTATTGTCCACCCGAAAGATCGGTTCATCTCCGGATGATAACATGACGATACTATTACAGTTTACTACCCCTAACCCGACTTTCAGACCTTAAGGAAAATAAGAAGACTAATGGGTTTTTACTCATTCATAGTCGCAATCCCGTCCAAGGTCGTGAAGATAATTAGGGTGATGTGGACAGTTCCCGCGGTCACGCTCTACAACGACCGCAGTGTCGACTACATCTGTGTCTGGACATCCGTACATGGAACTGTATCAGCGGAAATCCCCGCTAGGGTCTTCGTCATCGTTCTCGTCATCAACGTCATCGTCATCACTTTTATCACTACTTACCAGGAAGACTTGCCTTAAAGCTGGGATTTCAACCTGTTATGAAATCTTAATAAGAATATAAAACTATGAAAAAGACAATACCAGGTCAAATATATTGATGAGTTTATATGATGCTGGATGGTTCCACAGCACATATAAACATTAAACACACACAAAATCTACTCCAAGGGTTAATATCACAACCAGGCGAATAAAGGTTATCGAAGATCGTTTATCACAAATATCACTTAACATCTAGGTTTTCCGGTTCACACTGCTCTGAAACTCCCCCAAACAAAATTAAACACTTAAAATATTTTGGCATAGCGAAAGAAAGCCAGCCACCTTCAGTCAATATATAGTCATTATAATTAATTTGTTGTGAGGTTGCAGCTTTTTTTCCAAAGAAATTAATGACGTTTACTACGTACATTAAAATACACTCATATTTATTACCTCGGATAAAATTGTTTACTGTTTAGATACTTACGTATTCGAGTAAAAGAAAAATATGTATTGTGTTGTGGATAATGATAATCAAAAATATTTTTAAACGTGCTTATGTTTAAAATTTAAGCCTTTTTCACTTGAACTCAACATTATTCAAAAAGTAATGTCAGTAAAAAATCTCATACAGTATTTTTGGTACGTCTCTAGAAGAATGAAATTAAGAGTTTCAAATTAATAATTAAAGAGTAATGTTTTGTGAACCCTTACGAAATTGGTTATTGGTTATTATTTTGATATTTTGAAAATACTGTATGATACTATACATGCATGTCGTGAATAATAATGGGTAGTAGTTTATTTTCACACCATCCCACACATAGAAGTTATTTCAAAGGAGTGTTTGGTGATTACACTGCGCGGCGGGTGAGAATGGCTGCTTCCTGGGCCAGGAGTACAGTCTGTGTCTTCATGTGACAATACTCGTATTGAGGCCGAGCGCCATGTCTGTGAGGGTGACGTTCGTTCTCTAACGATCATTATAGAGCTTTAGCTTAATATGGGAAAGCCAATGTCACAGGGTGAAAAGTAGCTTACTCATAAAAAAATTACAATTAGGACTTCCTCTTATTACAACTCTTTTTACTGCCTGTTAGTTATTACAAACCTACCGTGACAAAATTAAACATTTTACAATTTTAATTCAAAATGAATAAGCCAATTTCACAACATGAAATTTAGCTTATTCGCATAGAATGTAATTTATAACTATGTTTTCGGCGCACGCATGCACAATCAACATAAAAATGTAAGGTGCAGTTTGATATATGGGTTACTATGGAAACTGCTGGACAGTCTGTAGAAGTAAACCTGTGGCCTGTGAAGCAATGAGTAAAAAATACATGTGGGATTTTTGCTAAAATCCGAGAAAAGATTAAGGAACAATTCTTTACCCATATTGAACATTTTAATGAGAAAATAAATTAACTTCATAAATATATTGGACTTTTTCAAAGAAAATTCGTGAATTTAATCAACGCATTTTTGTTTATTTTATTTTACATTCCAACGGAAATCTCCACTTTTACAGTATTAAAGTAGATAAATATAAACATAGATAGATAATGGGTATAAAATATACAAAACGTTATGATGAGTTTTGTATATTTTTTATTAAATGAAGAAAAGCAATATGACATAATAATATTGTTTGAAATATGGATTAAACATGGGGAAGAGGAACAATACCAACAACCAGGATATGACATGCTGGTTCAGCTCGGGTTGGAGGCATTGCTGTGTACATGACATCTGGACTGCTACAGTACTATTACTGCCCACTTGTTGAAGTTATTTTCACTTTCACACACTCGTGTTGATATTACATGGTTTGTTTTATCGGACTGTATTACATGTTTTGAGTTTGTTACCGTATTCATCGTATCCTGGGTTTGGTGTGCCTAATGTGTTGACAAACTTGTGTTGATATTACATGGTTTGTTTTATCGGACTGTATTACATGTTTTGAGTTTGTTACCGTATTCATCGTATCCTGGGTTTGGTGTGCCTAATGTGTTGACAAACTTGTGTTGATATTACATGGTTTGTTCCATCGGACTGTATTACATGTTTTGGGTTTGTTACCGTATTCATCGTATCCTGGGTTTGGTGTGCCTAATGTGTTGACAAACTTGTGTTGATATTACATGGTTTGTTCTATCGGACTGTATTACATGTTTTGGGTTTGTTACCGTATTCATCGTATCCTGGGTTTGGTGTGCCTAATGTGTTGACAAAATTGTGTTAATATTATATGGTCTGTTTCTCCAATGTAAATGAACTGCAACCATATATAGAACTCGTAGATTATAGGCGTACTCAATGAAATCATGAAACGAACAAGCGTTTTCCCTCATAAGAGCGATGTGCAACCTAGTACACTTTTACGACTTTATTTTTATCGTACCGTAATGGAAGATGGCTCATTTTGATGATCTTACTGACTATACGCATACTAAACCCATACTTTTTTATATTTAAATAAATAAATTTAAAACATTACATCAAGTAGATTTACTCGCCAGAGTAGGACTGAAACACAAAACCGTTTTAAAATAAGAAGTGTAATATTCCCGCCAATAGTTCTGTTAGTGGAAAGTATATTATTTACAAACTCTGAATTTGAAGCGCGACATTTAATAAATTTGTCCTCTTGTTACCATATAATAATTTTTTTCGGTTCTGACAATCGGTTGCTCAAAAACCAATTGAACAGATAAGGTAATACTTTGACGGGATGTTAGACTCCTCCTACGGTAATGCTATATCACTTTGCTGGTGATATAAAACTTAAGAGGCTTTTCTCGAGCTGAAAGATGATTGAGACAACTGATGTAAGCCAACATTTACACAAGGCGATCTAAGAAGCAATAAACTTCAATCCATCAATGCATAAATAACGCTTCCTTGAAATAACCAGAATTTTATGAACAGAAGGCTTATCAAATGTAACCATGTAACAGACTGGGTTGTCAATACATTTGGTTTTAGAATCTCATCCTTTAGAGTAACTATATACAATTTCAGAGAATCGGTTTTTCGTCATGTGTTTTCTTCTTTTACTAAGCTATGCGTATTTCTATGTATTATCATCTCATACCTTTACTAACAACGTACATTATCACCCCTTTACAAAAGACCACGGGATCAGCTACAATTAACCACCTAATTCTATGAAACCCACAAGAAAATTAAAAGAATTAAACATATAAAAGATAAATGCAAAATTAGATTTTTATTTTTACAAGACAAGTGGGGTAAAATAAATAGTAATATATAAGTTATATAAAGGCTATAAATAAATAAAATAAAAAAGTAGCGGTTAGAAGCATTTGCAAAACTTATTACACCTCTTCAATCCAAAATTAAAAAAGTTATTGCTGTACTCTGTGCAAAATCATGTAACAATTTGAATATCTCTACATCTTTACGACACTAAGAAAATCGGTGTAGAACCAAAACACTAAGGTAATCACGCCTGCAGCCGCCAAAATGGTGACAGAAGAGCTGATGAGACTTTCCGTTGCATCCAAATTGTGTGAAGGCGCACCAACATCGCACGCGGTATGAACTTTTGTAGAACAATTCGACACTGTTTTTACTACCGGTATACGTCAAATTTCAGTTGAATTTTTAATTTTACAGACATATACATAAGAAATATGTAATTCATGAAATACAAAAAATACAAATTCTAATCACCGGGCTTCAAAAATAGTAATCAGTTTAAATTTAATTTTGTTATTGCAATATGAAAACATCAACTACGCAACAGTCACAGCGGTCTTTCATGTCACTACCAGATAACAACTTTAGCCTAAACGTGAATGCGATATCGTAAGATTGTTTGTTACTACTAAATTGCGTTGATAGCGATTAACGGCATATTTATGACTTCTGCCACTCAAACGTGCTGCACATATTGAAATGAACACATTTGCAATATCCATATGTCCAGCATACTTCGGACTTCCAACCCAGATACTCTGTCTGTTCGCCTGTATGAATTAATGTTTTCCACAGGATTGCTGATATTGTCTTCTCAGTGCCAGGGAGAGAGACGTCACACGAGGGATTCCAAAATCCCAGATAAAGTTACCAATCACTTACAAGATTTAAATTTTGAAAAACATTAATCATAAGAGAAAATTAGTTAAAACATAATATATAAACTTGGTCTTCTAATTGTATTATTTTATAAAAACACACCACGTTTTGGCATCACGCCATTTCAATAGTATTAATACTCAACCTATTGTATAAATACACCTCAACAGCTATTAACACAATGATTTTAATAAACGTTAATAACTTGACACAATTTTCAGTAATTCGAACACATTTATTCATTCATACATTTAGAAATTGCAGTTATACATTCCAAGAGCTATGTTAGGTCATGTAGAAATGTTACATACATAAATGTACAAATAATATTTTAACGCATATAAATATTCAATTCCAATTTTAGGGAACAGTAACTAATTGTTATTGTAGTTTTCTTTTCAATTCTCAAGTTTCTAAAGAAATCGAAGTTACTTGTTCTTTGGTTTCGGATCATTATAAGGATTTTAGGATCCTTAGGGTCGTTAGCATATTATTTATGGCCACTTTCATTAACTTTGTTGTAAATTAATGTGTATTATCTTTTGTTCTATAATTCGAGAAAATTAGAAATGTTGTTCAGACAATTTTCTTAACGTTTGTTAAATAATACACGCAATATGTTTGATACGAGCGAGACCTGTTTAAATATTCATCAACTTTTCATTTTAATAGTTTAACCAATAATATCTTATTGTATCCATTAATGTCATGTGCTAAATAATTTATTTTATTTTCATCATTCGTTAGTAGGCTATATCCACATTATATCTTCCATTGGATGGACTACAATTGATTAATATTAACCGAACACATATCAACATGTTATACAACATTCAAATCGGTCACAGACTCCCAATCACAAGTAAATTTGTGTTAGTTCTCGGCATTTAAATATTTTTAGTTGGTATTTATTTGAAACTGGTATAGGTATTATGTTATAGGTTCAGCAGGGTTATCTGATGATAACTCGACACCTGATATGTGGTAACACTGCCTGGCATGGCGCTGTGGGCGGGCCTTATCGTCAACACAAGGGAGGCGCGGTGCTGCAACGTGCTGTGAGAAGTGCTGGGCAAAACTCACCAACAATTCTTTGTATTTTTGCTTTTACTATCTCAACTCAAAGCGCGCTTAAAAAACTAGAATCGACGGTGAAATTTAATTTTAACTGGTCAAAGAGTGAACACTGTTAATTATATTCCGACCAGCAACCATTATTAGCAATCAGTCTTCTTTTGTTTGATAGGACCAATTAATCTTTGTTAGGTTTTTTAGGTTTTAAGGGTGGAAAACAGGTTTTCTACTGGACGTGGTTTTCTCAACAGTATATCGTATAATATATTAGGACTTTACCATACATTACATAAGAATATTATCATTGTTCATATTTGTTAGATTTTTAGCATGTTGCATAAATTGACAATCTTTCAATTTTGCGCTGAAAATGGAAACGTTTACTGTAATGTAATTTGTTATCACCCCAAACAATATACTGTAATACTGAGCAATACCGTAATCTAAAATTCTTTTCAAAGAGACTTTTTTAACTATGACTTCATTCTCGTTAACGGCCACATTAAAATATTTTTTGTAATCAATATATAGATAGCAATGAACACATGATAACCAATTTTCAGTCAGGAGACATTAAATATTAATTAAGAAAAGAGCGGAACATATTTATTGTTAGTTTAAAATTAATTATTGACAATGGATGATTTGAAAGGATACAGTGTATGAGTACACCAGACCATCGCTAAGTGTAGCCGACAGGCCGTGGGATGAAATATAATATTGTCATTATAAAACTCGATCAAAATTTAAAAAACAACTATAGGATTAGAATTAGGCTAAATTAACAAAAAGGAAACACATAAAATGCACTAATACTACTCTAGATTCCAGCATTACATGGAATTGGAGACTAAGTAGGAAATTCTATCACGGCTTATCCTGCGTCCTGAGAGCTCGGCTTCCTACTATCGCATTTACTATTAGCGGCATTTACTGTAGGGGAAAAGACACGATGGCGAACGTTGAGGGAGGGAAATGGGCAGTTGCCCTTCATCCTTACTTTTTATTAATATCGCTACTGTATGAAGACCCGATTAATTTTAGTTCGAAAAGTTACTTCACATTATATTATGTTGACTCCATCCAAATTCTATGTGATGCATCACATAAGTTGTCCAGTCTACACCGCTTTGAAACATTGTTAACACAACTACATTCTTGAAATGTTTCGGTCTCACTGTGAAGAGCCATCTTCAGCCAACATAATACAGTATGTTAAAACTGAAACTGACAATGAAAAATTCTGCCTATCTATACAGCTGAATTGAACGGGACGGAGTTGTGACGTGGTTGGCTGATCTGGACAATTCACACGATAGTCATGATTCCACCGCTAAAGCCTGGGAAGATTGTCCGCTTCTCTTTTCTCAGATTAAACCACATTCCCATTGCAGAGACATAGGTGTTCAATTTTAACATAATACGGGACCCTATACTTGGCCATACTCTTTGGTTGGGTTGTGGTTTGTTGTTTAAAATAACCTATTGTGGCAACGAGTGGTACAAACAAGTGAATCTGTGCGGTTATTTACAACTCAATATTATGTTTTTATCGCGATAAAGAAACAAGAATTCGATAAAACTGAAGAATTTTAAATTGGGGGTGTGAAAACAATTGGCCAAACTTCATTTCAAAGAGTTTTAATCAATAACCTACCAATCTCGCAATTTGTTAAACTAACAGCATCATAGCATACTCAAGGCATGGATTCGAAAATATCGGCTATGTAACCGGCGAACATCACAGTTTAAAATTACCATCTTCAGTGTAATCATAACCACTCCGCAACTGTATAATCGCATATGCGCGTTGTTTGCCGTGTCATTAGGTGTTCGCGGTTGGCGGTTAAACCGCTTCTTTGCTAACGTAGTAGCCTACTTCTGTTGCAACCATCTAACCACCTTTAGACAACTGCGACAGTTTTGAATATTCATTTACTTATGTAAGCTTAACAATATTCTTCTTCTGCCTGTCTATCTGCACATCTTTGTCAGCCTGTCTGCCTATCTACTGTCCGTCTTTTACAGGATATCTCGAGAGCAAAATGTGCTACAGACTTGAAATTTTGTATGAAGCTTCATTTACACGAAGGCAAGATTGGGTTTGATTATGGTGTACTGTATATGCGTCCATTAGACATGGCTGAACGTTAGCGATGGCTATCACTCAAGAATATATCCACCAGGAAGTTATTGGGGTAACATCCCTCATAGCCTCAAAGCTTAAGCGCGCTCCTGTGTTGTGATACTGCTTGCTACCTTGTATGTATAGTTTAGGTACAGGATAGTTTAGAACATCTGCACCAAACCTTAAATAATAAAGAAGGTTATAATTTAAAAATACCTTATTCTACTTATGTTTCATCTTATATTTACAGCATTTTATTGTGCTTGCTTCTTCTTTTGTTAAATCAAATTTTCAACGTATCATTGCCCTCGGATCAAGGACAAATATAAGTTCCACCTAAGACCAGTTTTTCTCACACTATTTTTACAACAGCTCCACTGGTCATAAACATGATTGCATAGCTTATTAAAGTATTCAACATTGCACATTAAACTAAAATTACAATAGCCTGCTCACAACTTCTAACCGACTTTGTAACCCACCCTCTTTAATTTAGCATAGCCTACCAGTGGCTAACATCAGGTTGGCACAATTGATGGCTAACAGCAATTCAATTTAACTATCATTCAAAATATCCTGAAAATAGGATGTTGGATAGTTGTATGAGGATTACCAGCGTTCTATTTTTAGTATGTTTTGTAAAAACAAGATATGAAATATTTACAGTATTTAAAATAAATATACCAGTAGTGTTTTGGAACCACAATCAAACAATCTTTCTAATTATTACTTTTTTAATTCACACAGCTAACTATAATAGCTGTATTTTGATTTTCAAGTTGACTTTCAGTATGTTTTGTTTCGTCAGGTAGTGGTCATTATACTGATGTTGGACGGTTTTTTTTTAGTTTAGAGACAACAAGCAAAAAACCTAGTGTTAAGAGCACTAAAGTAGGAGAAAAAAGAACAAAATTTGTATACAGGGTGGCTGGTCATCAGTGTAAAAAATTTTTGGGTGAAATTACAAAGTAAATGAAGTGTAATGATGCATATAAGAGGTTCCAAGTAAAAAAAAATTGCTTCAAAAAGAATTATTTTAATTTTTTCAAAAATAACCATGTTTTTAAACATATTACAGCAATTTCTCAACTACCTGTAAACGTATTTGAGTAAATGACGTAATTTTCGTATTCTACATTAAATTTTGAATAGGAATAAGTGAAAATTTTAAAGGATCAATAATAAAAACTCCATTGTTAATAGTTCCAAAGTTTAAAATTTAAGTATCTGTTAAAAATAAAAAAAACATTGGCCTATTGTATTTTTCTACACCCTGTATACAAGAAGGTAGCTAAATATTTTAAAAACTGCGCCATTTTATAAGCTTTCCAACCATACACTACACTATTGCGGTTTAGATCTGCATATGTTCATTTTAGTATTTTGAAATCTCCAAAACACGGGGTGCAGAAAAACGGTTAAAAGGCAATTTATAACAAAAAAGGGGTAATCTAAACGTAGAAAATAGTATTAATTTACTAGTGCCATAATAATCTTATTTTGATTATCAAAAACTAATATTTTCGCTATTCATTTCATGGCCATAAATCGTTATCTAACTATCAAAACAACACTGGTATTTTGAATTATTCTTATCTATTAGATAATGATAAGATAAAATGGTTTATTCCTGTTTTCTTCTTCATGTTATTTTTTATCTTCTGATCAAGCAAATACCTGCTTAGATAAAACATTGAGGTCAGTCAGTTGAGCATAATCAAGTATTTTTTAAAAACATTTGGCCCAATCCAATTAAAAGCGAAATATTAGATTTTTTGAATCATGTGCAATTATAATAACATTAAATTTGTATAAATACAAAATATTAATGTTTAAAATTTTTTTGTTTTTTTTTTCTTTGACTTAACATGTTAAAGAATTTCAAAAAAATTTTGTTAAGATTTTAAACAAATAGTAAGCATGTATTCAGCGAAACTTTTGTTCTAGTTATAGTTTGAACAGTTTTTAAGTTCCCTGTGTTTTCTTGTATTCAAACCACTGAAACAAACATATTCAGATTCAAACTTCAATAGTGTGGTGTATGGTTGGAAAGCTTATAAAATGGCGCAGTTTTTAAAATATTTAGCTACCTTCTTGTATACAGGGTGTAGAAAAATACAATAGACCAATGTTTTTTTTATTTTTAACAGATACTTAAATTTTAAACTTTGGAACTATTAACAATGGAGTTTTTATTATTGATCCTTTAAAATTTTCACTTATTCCTATTCAAAATTTAATGTAGAATACGAAAATTACGTCATTTACTCAAATACGTTTACAGGTAGTTGAGAAATTGCTGTAATATGTTTAAAAACATGGTTATTTTTGAAAAAATTAAAATAATTCTTTTTGAAGCCAATTTTTTTTTACTTGGAACCTCTTATATGCATCATTACACTTCATTTACTTTGTAATTTCACCCAAAAATGTTTGTAACACTGATGACCAGCCACCCTGTATATGTGTTAAATGCAAGAAAGGGCTGCACAGTTTTACTCTTCTCACGTCTGCTGAGTTTTTTTGTTTGTTTATGATTCTTCTATTTGTACGTATATGTAAAACAAGGCAAGATATTGATGATTCCCATGAGTCACTAATACTGTTATACCAAGCATAAACACTACTAGACATGTATTTACAAAGTAGTGTCTACGTTTCCAATTTGTTCAATGATTTCTTCATTAATGTGTCGAATGCAAGTTCATCTTCCACATCGTTGTCTCTTCTTCAACAACAATCAAGTGCAAGAGTGTCTTCATTTTTCTTTTCACCTGTTTCTGAAGTGGAAGTATCTGACATCATCAGATCTATTAAAGTAAAGGTTTCTTCTGGCTTCGACAATATATCATCTAAGCTTCTTAAATCATGTACGGAGTATTTTGTTAGGCCACTTGCCCATTTGATAAATTTTTCATTTGAAAATGGCGTGGTTCCTGACATTTTAAAGTTGTCTATAGTGAAGCCATTGCATAAAAGGGGACTGGTTGAGGAACTTGATAATTTCAGGCCATAAACAACCCTAGTTAGTAGTAGCAATCATCAGCACTTCTACATAGCAAGCTATTTGGATGGCCTGTTTAAAACAACTGGATTGTTTTTAATAGTAAACAATATATCCTGTAGTAATTTCAATGTTCATTAAAGGCTACACCATTTTGAGGACTCCCAGGCACTACAGAAAACAAATAATTGTTACTGTCTATAACGATTTTGTTATTCTTGCTGCATATTATATAAAACTATGCTTGTTATTTAACATGAAATTACAATTTATTAGTTGTGGAAATTCCATACGTTGACGTAAATACTAGGAAAAGATGCTTTTCTGACGAGCAGATTGTCAAGACGGGTGTGCCAAGGGCTCCATTCTAGGACCCTTCCTCTTTATTTTGTATGTGAATGACCTCAGCAGTTGTGTTTCGAGGGACTTGTTGTGTTTGTTTGCTGACGACACATCACTTGTAATTGATGAGTCTTGCCGTTTCAATATGGAGATGAATACGTTTGTTCAGTGTAATTCAATAGTCCAGTGGTTTCAGAGTAATGGTTTGGCCGTGAATGCTGATAAAACTACATTGCTGGATTTTCCGCTTTCATCAAGACGCAATGACTCTTTGAGTGTTTGGGTTGGCGAAGCAGAGGTTTGTTCTGAGCAGATGGTCAAGTTTTTAGGTCTAATTGTCGATAGGAATCTTAGCTTCTCCTTTCATGTAAATCATGTCGCACATAAAGTCTGTGCTGGTTTTTTTGTTCTTCGTAGACTTTCATCTTTCACGGGAACCGATGTGCTTCTGACTTCATATTTTGCATTGGTTTATCCCTACCTTTCATACGCTGTTGAGATTTGGGGTTTTGAAAATTGCAGAACAAAACATGTCTTTCTTTTGCAGAAGAAAGCGGTGAGAGCTATTGCTGGCATCCGTCAATCAGAATCCTGCAAATCACATTTTAAGAAGTTCAATCTGCTTACTTTTCCAAGTATATATATTTACCACACATTGGTATTTTTGAAGCAAAACCAGGGCATTTTCGAGTCACTAATTCCACAGTCCAGACATTACCTCAGAAATAGCAACAAATTAAATATTCCCCCCCATGCGACCTCTTTTTTCAAACATCACTGTTTTTATAATGCTGTAATTTTTTATAATGCTGTATTTTTTTATAATTCTCTTCCTCTGGACCTAAAGAATGTAAATGATGAAATGGTCTTTAAGAGAACACAGAAGGCTTTTTTAATAGAAAAATATTTCTACATCCTCAGTGAATTTATTTGTAAATAGTCTGTATGTATAGATGTAAACTGTACTTGTATTTTTTTATATTTATGACGCAATCCAATGCATGTTATATGTCTGTTTGGAAATAAAGGATATTTGATTTTATTTTATTTGAAATGAAATGTTTTCCTGGTAAGTAAAATTTTTAATGTTTTTGAAGTAAGCATTTTAAAATTTTGAGCTTTTAAACTAAATTAAAAGAGGAATTAAGCCATTTACCTAATGTGCCAATGTGATTTTTTTTCTACTGCATTTTGAGTAAAAGTAAAAAATTATTTGTTTTCTTTTTAACTAAAAAAAATAAACAAATTTGAATGTATAATTTATAATTCTATGTTTTAAATATATGTATCTAGGAATAATAAAAAAAGAAATAGGAATTTTTTTTCTTTAAGAAAATGAGCAATTTTTGGCCAAAAGTGGCTGGCAATCTTGTTACAGACGCGTGTGAAGGCCAGGTATGCTTGGTACTGGAAGGGTTAAATTATCTATATCAATAAAAATGAATTTCCGTTCGTTAGTCTCGCTCAAACTCGAGAATGGCTGAACCGATTTGTCTAATTTTGGTCTTGAAATGTTCGTGGAAGTCCAGGGAAGGTTTAAACGATGAGAAAATATAACAAAATTGCAAGGAAAATACTAAAGACGACAATTTGATTTTCTCATACAAACTGTTCTTACCTGTCAAACATTTGATTGATGTTCATGTATCCATAATTAGTCTGTGTTGGGTGCGTTTAGAAATATACATTGAAATTCACAGACCCGGTGTTGCCAAATTAACTACTTTATAGCTAGATCATCTATAAAATATTCCTATTGATCATTAAAGTTAAAAATAAATCATTTAAATAATAATAACTAAATTTATCAATTTCATTCTTTTAATTTTGTTTGTTTGTGTTTTCTTTTGTTTTGTTCTTTTCACACGTATCTGGACGGCGCACTACGCAATATTTTTCAATCTGTGGTTTGTCTTGACTGGACGTGAAAAAAAAGCTGTCGCCATTATAGGTTAACATTATTAGTGCAAGAAAACATTAATATCAGATACTGCTTACAATACCGAGAAGAAAACGACCTAACATAGGTCGTCGAAGTAGATCGAATGTGCGGCGAGCTACCTCACGCGCTAATCGCACTGATGACCAGCAAGAGACTGATAATGATAACAGTCCTATTGGTATGGCACATTTGCGTTCTACAGTAAATCAGAATGAATACCCGGTTCTGCAATACATAATAAGGGTTTAAATTAATATGGTTTATGTTAAGAGGTACCGTAAGTGAAACGAAGTTCACCTGGTTAGCTAGTATAGTTATAAAATTATATATTTTAACATTTAACATCCAATCCACTAAAGCTGTTTAAACACAACTTTTAAATCCTGATTCTAACCAAATGTATTATTTACACATAATCTGACAAGGATATAGTAAGTAATGTAAAGCATGACAAAGTGATAGAAAGAGAGAGTGGACAATAAGTCACTGATGATAATCAAACATTCAACATTTCAACAATACAATGTTATAAATAACATGAAACACAACAGACTTTTGTGATATGATTCGGCCAATGAGAGCACCAGCATCATGACTCCTTTCACCAATGGGAAGATGAACATTATGAGTCCACTTGGTCTTCCAACAGACCAAAGATAAACCATTCCACTGTGGTGTTATGAAAGGAAAACTTTGTCCAAATTAAGATTCTATTTCAGATATTAGGAATGATACAATAATGATGAAAGCGTAAAAAAATGCAACACTGATAGCAAAAATGATTGTTGATCTTGCTGAAATAGTATACAAATGTCTTACAAGCCCAATAGATTATGGGTCATTATTTTAGATAATTTTATAACTGATTTGCTATTATTACTTAACTATAAGTTTAATTATTATCTGACACATGAAACGATAACTTTAATGTTTTTTCTCTTAAATAAACCATGATAAATACAGTACTGCAACAGTATTTTTTCAGACATTTGCTACTGTTCAGCCCTACAAGAAATCAGTGACAGTATGTTTTGAGATCTGTATTCTGATCTCTTCCTCAGATGGATGACTTACATTTCTACAATCTGGGTTAAAATAAACAAATCATGGCAGAATGTTGTGACACACATCAGACAGGAATCCTAATACACATGTTGTGTGCCAACTCCATACAAACTATGTCTAAAACATGCATTTAACTAAACAAAAACCCTTTATTAAAACTGAACTACACAATACACCCCGCAATTGGTCTGCACCGACAGAATCCACTACAATGACAGTGAGCATGTGACAATAGCTGACAGCACTTTTCTCACCAAAGTGGTCTGTCTGGTCAATGGAAAAATATACAAAAATGATTCCATTGAACAAAAAGTATACAAATAGTGTCTTAAATACCCTAAATACCTAATTAAAATAGACCACTAGATGATGATAACTTAATATTTGTATGAGCTGTAATTTAATAATAACAGTGAAAGAAAATTGTAATTATAGGAATTAGGTGTTCTAAAATTTAATTTAAAATATAAAATCTTGTGAAGTTTATAAAATTAATGTTTACTTTTTTGTTTGAAAATTAAATTTAAACTTTTTTTAATTTTTGATTATACATGAATATTAAATGTGTGATGTCATAAACTTTTCTCTGCTTAATTAAAGATTTCCTTTAAAAAAAAACTTTCTCGTGTTTCATATTTGAAATGCAATTTTTAGTTAATCAATATACTTTGCTTAGGTTTTTCATTTTTAATCCAACATTATTTTATTAAAATTGGGAATAAAACATAACAGTTAAATTATACTTAGAAGCGATTAATATTATTTAGTCAATCCCATAAACTATCAAATTGTTGCTGTTATCTATTGGTAGATAGTAAATCAAAAATCTTTATATTTTTAAAAATCTGCTTTTACAATTACTTTTAGAACAGAATTTCTGACAACTTATTGATTTTCTTTCCTGATTATGATCCCCAAATCAAAAACCACTTCCGTTTGAAAACATACATGCATACATAAATGTGTTCTTGCAATATAATAACTGTAACCAAGTTAGATAACTGGTCCGAATCAGTTAGATATCAGCCATTCTTTTCAAACATACACCTAAGGGTATAAAAATTAATTACTGAATTTCCTAATATAACCGTTAATAAAGCCTTCAAAACATCTAATAAAAGTAGAACTGATAATATTTTGCATTAAAAAAAAAATTATTTTGTCATTTTCTTTAGCTTTGAAGTTGTAGCTTTCTTACTGGCTAGATGTAACCAAACATATGTTTTTTTTGGACAGCTGATACATTGTTAATAGTTTCCCTCCAAACAAATTGAGGTTATGTTCAAGAAGATTGAAGTTTTTCTCTTCAACTGGGGAAATTTTCATTTTGATTTGGTAAGTTTTTGCTGGTTTTTTTAACTAATACAAAAATCAATTCTTGATGTCACGTCCGTAACAAAAAACTACTAAAAGTTTAAATACCAATTGTAATAGTTGGTTAATCAACATGAAATTTTATAAAAGTTAGGAGTGTACCTTTTTTAATTAATTGGTAGTCTTTATAGTGAATGAATAAAAATATTTTCGACAAAAAATAAGTGTTACAGACGTGACATCTCGTACTGTTAAACACGATTAATATCTTGTCTGATATGGAAAAGGCAGTGTTTTAACAGCTTGTGTGTGCTTTTAAAACCTATAGGCCTACTTGAAGTTTGTTTTTGTACCTTGCAGTGATTTCAGTAGCCTAGGCTTACATGGTGCCTTGTGTTTCCAACCTTAAAAAAATGTGGTGCTAAACATTAAACTTCGTTTGAGTAAAATATGCCAATATAATTAAGGTTGTGGGGAGTGGTGATATCAAAACCCTTAGATAGCCTACAGTTATTTGTAATTTTAATGGATTCTAAACAACAGTAAAAGGTTAAACCTTCACTTGTCTTCATTGGGCATTCCTATTCGCCAGTTACTGAGTTACTGGACATACCCACACCGCAACTGGATGAAGTGGGCAGATGTGATCACCGCTTAGGCCTACTGATTACAAAGAGGTTACATTTCTAGTTTATGTTATAGTCTTAAACTTATAGTTTTGGAGTGGTTATTTAAAACTAATATAACCTGTTTTATTTTTTCCAGAAAATGTCGAGTAGAGATCGTGTTGCCAAATGCAGAGCGAAGAAGAAGAAAAATCCAACTAAGTGGCAAGAGCATCTTGAGAAAGATAAGTTGCGTAAGAGAGTCGTCAGAGCTAAGGAAAAAGAAGATTTACATGGTGATAATAAACTTTTACTCCTAAAAAGGGAAAAAGATAGGGAAAGACAGCGTCGTTGCAGGTTGAGAAAGAAAAAATGTTAATGTTGAAGTCTCTGGGTCTGATCTTGGCTCTTACAAAAGTCCAAGAACCCTAGGAAAGGCTGTGAAGAAGGTAAAAGCTTTGTTGCCTAAGAGTCCGTCAAAAAAACGTGCAGTTTTTAAGCGTTTAATGTATGAAAACCTTGGTCCTGAGATAGTTAAAAATATTTTAAAACAAGAAAATCTGGATCAAGACAACTATCAGAAGAGTGCAAACAGAGCGTGATTGAATTTTATTAACAATGATGAGATTAGCCGTCAGGCTCCAGGAAAAAAGGGATGTCAAATCTGTAAAGGACCCTCTTACTGGGTAAACGGGGCCTGATCCAAATTCGCCATATGGTTATGGGAATTAGAGAGGCTTATGAACAGTTTAAAAGTTCGCATCCAGACGAGAAGATTTCAAAATCTAAGTTTTATAGCTTGCGGCCTAAACACATCCTGCCCTTAAGTGAGATGCCCCCATACAGTATGTGTTTGCATTAAACACGCCAACTTCTCGTTCTTGATTGAACCAATATCTAAATTTCATCCTGCATTCCCAAAAACTCATAATGAGCTTTTAGGGTCAGTTTGTTGTGATACAGAATCAGTGACCTGTATGACAAATGAATGCGAGAACTGTATTCAAAAATTAGAGACTCTGCTGAGTTCTGATGTTGATATGAATAAAAGGCTCAAGTGGAAGGAGTGGAAAACAGTAAATAATAGACCTAAGTTGGTAGAAAATACTACAACGTTGAAGAGGATGGTTTTAACATTAAACAGTCAACTAGCTGCATTTAAGACGCCACACATATATTAAAAGAGTACAGGCACAATACTTTGAGAAGTGTAAAAAATCTTTGACCAAGAACCCCAAAAGTGCTGTAATGCAAGTAGACTTTGCAGAAAATTATTCGATCATCCAACAGGATGAAATTCAAAAGCGCTCACTGGGCTCATAACCAAACTACAATATTTACCTGTTGTATTTGGCACAATGACAAAGTATACAGTTTTGCTGTCATAAGTGATGACTTGAAACACAGCAAAAACTCAGTGTTTGCTTTTATGAAGGCAATTATAGTTAAATTTTAAGGAAGTAGTTCCACAAGTAAATAAGTTGATTGTTTTTTCAGACAACTGTGCAGGCCAATTTAAGAGCCGGTATAATGTCGCAATTGTCTGCTACGCTGAGAAAGATTTTGGAGTTACGTTTGGAGTGGAATTTTTTGCTTCGGGGCACGGCAAAAGGGGCAGTTGATGGAGTGGGAGGTTCTGTCAAGAAGAGAACTGTCTGGAGGGAAGTTCAAGGGAGGCAATGTTTTGTGAGCACGCCTTATGATTTTTATGAGGACAGCCAAAGTAAAGTGCAAAGAGACTGTCATTTTATTTGTCCCACAGGCTGAAGTAGATTCAGTTGCAACACTCCTCACTAAAAGATGGGACAACCTGATTGAGATACCTAAAATACAATCTATGCATCACTTTCAGGGGTATGACGATAACTACATGCTCATTGGTAAGACATCGGTTGATTTGATGTTTAAAAGTTCCAATTGTAGAAGAATCTTTAAGTGATGAACCTTCAAGTGAAGAAGAAGACAACCCTTCTAGTTCAATGACTCTAACAAAAGAAGATCATAGACCGCTTCTAATAGGTTTAAGGATGTGTATACTGACTCTGAGGACAGCTCTAAAGAAGAAGAAGAAAATACAACGAAACCTGCTCCATACACATTTGATGAATTGAAGCTGGATGTGTACCTTGTCGTCTCATTTACCACGGTAAAAAGACTTTGAATTTTGTGGCAGTAACTCAAGGAGAAGTACAGCCTGATCGTGAAATTGAAGTTATGTTTATGGAACCTTATGGAGGCAAATCTACGTTTAAGCCTAATGAAAAATGACATAAGCTTTATATCTTGTGACCAGATCGTTGGCATTTTGCCTAAAACCTGATATAATTACCAAGGGGAGGTAGAATTCTTTACCAGTTTAAAAATGATGTTGCTCTGTAAAAGTTAGGACTTGGACTTTTGTCAAGCTCTGTCACTAAGACAATTTAGTCATTATTTTATTTATTATTATTATTTTATTGTTACTGACTAGTCAGTAATATTCTTCTTGTAATTTTTTTACATTATTTCAGGTTTTAGATCAGGTAAAGTTTTTCCACCACTCACGGTGATTTTTCTCTCGCCCATGGCGATTTTAGCCCTCACACACATATATTACATGATTATATTATTATTAATTATATTATTACATATAATATATGTTAAAGTGTGCATTGTGTCAAATAAATGGTTTTTAATGAGAAATTTTACTTTATTGTCACGTCCGTAACAAACCCCAGTCACGTCCGTAACAATGTTTACATTTTTTTATTTTTTATTTCCAATGTTTTCTGATTAGACATTAATGTTTCCCAGTAGGAAATTTTCTTTAAGACTATCACAGATAATTTTAAATTGCATATTTCTCAAATAATTAACAGACTTTTAAACAGTTGTCATACTATGTCAGAACCTAGGTGCTTTTCACGTCACGTCCGTAACACCAACTCTATTAGAATATGGCATTAAAACAAAATAATGTTATGTATTTTATATTCAGGATGAAAATTGTATACACATTTGTCTATCTGCTTGGTATTAAATATTTATAGAAAAAAAAACTTTAATTTTTATTCTAATGAGAAGGTGTGTAACTGTCACGTCCGCAACAAAAGAATGGCTGATATCATGACATTTTTCTATACATTAATGTAGTAGGCAGGAAGGGTTGATTCAATGCGAATGTTTAGTTTATCTCCTTTTTACCTTCCACTTAGTGTATCATCTGAAATCTGACAATGTCACAGACTTTATTCCTGCAATATTTTGTAGTCCAGATGTCTCTAATGTCAAAACAATGGAAATAGTTTGTTTTGAACATCTCCATAGCCGAGACAATCTCTTTAACACATTTCTTTATCTCTTTAATGAACATGTACTCCAGATACCAGGTGACAAGTCTGTGACAGTGTCTGATTTCAGACAATAATAGGAGTATGCTTTTATCTATGTTAAAAGACAGAGGTTTACACAGCCAATAGTGTATTTGCATAGTGTATTACTAAGATTACATATTAAATATTTACAACAAATTTACTCAAAGCTACATTTAGGCAAGGAAATATAAAATGGAATATTAACTAATTGTGATTACTTTGTAAAAAAAAAACTCTAAACAGCATAGTAATGTACAATTTGAGTAATGAAGCTTAATTATACTAACAAGGTAGGAGTATGCCAAACCACGTGTCATTTAACAGTCTTCATCGTTGTTAAGTGCAAAATTTCAAATCTATAGCTCATTTTTTTACTCTCAAGATGGATGTCCTCTAGATAGTTAGTCTACATAATGTGAAAGGCTCAGCCAAATTCCATAAAGAGACAACCACATCATTAAACACAACGCTGCCTCAGCAAAAATGACGTTAAATGTCAAACTTCAAGCCCATAGCTTAATATTTCATTGAAAATAAACACAAAGCCTGATAAACAGACAATCAAGACAAAAGAGCAATATCGCCCACAACCTTTAGTGATAGCTGAGAAAAATATACAAAATGTTAAGTTTATCAATCAATTTATAATCAAGTCTTTCTAGATATATCATCATGAGTCATTCTGAGTGGGCATGTCTGTGGACTTTGCTAACTCATCTAAATCCAATGCTAAGACATACACCATCAACGAACTCTATCTTGTTTGTATACAAATGAACTCATATAACGAGAACCCGAAATCATATTATCATTAGCATTTCTACCAGGAACTAAATTGTATTAATAGTTAAATATGAAAAGATTATAATACTATAAATGAAATGTTATATGTTAAGTTCAATAAAATTAGCCTACACACTGCACTAGATACACAATTTCTACAAATTATTAAAACCAACAATAATTATGTCATAATAGTCCAAAGAGACATAATTTCTCTTTTAGAATTATACTATTAGACATTAAATGTATGAATGAAAATGTACTTTAAGACAGGCACCAATTTATTATTAATGTAATTAATATTTTCACCTGCAACTCTGGTTTAGGTCTCGAAAAACCTGTTCAAGAACTGCAATATGAGTACCATCCCTTATCAACCCTTCATAAAAAAAAAACACGTGATTCAGACAGTGGGTACCAGGTTGTGACCGTGGACTCAGCTTCCATCCCTTAAGAAGTAGGTAAGGAATGGCCTTGTTAGGTGTGTACCTATTGTCCGTTTACCATTTGTACTACCTTTAAAATATCCTAAACACTAAATAGATCTCAGACCTTTGCTAAACCTGTGTAACGATCTCTATATTTTTTTAGGGTGAGGCCCTATGCTCTTTTAAGTCATAAATAAGTTATAGCTTCTCTCGATGATTTCATAGTGCATAGAAGGACTCTGACTGGTGAGGACAGTCCCAACGGTCACCACACACAACCACTGCAGTGTAATCTGTAATGATCAGTAGCGAAAAGTGGCTTTGATAATATGTTTTAATAACTTTTATAGTCTATGTATTCTTATATAATTCATTCCTATTTGTTTCTTTTCCCGATAAACAGTACGCAACACGAACCTTTCAGGTAGCAGCATATTTTAACGTGTCATGATCTTATAGACAATTGTATTATCAAACATGGTAGTATGAGGTACGGTACGGCGGTCATTATTTATGTGGGCATCATATTGTAATAGTCCATGGGTGGCAAATTTTTGTATCCGCCTCTGTGTTTGTATATATGGCAGTATAAAAGTTAATTTAAATTACAAAAAGAGTCATTAAAGTAATATACCAATTGAGATGGTATCAGTCGGTGAAAAATAACTACACCGTGATAGCCATTTTGTCTACGAATTACAAAAATTACCAAGAAATAACTATAAAGATTAGTAAATTTATGTAAACAATATTGCATATTGCTAATACTTGAACAATGACTTTACATTTTACTTATCAAACAATTGTTTTTAGATGCTAAATTGAACTTGTCTTAGGTCAAGCCAGAGTACATGACCTGCTAAATTGCTTGGTTTATTAAAGAATATGATGCGTTGCAAGATAAATTATATACATATGTCATCGAAATAATTGGGAATGTCTGGGGCAGAATTGTCATTTCTTTTTCCTTTTCTTACAGCACCATCTTTGGCAGTCAAGCAAAGCAAAATATTATACTGTTTTGGTCAGTAAACATCTTTATTTTTTATGTTTTTTTAAATTAATTATTCTTACTTTCATATACAAATAAACTCAATATAGAATTTAATGGAAATCTATAAAATAAATCTGAACATAAAATTAATTAAAACACAAACTGTCACCCAATAAGTTTGTGTTTTAATTAATTTTATGTTCAGATTTATTTTATAGATTTCCATTAAATTCTATATTGAGTTTATTTGTATATGAAAGTAAGAATAATTAATTTAAAAAACATATATATTGACTTCTTGTATTATACGCATTACCCAATCAATATGGAATGCATGGTTAATCAAAATCAAGATATCTCATAGAATGGGAGATATAAACCCATGCTCTGAGTTCTGATAAAGACATCAGTAAAATTGATAAATAAATAAAATAAGAAAAAATCCTGAGATGTCAGGTTTAGGGAATGCTGAGCCATACATGTGTATCTTGACCAATCCATTTACCTAGAAAGTAGTTAGTTATTATGGAAACCTCAGACATCTGTAAAGATTTGCAAGCTCAGATGCTATGTTTTTTATCAGATTCATCAAGCTGTGAGAAAAGTTTTCCATCGTATCTAAATGCACTATTCCGTTGATGAAAAGAAAGAGCCATTTACTTTTCTTTTATTCAATGCATAACAACACTTAAAAGTGTGCTATCACAAATGTACTTCAAGGTTTATTGTAATTTCACTGAACCAAATCCTACAGTTGTGTTTATTAATTCTACTACACTCGAGTTAAAACTGTTTCATAACCAAATACTACGTTTCCAGTGAAATCTTCATTTTTATCCAACTAATGTATACAGTTCCCTACAAATGTCATGTCAAGCACTTGGAGAGTCCATTTAATTCTCGCACCATTGTGAATATGTTATGCTTGGAGTATATATATTTTTTCAATACAGATTTTTAAGATTGCTCACAAAGCCTTGCATCACTTGCTCTGTGACATCACAAGACACACTGAGATGACCCGAGGAATTTTGTCTTATTGAACATTCAGTTCCAACAAAACACAAGCGACTCATGATTTGTTAACCTACTTAAACTACACAATATTTATTGTGTTAACTTATTGTGTTAAAGCACAGATATTTTTCAAACCTACAGTCTACAGTAATATAATCTTAAACTTAACCTGTGCATCAAAGATTAAAAGATAACCTTAAACATTGGCCATGGAAGCACTCAACAGAGATCAACAGAATAAATTCTAACAATGCCTACTTGAATACTACTTTATCTATCACAAATAAAATTCCTGGATCTTTAGTAGCATATCAAGTGTACTTCATTATTTTGATTTTTTTTATATTGTTAATAGGAACTCCAGAAACTTGCTATAAATTTAACTCATGATCCCAATTCCAGACAACTGCAACCCCACATTTTGGCACCAATACTGAATCAAATTTATTTATTTATTCATTACTATTGCCTCATCCATCTCAACTTACCCATCTTAACAGTATTCATCAACAATGACTCTATTATGGAAGTAATTGACCCATGATAGTCTAGAGGCAGGACCAAACTGCCAACCGTTATATTAACAATTATTACATTAAAGACACACTGACCACTGCCAACCTCAGAAACAAAATCTCCTAATAATGTTTAAAATGCCATCTAATCTCTTTGAATCCCAGGGCTGTTATAGTAGTAAGTGACAATGTCTCCTCGAGATCACAACTGGACAGTAATAGTTAAAGTCTATAACTATGTATTAATCTATCAATATTCTCAATAAAACCATGCTGACTTACTTAGAACCAATTTATGTGAGATCTGCAGAGCCATTGTTATCGCTGTGAGAGAATCCCCAAGCAGTGCCTGGGCTGCAGTTTTTCAGCCCCCATTATTTGGCAATCCTGAAAAAACAAAGTATATCAAACATGTTACTTGAAGCAACAAAGCTGTCCAGACTCATACACCACCTATCAATTAACCAGCTACTGACACCTGAACAACATGGTTTCCTGCCAGACAAATCAACAATAACAGCACTGATAGGTCTAGTGGAGTTTTTGGCTGACCAATTGGAAGACGGAAACACATCCACTGCCATCTTGCTTGACTATAGTAAAGCTTTCGACTGCCTTAGCCATGACCATCACCTATCAAAATTGACTACTCTTGGGATACAAGGACAAGCTCTTAACTGGTTCAGAAGTTATCTCACCGGACGAAGACAGATGACTGAGGTGAAGTACACAACCAGGGGTTTAACATGCCAAACAACATCAGGGCTGCAAACCGTCACCCGAGGAGTGCCCCAGGGATCTGTGCTCGGGCCAGTCCTTTTCATTCTGTACACCAATGACTTCCCCCGATACATGGAAAACTACAGCAGCACAGTAATGTATGCTGATGACACTGTGCTCCTACTGAGTAAAAAACAACAAGAAGACCTTGAAATAGCTGCTTATACTGCCGTCAACATGGCAGTACAATACTGTCATGGTAATGACCTTGTCGTGAATGAGAAAAAGACGAAGCAGCTAGTTCTAGGAAGGCATAAAGACACAACTGGAAGACTGCCTGAAGTGGAGGAGAGCAGTACTTCAAAATATCTCGGGGTGGTAATTGATGACACACTGGCATGGACCCAACACATAGACTTTCTTTGCAAAAAGCTCAGTGCGGGACTATATGTAATACGCAGGGGCAAAGCTCTGGAATGCCCTCCCAGAAGAACTGAAGAAGACAGAACGACAGCAGTTTGGACGGCAACTGAAGCACTGGCTCCGAGAACACCCTTACTACACCCTCAAGGAATACTTTGAAAGAACTGACGACTAACAGATTGCTTTTCTGTCTTGTTTTCTTATTTATGTATTGACGCATGTACTATTCTCTAAGATTATGTAACAATAAAGAACAATTATTATTATTATTAAGGTATCACATTAATTCCATCCCATTCTCCAATTTTTACAGAGTAATGTGTCAAAAGTTTTCCCAATTTAATACTCACTTTTTCTCTAGGAAGTAGCAGACCAAAGTTTATAACAACACACCTTTTAATGTTACATCTGAGAATAATTTTGAGGGGAGTGAAAAATAATCTTAATGGTTGTGATGCTAAACAGGATGAGAATAAGAAAAAGAAGCAATTTACTCGTATAAACTGAAAGATATGTTTTTTAAGAAGCAGAAGCTGTGTAAGCTGTTGTTGCCTATATGAGTGACATTTTATTTTATTTAACAGCTTTACTCATTTACTGTGACATTATACTGATTGATCTGGAGTGGTCTTGATCATTGAGTACACATTAGTGCGTCTGCTGCTGTCAACATATTAATGAATTTCCAGTTATGCAGACAACACTTGTGCACCACAAAAATGGTACACGATTTGTAGATGCCTTGAAGAGATCAAAGAAAATGTTCTTTGTTTAAAAATGTTAATCTGCAATCATTATTATACTTATACTTCAAGCAGTTAATAAGATTAAGTTTACTACACGTCTTGTGTAGTGCTCTTGGTTCTGTGTAGTGTTCATTCTCCTGGACTTACAGGTATACAGAGGTGGATCTAGGGTAGGGCAATGTCCCCTTCCAAAGATTTGAGAAAAGTTTTTTTGAACAAAAACCTAAATCACTCTCAAATGTAAATTTACCTTATACAGTAATGATAATGGTACACTAAAACTCAGGCAGCTCCTGCCAAAAATCAGGACAATCAGGCCTTGTAGGTACATGCTGTTTATTGCATGGCTCTGGAAAGTTCATCATTACACATGTTACTCTAAATAATGTTTTGTATATGCTTAACGTAATGTCTTAAGATTTTTTTTATTCCTGCCCTGAAAACACAGTTTTCTCCAAAATACTATGTTTCTCTTTCAATCCATTCAAATAACGCTTTGAAATTTGTATTTTATTTTATTACACAAAATTATAATTTGTCCAACCATTGAAAGAGTTTAAATTTCCCAAGACCCTTAGATTTACACTTTACAATTTCATACACAGATTACAAATTATTTAGACTTGTGTTATTCAAATACTAGATACTTGCTATTTTATGTAAAAGAGCAGTTTGTTTAAATTTGTATATCATCTTTTTATTTATAATTTATTCTAGCTTAATTTGCTTTGTAAGAATAAACCTAGAATGAATTAGCGTTAATATTTTTCCTTCTCAGTATTGATGCAACAAATCACTTCGAAACTACATAGATGATTAAATCACCCTTGAATCCCATGCTAAAGATTGAACTCGTGTTGTTATAGCGTATGTCATCACCAAAATGTCAGCTGAGTCTGAATACCTCTCTGTATGTTTGCTCTTGTAATCTTAACTGTTGTTGTGACACTATGCCCTTAGACCTCTAACCTAAAACTGCAATTTATTCGTAACAGGCGAGTTTGTCAAAGGCTTTGATATGTAATTTCAATAAGCCATTTGAAAAATTACGCTACAACATAAACTGACTGTTGCAATGCAATTTTAGTGTTTTGTTAATTTACTTATTATAAATGTTAAGGGTTTTTTTGCAGTGAAATACCTCCCTGGTTTTTTAAGTAAAGTGTCATTTTAAAGAGTTATCTGTGAAGGGATGCCATCATAATTTTCAAAAAATTTAACAATGGGATTCCACCCTAGCTTTTGGATGTTTAATGTTATTCAAATGGGCTTGATGTTTATATTCCCAGATGGTTTAAATATAATACATGGTAAAGTAAAAAAAATAACAATTCCATAACCTAGCATTAGCAGCAAATACAAACATCTATAATGCTAGCTAAACAATAAAGAGTATAATAATGAGTTTACAAGTATGGAAAATGAGTCACACTGTGTAATTGTCTGGTGGCATTTGGGATCAGGCTTCAAAATTTCGTACAAAACTTTTATTGTAACTTACAATTACCTTAAAACTTCAAACATCTTCTTGTTCCACAAGTTTCGAAGTGACAATTTTCTCACTTGAGGTCCAGACTGTTGAGAAAAAATTATATCTGATGAAAAAAAAGGCATTTAGGTTTATTTACATCTGGCATTTAGAGTTCCATTGTGTTTTGTCATAATTAATTGTTTACTTTTTCCTGTTTACCCTAGTACATATTACATATTGTGATATTGATTTTAATTTTGAATACTACAATGTGTAAAAGTAATGAGTGTGATCTTATTTCCATGAATACTTTTCTTAAACAATATTTACTTGGTGTGAATGATTACAAAATGAAAATAATTAAACCATTATTTTTTCTTTTACTAGTATAATTCTGTTTTGAATCAGTTCATATAACATTTGGTAGATCTTTATAATAATGTACTTTGTTAAAGATTAGTGTATGAAAATATATAGAAATATGCAGAAAAATCTTATAACTGGTAGAGATGTTATATATTTTATTGTTTCTCAACAATATACAGATTTGTGTATTTTTCATTGGCTTAATGTATTATATGTATTTCACTGTAATATATGTATTACAGTGATACTCAACAATAAAGTAAAAAAAGAAGTATAACAACTTCAGTATTATACTGAGAGCACTCTGCCCTTATCTACAACTTGATATTACCTGGTACAAGTCACTGCAGTGGCTCATATTTTTTGGCTTTGTGGTCAATGACCACAAGGTTACTCGAGCTGAGTATGACATTTCTTCTACTTACCTGTGACATGTTCTTTCCACAGGATCTTATTTTGTTTCTTTTTCAAATGAGATCTCACAATTTTGTTCTTTACTGACCACCCTGGGCTACCCTCTTTTATTTCCGGCACTAGAATCTTCAGAGGTCCTATGTTTGAAGTTTATATTTGGCGATGGAAGAATTGTGAAGGAAACAGGATTTTTCCGGTCATTTGTCATCGTTCAGTGAAACAAAAAATCAGTAACACTACGTTTTGAGATCTGCAATCTGTTAAGTTTTTTAATAAGTACATGTTTTAGAGTTAGTGAAGTTGACACACAACATGGTGCTTGTGATTCCTGACTTAGGCGTGCCACAACGCTTTGGTATGATTTGTTTATTTTTAACCTAGTTTATAATTATGTATTAGGTTAGTTATTTACCTGAAGAAGAGATCAGATTGCAGATCTCGAAATGTAGTGTTACTGATTTTTTTTTCACTGAACGATGGCAAAAGTCTGGAAAAATCCTGTTTCCTTCTTCAGGGGTATTTTCACTTCCATTTTTCTCAATTTCTCTTCTATCTATTAGCCTCTCTTTAACTCTTTCACTTCTTCTCCTAACCTTTTTTCTTATCATCTTCTTCCTAAGAGAGATTGTCTGAAGTTTAATCGGTACCGTCGAATATGGCCTTGGGAGTGTCCAACATCAAGAGGGACATTGGCCCTCTCCTGGCAATGAGCTGTAGGAATTTATTCTGCCTAAAGGTCGCTTCAGTGGAAGTCAGGAACTAGCCACTTTGATCTTTGATTAGACAGTGCGACATAGATGCAGAGGTCAGACTCTGCATTGCCATGGGCGAGGCTCTGTCTATCCATGTATTCCAGGACAGGGGAAACTGAGACCAGGTCTCAGAGAACTGGGGAAGGACATTTTGTCTGAGAATACAACCATTCCTCGTTACTTCGGCCTGCCCCTTGTTGTACAAAGCACTGGTAAAATCTTATGGAAACTGCAGGGGTCAAACCAGAAATAAAAGGGTGGAAAGCTAACATCGCTCATAAAAAAGTAGTATACGTAATGGTGGTGGGAAGGGGGAGTGCTACTGCTGTTGAATTACCATCAGGAGGGACTGCCGGCCCTGCTAACCCGAGTTACCAACACCCTCCGGTCTGAGAAGGGCTAGCCTTAAGAAGAACCTCGCCAATTTGGAACTCCTAAGGTGACAGGTTGACGATGCCAAGCAGAACGAGTGAGAACACCTCAAACTGATCGTCTAAAAGATAGAAGAAATGTCAGATGAACTATAGAGTGCCATTGGTACTTACATCAGGAGTAGACTACATTGCTGAATGGGTCAGATGAATCCAGGGATGTCAGTCCACTAGACACAAGGCGATAGGACAGGAAAGAGTGGTGACTCAAAACCTCCTTTCTGTTGAGCAGTGGCCTCGGAAAATGAAGAAGAGCTTGCCCAGTGCCTCTCTGAAGGTCACGAAAGAAAAGAGAGAGGTGGACAAGAGCATGGCCATAACACCGGGTTTGTCCATGCTTGCCCTCAACTCAAAGAGATCGGTGGAAGCACCTACCACTCCTGCAGAAGCTATGTTGCCCTTAACTTCGATGCCGGGGGTAATCAGGAACCTCAGCTAGAAGAGTCACTGGCAGCTTACTTCAGTAGACCGGAGGAGAGCCTGAAGAAAGGAGAAGCGGGCAGCTAAAGTGGAGAGAGCTGATGTGAGACAGCTTGCTACTAGATTACCCAAGATGACATTATCACAGCAAAACTCCCCAATGAATACTTGCCCGGAGGTTGTCCTCATAAGACCGGACATTGGTAGGACTTATGGAGACCTGCTAAAGGAGATACGGATTAAAGTACTGATGATTCGGGCACTGAGGTTCGGGCCATCAGGAAGACAAGAACTGGAAGTGTCTTGATGGAACTTGGTGGGAAAACCACACACAGTAACCTCTTCAGTGTTGCACTAAAGGATGCGATCGGGGCAAGTGAAACGTTAGAAGGCTAGAACTGATAGCGGCCTTAGAAATCAGAGACCTGGACAGTCTCACCACAGTCAATGACGTCAAGGCTGCCATTACCTGAGATCTGACGTGGAGAGTCTGAAGGTATCCATGACCCAGCCTAATAGACAGAGGCAAAGACTGGCCATAGTGCACCTAACCTAGCGCAACTCATCCGGGAACACAAAACCGACATTGTCATGCTAAGTGAGCAGTGACGGAGACAAGCTGTACTGGTTCCATGATACCCCAGGCACTGCTGCAACTTGGGGTGTCAAACACAAATGTATTCATTAAAAGCCACGGCACCTGCAGGGGTTTGATTTGGACGAATAGCGATGAGGTCACTTTTGTCAGCTGCAATTTCATACCCAATAAAAGTGAGATCGTTTATTAGGATCTGGAGGACTTACTTTCCTATAAGAAATTTGATTGTTGTCTTCAACCCAGTTCCGCACCAGTCATGGCAACTACCCATGACCAGTGTTTAAGGTGGGTAAGTTTGAAAGGAAAGTTCAGAATGTCCCTATGGAGATGTGAAGCATGACGACACCACCCACATGTTCTTCTTCTGCAGACAATAGGAAAACGAAAGGAGACTTGAGATTACCATAGGCCAACTCTCACTGGACACCATTGTTCAGAAAATGGTCTGTGACAGACAGACTTGAAGTACTGTCTCTGCTTATATAGTGGAGGTGCTAACAACCAAGAAATTAGAAGGTAATACAGCTCTGGTGTGTGTGCCTAAACTGATGGCCTGATACTGTAGGAATTCTCCGTTGGCTTAAGTAGGTACCCTGTTATAGTAATGCAGAAAGCAGTCTGGAGAGGAAGTGATGCCTGGGCCGGTGGGGTTTTAGTGGATATGAGACCCACACCCAAGCGAATTTCGCTGACAGTGCATTAGCATTTCCTAATCAATGAAAAAATTTCATAATACAAGTATGTATTATAAATTCAAAAAATTACAGTTAACCTTACGAGCACTCACGTAATCTGAACTTGAATTTAGATACTATCTAGAGGAATGTTTTTCTTCTTTCTCCAGAAGAGCGGGAAGGCACTACCGAAGCTCACACTGATGATGGCCAGGGGTATTTCCAATCGGAACTCTTCGGACACTAGATCACATATTTATAATAATCTAATATAAACCTACTTATATCGTGTAATAACAAGTAGTAGATAGAACCGAGTGGCCTCCGTATAACAATACCAAAATACCAAATTATATACTAGTATTGCTTCCCTTTGATTGACATATATTTAAGTATTTGGAAAAAATATTTTATATGTACCTTTTTTCCACTTTTTTTAATGAAAACAAATTAAAAAAATAACATTATCTCTTGAAATAAATATTTTATGATTTTTTTCCCTGCCCCTAACATTTTGGACAAAATTGGCCAGCACTCTTGGACAGTAGAACAGAGGCTGTAGCCAAAAGAAGAATAGGCTATAGAGACTATAAAAGAATTTATATGTGTTCTTTGTTTAATGTATAACACTACCCTCATGACTTTTCTTGGACCTATATCGAATCTACAATCTTCTTATAAATTCGTGAAAGATCATAGATTTGATCTTATCTGTAACTCACCACAACATCAACTTTGATTACTGTTTTTTACATGTAGGAAGGTCCTCAGCAAATACCGACTCTTGAAAATGTATGTTTGAGTTTAACAGGTGTAAAGTTGTGTAGTTCTACTTTTAATTTTTTAATTAATATTAAACCATCCTGGGACTTCATTGACACCCTGTATATAAAGTACTTAACCCACAAAGTTCAAGCTAGAAAAATCAAATCTAACATGTTCAGTTAATCTAAAGAAATTTTATTTTTCGTTTGATGAAAGTGATCCTTTCTTTTATCTAATTATGTTTTGTAGTGTATTTTTAGCAAAGTTTCTATGTATTCATAAAGCAATGTAAGACATGAGAGAAGTTGCATGGGTTAATAAATGTTAGTTTGCATCTAACAGCATGACCTACCACATAACTTTAAAATAGTGTTTGTGCGTAATCACATGGGTAATCTTTTACAAGCATTCCTCTGATGAACAATCTGTACACAAATCACAGGCTTGTTACCATTCACAAAGATAAGCCACAATTTCTACAAGAACTTTTGGTGATTAAAAAAATGGACAGATGCAGTTCTGTTTACTTTTTAAACTATGTTATAATATCAGGTTTTTTCATAAATATTGTAATGAAAATATCAAAGTTTTTAGAGATTATTTTTTAATTGGTTTAAATTTGTCCATAAAATACACCATTAATAATAAACTTTATAACAGTTGTAGGACTTAACTAACTGTTACAAGCAGTTAAGGTTAAAACCACATTTTTTAATAAATTTCCCACTTTTTGGGTGCTTAAAAGTGCTTTGGGCAAATTCCGGAACCACATTTATAAATGTCCTTCCCACTGGGCATATGCTCAGCTTACATCACTACTACCAACACATTTATGTCCTTCTGGTATTGTTTCAATAAAACCTAATATCCATGTTTCTTCGACCAAACTCACATTGTTATATTTTCATTTTCCTATTTTTTATTCATCTATTACCACCACCACTCCAGGATCTCCAAGCTTTTCTTCCCTATTAAATTGTTAATCGATCCATACAAAACAAACCTCCTGAAAAAAGATTGGGTTGTGTAAATCCGAACTGCACTCATCAATTTAAAAAATCACAGTTTGATTAAGTAGGTTTAGATTACATTAATGTAAATATGTTATTAGCAGTACCAAAGTTAAACATAACCTTTACAAGTGCTTATGTGATGTAAGCTTGAATTTAGGTGCTATCTTGAGGGATGTTTTTTCCAGGAGTCCCACACTGATGGCCAGAAGAATTTCCAATCAGTATGATCACGTCCTAAATCTTACCATGTGATATGACACTGGAGAAGTTGGACGATTTGGGACGTGATATGAAGTCGGGAAAATACCAATCAAATATGCCCCTGGCCATCAGTGCGGGCTTCAGTGCACTGCTGGCAAAACAAGAAAAACATCCCTCGAGGATAGTACCAAAATTCAAGCTCAGATCAAGTGAGCACTTGTTAAAGTTATCTATATATTTATAACATATACATATGTATAGACTAATAACAAATAGTAGATATAAGGACTTCTTAGCAGCCTACTCAATAATTGTGTTGTATAGTCAAATTTGAATTAACCCGTTTATAAATGTATTAGTTTATCAATCTATGTTACATATAGTGAGTTAGTTAAATTTTTGTAGTCTATACTAACATGCTACTACTGTAGTATTTAGCTGACACCGTTTATATTTGTATATTTATTCTTGTAATGTAATGTGCAAATGGTAAATAAAGATTGTTTTGAATTGAATTGAATTGAAGTAACAGGCCACAGGGCCGTAATAACTCAATACGTTATTTTGTAATAGGTATTGACAAACAACAGTATATCCCATCTCCAGTGTGGCCATTACTCAAATACCAAACACATGGTTCTTTCAATTACTTTGGAACAATAAGGTCAAAGTGAATTACGTTATAGACTTACTTATGTAAGTCACTTATGTAAAAGTTAAATATTACATGTATTATCTAGCTTACAGTTGATACAGATTATTTAGTTAATTGTTCAAATTATTGATCAGTATCGATTGTTATATCAATGATTCTAATTAAGCAATAAACATCGTTTGGTAATGTTTATACAAAATGTTTATATCCGGATCTGCTTATCATACTCTACTCAAACCAATTACAGTTTGTTGCCATTATTATTGAAAAATCTGATGGTAAATAAAAAAGTCTGGTTTAAGGTCATTGTCATAAACATGTTGAGTTAATTTTGAAGAATATTGTTATTCAATACATTAAAAAGAGCTGGCAATAATTAATTATAAGGAACTATAATTAGACAATTTTTTTAATTTGATAGTATAGTTATTTCTAATGATAATTAGGTACCCTAATTTGAGTAGCCACTTAGTATACTGCAGTCAGCATTTCCTGATGAAAAATTCAAATATTGGCTGAAAAGTATGAAGTAGCTGTGAAGCAGAGGAGAGTGAAACATTTAAGACCTTTTTAAAGCTGCTTATCAATTATGATTACAAAGAAAGGGGAGACTTTTAATAAGTGGTCTACACTCGTTATTCGGTTGTTTTTGTCAAATTGTTCGATATATATTATCCAAATTCAATATGAAAAAATCGTACACAATAAGAGTTATGATAAATTAGGCCTACCATAACAAGAAGAATCTTGTTTATTACAATTTTAAAAACATAAATTTAACACTAACATTACGAAACAACAAAACCAACTAAGGCCTAGATTTACAGATCAAAGAAACCTTACAATATTTATAACTTGCCCAGCTTGATAGCAATGAGTAACAGCTTTTGTGAAATGGAGGAAAGAATTCTCCCTATGGGTTACCAGGAGCCAAACGTACATTTTGAAGCCACTTAAACTAATCTCGTCACTTGTGAAAAATATCTCACATATTTTTCTCATATTCATCACCATTTTCAGTCTCAAAATATTAGTTACTTCTTGCTGTTTATTGTTTACGGGTAGGGTATGATAAGCGGACCCAGTTTGTTGTATCGAAATTGGCAAACAATATTACTTAATAATAACCATTGATATAACCAATCGGTACTGATTCATTATTTTTAACAATTAACTATAAACTATATCAACAGCTGTAACTTAATCACTTTCAAATAATACACGTTAGGTAATATTTCAATTTTACATTCAAGTAATATTTGATTATTAAAAATGACAGTCAATTTTAGAAAACTACAGCCATTGTTTTGAAAGATGATAAGACATGTTTTTTGTGGCTTCAACATGTTGCACTCGTACCTTAAAACCAATTGTGTGAAATTTGTGGGAAAGAAACAATTGTATCTTTGAGAAGAGCAAAATACAGTCATCTTCAGTTTTCCTAATTTTGGTTATCATAATTTGTTTCATTATTGTAAATGTTAAATTCATAGGGTTGGGTACGATAAGCTGACCCGGTTTTTTATATCGAAGAATGTAGTCTTTGATACCTAATATTCGCATCTCAAATCCTAGACTATCAATCGATATAAAAGTATCTATACTCCTCAATAACAATCATATGTTTTAAATTAAACTATGAATTTAATATTTACAGTGATCAAACATGTTATTAACAAAAATTAGGAAAACTGAAGACAACCATATTTGCTCCTCTCACAGTTACAGTTGTTTCTTTCCCAAAAATTTCACATCATGGGGTTTTCGGTACAAGTCCAACGTGTTGAAGCCACAAAAACAATATATTTTATTTATGTCTTATTATCTTTCAAAGCAATGTCGTGTAGTTTTCTAAAATTGACTGCCATTTTTAATAATTAAAATTACGGGTAGGGTCCAATAAGCGGACCCGGTTTTTTTATATCGAAGAATATAATCATCGATACCTAATATTCGCATATCGAATCATAGACTATCAATCGATATAAAAGTAATAACAATCATATGTTTAAATTAAAATGTGAATTTAATGATAACAAATAATAAATGAACATAACCAAAATCAGGGAAACTCATAACTTTAACTAAATGAAACAGAACGAAAACGTTTTTACTAAAGTTGTGTCCACCATTACCTTCTTTTTTTGCATCTGAAGACGACCATGTTAGCTCCTCTGACAGTTACATTTGTTACCTTTCCACAAATATCACATAATGGATTCTTAGGTACTAACCCAACATCCTGAAGCCATAAAAAAACATATTTTATCGTCTTTTAAAGCAATTTCGTGAAGCTTCCTAAGATTGACGGCCATTTTAATACACAATGTTACGTGAAATTTAAAATATTACCTTGTATTATTTGAAAGTGTTTACAGCTGTTCATATAGATTATTTAAGTTGTTAAAAATAATTCATCAGTATCGATTGATTATATCGATGGTTATGATTAAGTAATATCGTTTGCCAATTTCGATATAAAAAAACCGGGTCCGCTTATTGGACCGTACCCAAAATTACTTATGTAAAATTGAAATATTACCCTACGTATATTATTTTAAAGTGTTTACAACTGTTGATATAGACTATTTAAGTTAATAATTCAAAATAATTAATCAGTATCGATTGATTATATCGATGGTTATGATTATCCTAAGTAATATCGTTTGCCAATTTCGATATAAAAAACCGGGTCCGCTTATCATACCCTACCCAATTCATATTTTAATTAAAAACATATGATTGTTATTGAGGACTATAGATACTTTTATATTGATTGATAGTCTACGATTGATTGAGATCCGATTATAGGTATTGATGATTAAATTCTTCAATATAAAAAACTGGATTCGGTATTTATTTACAATACCGTGACCATGAAAAATGGACTTTTTTTTCATGGGTTGGGCATTTATAGCCAAGTATTATTATCACAGGTGCATATAAACTGGGGGGAAAGTATATCATTGTATTATATTGATGCCTTTCGGGCATTATTGCATTAAGGATGGAAAATAACCGACAAAATTTTGTCGAACAACGGAGGGTTAAGGATCAGGGGCATCACGTGATCTGGGATTCGACTTTTGCAAGCTCGAGTTAATTTTTTTTTTCTAAAAGAGCAAGCAGTGCGCAGCACTGCGCAGCACTGCGCAGCGGGCAGGCATCGTTGACAGGATTAACGTCATCATTTCAGTAAAATTGCCAGAGGTACTGTCAAAAACAGAGTTTTCAGAGGATTTCAAAAAATCGTAACTCCTTTGATTTTTGTTGCCGACGAATTTTTTATTCACTATTGTTTTCAGGAAAAATTGTAGTTTTCAGGAAAAAAAAATGAACATACCTTTCCATGGTCACGTTATTGTAAATTGATACCCTGGATTCGCTTATCGTACCCTACCCTTGTTTACATTAAAACTGGTATAAGTAATAAGGTGAAATCATATGCTAAGTTAAATAAATAAATTGTAATATCGAATTATGCCTTCCGATAAAAGCATGGATAAAAACATGGAACAATTCGTTAAAACAACCGAACCGAATAACGGTGTAGGCCGCTTATTAAAGTCTACTCCAAAGAAAATCTGGAAATGTATTGTGCACCCACCTTCAGTACATCCTGCAATACTGCAATAGCTAATTAAAAAGAAAGGCAAACACTAGAACTACCGATTATTCACTTTATTATTACATAATATGACAACATAACCTGGTTTACACGTCATGGTACAATAGAAATGTAAACAATTTGTTAGATTCAAGATTGGCTATTTAACAGCTGACTGTCAAATGTCTTTGAACTACACAATGGGAGACAAAGAGTGAAGAATGAAAAGTAGATAGAATTCAAATAACATAAAGGTAACAACAACAACCGGTACAACTATCGAAATACAGAGCCTTTGGTTATACATAACACTAAAGTCTCCCGGTTCGTATCGCGTTGAGACATTACTTACACACAATTATGTTTTTGAAATATTATAAATAAATAAATAACTTCCATCTCTGCACTGTATTTTATGCCACTGCTTCAGGATGGTATGCAATTAAATCGGTACATGTTTAAAGAGGCTCAGTATTAAAAAATTGAGTTCTTTATGGAAACGGATTAGTTGCGGAAAAATTGTAGAAGAAGGTTATAGAAACGAGAGGCTGACAAAGACTTATGGGAAAGAAAGACAACACAACAAACTACGGTGCAAGTTGTGAATTTTGTTGGTAACAACGAAATACAGTATCTGAAAGCAGGTCGGCTGATATGCCACTTTTTAAACTTCGTTCCACGGTCCTTCATGAGCTTTCGACTGTCTATTACTGTCTATAAAAGATAATACGTTTTCTATGTGAAAAGTGTTTAAATAAGTTAGTTCATAATCAGTATCGGTTGGTTATATTGATAGTTATAATTAAGTAATATCTTTTGTCAATATCGATATTAAAAACCGGGTCCGCTTAACGTACTCTACCTTTCTTCAGCTTTAGATTTGTTGCGATATAATATGTCTTTAGTTTTTAATGTTGTACGTGCACAAAATTATTTTGTAAATTTTTTGGAAGTACAATAAATGTTACATATTTCCTTTAACTTTCATGTTTTAACAGAGACCAATCGGGTTTTATTTGATTTTAGTTACCTTGCTATTATTTTTTTAGATTTGATTTATTTAGCAACATAGATATTACATACGTTTTTCTTAGGCCCCCCCCCATCCACTTACAGTTCTAACTGCAGTCCTGGACGAGACAGTCCGTGACTGCAGTTTGAACTGACAGTGAGATGGGAATCCGGCAGGCGAATCGTTGGACTGTCAACTGTCGCACGGGTGCCGACAGTTCAACGATCGACCTGCAGGCGGAACCTGCTAGGTAAGTGGAGCACCCGTGACAGGCCCACAGTCCGACAGTCCAGCTGCGGATATTGCGCATGCGCTAGCTCAGCTGCTCCGTGTCGGCCTCATGCGTTCATTTGAGTGGTGAGCGTTTGGGTGGTTGCGCATTGTTTTGTTGTGACGCGGCAATCATGTCCAGTTTGGTCGAAGGATAATCTTTACCAGTTTTATAGAGGGAGTTTTTAGGAAACCTGAAATGTATGGAAGGTTCAGTCACAAAAGACTATCACAATAGGGAAAAGAAGGTAGCATGCCCACCGTAGAATACTATTAGAAGTGAGAAAGGGTATGGAACAGAACTTGCAACAAAAAGCGAGATGTGTTTTGGAAGAAGATAAACAATATCAGAATTGCTATTCGTAGGAAACAAAGAGAAAGAAACAAGCCTCATCAACGTTCTGGCAGTTGGTACAGACGATAATTATATGTACCAAAGTAGCTGAGGTAACTACAGGAGAAAACCTTTTGTTTCTTATTGACCAGGAAGAATGTCTAGGAGGGACTTCCAACTTAGGAGAAGGAAGAGTCAGTGAAGACGAGGAAAGAGAATTACATTAACTAGTTTTTGCGGTTAAATAATGTATTCACATGCTACAACTAACAAAACAGTTTGTCAATTCGGAGGGTATTTTGTTTTCAAATATCAATATAAAAACTATAGATGAATCTGTCTTTTGCCATTCCACTTTTCCTTTGTTGCTAAAATAATGAACAATTTATTTCGTACTTCTTTGTTGCACTAGCCATTGGTGCGATCGGTTTGAGTCTAACTTGTAATGCCGATGTGATCGGCTGGGTTCTTGGTCCATAGCTTAGACACACCAAACGTCGTCGTCCCATCTAAATCCAACCAGTCTTTAGGAGAGTACCTTTTGGAGGGATTGTCCCTACGAACGGCAAATAGTTATTTGTGCAGGTAGCATCACGCAACCACAACACTATCACATTCTTCAAGTCAATGAAGGTGAATTGGTTTTTGTATAACCTGAAATCTCTCAGCGAGAATCCAAAACACTTTCGAACCATTCCGGCGTGCCTCTTGAGAGTCGGTAGTTATATACCTTCTAGTTTTGTGTGGCAACCCATAGGAAAAAGGTTTCATTATGACCTCATTAGGGGGAAGGCGTCATCTGCAATAGTAATACGTATGGAAGAGGCTTTCGCCGTCTACAATGCCCTCTTCAGGTAAATTGAGGACTTTATCGGTTATTTCTGGTTGAAGTTCTGTCTCTTTCAACTCCTCCATCAGAATACCCGGCCAATTAACACCAAAATGAAAAAAATTAATTTCATAGTTTTGCACTAGCAATGCAGAAAAGTACCTGACTATGGAAACCCTTATATTTATAGAAGGTAAGATCCGACTTCCAGGTGGTGTGTTTGGCAATCTGCTTTCCAATCCATGCTTTGCTAGCAGTTGGGGAAATCCATTTTTCCCCTACTCCTGTGCAAGTGTTTGGTTTCCACTCTCTCGGCTGTATCGGTACCCTGAAAACAATTCAAAACCTGTCAGCTGTCATATTTCCAGACCACGATTTGTACGGAACAAATTTTAATGAAGATCAAACCCATCGAGAACCGTATCACCCCTCGATTTCGTCGCCACCCCCTCTTAAAATTTTTTTTCAATATAATATTTTGAGAAAGTAATAATAAGTAGTTAAGAATGTACTGTGGTGATAACTGAATCATTATTGATATAGTGTTCAATATTAAGATAATTACAGGGTGTCTACCCGGGCACGTGAAACTAAAAAAATCCGCGAAAAGTCACGGATTTGACATTTTTTTTCAAACAATTTTTTATTTTACATGGAGATTGCTGGACGATTCACAAAAAGAACCATTAGATGCTGAGGAAAATGTACCACGCCCCAACTCTCACAGAATCCTCCTCAAGTTGCTCGAACCGCTTCCGAAATTACCTCTGCAACACCTGAACCTAAAAAATCTTTTAAACGGCAAAAAAAATTGTTCCCCTAAGTGATCAAACTTGTGTTAATATTGGACAACGACACGACTGGCAACACCACAGAAGAATGATCACTACGAAGCCTTTGGGAAGAACGTTGCTCCAAGAATGCTGGAGATTGCTGAACAATGAGCAAAGGATTTTAGATGTTATGCGCAAAACATTAATGATGCCCTGTTTGAAGCAGAACTAGTGGAACTATAACACGAATTGCTAACAGTTAACCAGGATATTCATTTTACTCAAGTTCCACAACCACCATCGCAGCTAGGTTATCCGCCCAATGTTCAGAGGTAGATCAAACAAACCTATGGAAACCAATGTATTATGATCACAGCAATGGTCGCTTTCAGGTGTCAACTATACCAAATCTAAATTAAAGTGTTCTATTAGTAACAAAGTAGGAGGCTTAAAACCTGTAACCATTTTCACAACCCAAAGCTGGTAGCGGGTTTTTAAGTAGGGCCTACTACGTCCAGTAGTTTAGAGTACATTGAGAGTTATATGTTGAACAAATTACATTTAATTGTATTTTTTTTTTTATTTTTTTTTTTTTTTTTGTATGTGTGAAAATATTTTGCACTCAAGTTAAAAATATACACTTTATCTTTATTATTCATATCGGTACTGTTGTGAGCTGGCTGGCTGGCCATGATGTTTAGTAAAAACTAAGATTGCAATGTATAGTTTTGAACAGTGTCATAGGTTTTTTAAATAATTATTTACTTTATTACACTCAATTGTGGTTTAAAAACACTACACAACCATAGGGTACGTATTTACTTTATTAAAATCTTATACATAACATTAATTATATTGATTTATTTTAATTTTTTATTTTACTTTTTATTTCTTCCTTAATGTTATAAAAAGGTAAATGTGTTGTTTTTGTAACAAGGACCAAACAACAAATTACAAGTATGGATAAATATAATGTTTATTTACCAATAATTTTGTATGAGTTTCAATTAACCTGATTAATTAGATTATAAAAAAATGAAATTAGTACATATTACCATGTTTCTAACTTGTAAACCATTACCATTTATTATAATGCTTTTTACTACCTCCACTGTTTATTATTAAAAATGGTTGAAAAGTTGTGAGGCACACTAGAGAAATGATACTCGGAGTAAATCGTTAGAGAAACATCACTTGGGAGGTTGTTGGTAAATTTACAATTAGCGAACAAAGAATTGACATAAAATACAATGTGAATAAGTAGTTAAGCGTTAATGTACCGTTTTAAATATAACCCAAATTCCCTAAAGGAGCGAGCTTAAAAAATATAAGTAAAATAATATATTCCTTACCTGTATATTTCCTGTCTTATCTTTTGTTTCTTATAAATAATAAAAACATATTTTGGCATTTGTATTATATTCGAAAATCAACAAAAAACTCAGCCCCTAGTCACTTACTTACATGATTTCTTTTATTCCTATTATTTCTTCTTTTCTCAATCTTTTTTTTTCATAATTATTTTTTTTTTTTTTTCTCTAACTTTTTTAATTATAGATCTGGTTTGTCATAATTATGAGATATTTATTCTTTTCAAAATATTCAAAACGAACATTTTGTTGGAAAAAACAGAATGAACAACACAGTATTAAGGAAATAGTCACAAATATGAGGATACTGATAGGCTAACCTAACTAGGTATTCTACTAACCTTGTGACAACAATAGTCATGGGGTGCAAAAGGAAGGAAAAAAACAGGCAATCAATGGGCATGTTCTTCAAACATGTGGTCAAAAACAAACACAAGAAGGTCATATGGTTTGATTTTCCAAGAAGAAGGCCTTTGGACGAAAATAGCTGATCATGGAGCAGGTGTCTCATTCTTTACTTCATTCTCTCGTCATGTCTCTCCTCCCTCTGGAATATTCTTGATATTCTATCGCTATAATCGGTTTGGGGTCTGTTGGGTGTGGTTTGGGGGGAGTGGGAAATTCCCTCCTTCGCCTCTCGTTGTGAAAACTTTAAAAGAACTTTTTAAAAATTTGTTGTTTCCGATTGTATGATCTTCTGCCAGTGCTGGCTTTAGATATACAAAAAACCTGTGCGCGGTCAAATGTCGCAGGGGGGTAGCAGGGATGGGGAGGTGTCCGCTTCAGTAACGTCAGTTTTTTTTTTTTTCAAATGGTGGTGTAATTATGATGAATGAATCGTGCTTTCCCCCACCTCATTTTGTTTTGTAGATCCTTTGTTTTGGTAATCATATGTGTTAGTTATCATATATACGTAATAAATCAAAGTAAAACGTTGTTTTTGTGTTTTCCCCCTTTCTCCTCGTTTATCCTTTTCCCCCCCATCCCTTCGTTTTTTCTGTGGTTTTTCTTTCTTCCCCCCCTTCCCCTTCCCCCTCGTCCAGCCATCTCTATACGTAGGTTTTGATCCAGATCCTCGTGAGGATATGGCTTCATCGAAGGCTACCCAAGAGAAGAAGGGTGACCAGTGTTAGGAGTAAAAAAGCAAGAAATAGGAAATCCTGTCTTTCACTTTTCCCTGAAGCCATTCTGTTTTTCACATATGAGCCTTCGTTTTCTTGCGTTTTTTAATAGCTACCGCTATTACAGCGTATGCCTGCCAAAATCTTCAAACGTAGACATTGCCTTTAACTTCACATACGAATAAGAACTTAGAATGCACTTTTTCTCTCCAGCCACAAAACGAATAATAATAACTAAAAATATAATAAAATAATATAACGAATAATAACTACAAAGTAACACAACCTACGGCAAAACAGTCCGGGCGGAAAGACTGACCTACGGACAACCACGCCACCGACACGGCCCTGGGCGGTCCCGGGACCTTGCAGTCCGTACTGGACGTGGAACGATTTTTTTCAACAGTCCCACAGTCCACCGGTTCACGATGTTCTGACTGCAGTCAAGAACTGCAGTTCGAACTGTAAGTGGATGGGGGGCCTGTACCACACGGTGCTGTAATAATTGATACATAATCAACGCATAACAGCTAGTTCGCGTTGTTCATCATAAATATCATTCATGATTGCACCTGCCATTTAAAGTTTGTATTAAAATTATAATATAACTTGTACCTAACTTTAATATCTAAAAATTATTAACTTTCTATTGACGTTAACTATTGATAATGACCAATATAAACAAAGATGGAGGTGGGCGATATTGTACTGATAAAAGCGCCGAATATCGTTGCCATAGAAATGTAAACAACACGTTACCTTCCTTGTTTTGTGTTTGCTGCGATTATTAAGTATTTTACCTTTAGTGACAATTTACACTAAGCTGATTATACTGAGTAGTCTTGGTTGTTCGCTGTGAGAATGTATGATTATGTATTTTCTTTTATGAAAAACTGCATTATTTATAGAACAGCTGTATTTGTTATTTGAGCCATCTCAGTATTAAAGACATTTCTGATAAACATTAATTTCAACAATATTTGTGAATTATAGTTAAGACATTCTGAAGTGTTGAAACCTAATTACAATGGAGTCAGAAATAGCATCTGACCTTCCAAGTGGTACTGGAGGAGGCTCATCAGCTTCGGGCAGTGTAGTCGCAGAAGAAGGTGAGCATAAAATTATGTCAATAACCAATTAATATCACTTTCAGATTCAGTGAGTTGGTGATCACAGGCTTGTTTACTATAAAATGTAGGCTAAAATCCTGACTTGATGAATCTGAGCACACGCACAATGTATCAGTTACTATATATATATATATATATATATATATATATATATATATATATATATATATATATATATATATATAAGGTGTAAATTAAGTCCTGATGCCTGGATATATTCCAAGTGGAATGAGATATCTATATAACAATCTTCACCACACCTATTAAAATACTTGTTTTGGATTTGTTGAAGGATAAAAATATTTCTCCCCTTTTTCAAAGGGGGGTAGAGAGGGCTCACTTTAATTTTTCAAATTGCAACTCCTATCTTGTGACATGTCATTTTAAAGGTAAATTCAAGAGAAACAAGGGCATGAACACATCTCTATGACGATCCTAGCAAAAGTTATAGGCAAACAACCCCTTACATGTAAGGGTGTAAATTAAGTCCTGGATATATTCCAAACGGATTGAGATATCAATGTACTGCCTTCACCATACCTATTACATTATTTTGTTTGATTTCTTTTAGGGTAAAAGATTTCACTCCCCTTTTCAAAGGGGGGTAGAAGGGGATAATTTTAAATATTTAAATTGCAATCCTTATCTTGTGACGTCATTTTAAAGAACTATTCAACGGAAACACAATGACATGAACAAAACATCTTTATGACGAAACTAGCAAAGGTTATGGGCAAATAATCTCTTACATTGTAATGCCATCTAGAAAAAGACACCTCTTACCAAAACTATGCACACCAAAACCATTAGATACTACATAAATAGATAAGCTGGGTCCCTCAAAGTCTTACTAAACAATATTACGCATGCATTGTGTTGATATGCGCAAGACATGTCATTTTCCCTACAGATTATTATTTTTTGCGTTATTTGCCCATAACTTTTGCCAGAAATGGTGTAGAGGTGTTTTATCAGTGTCATTGTGTTTCTATTGAATAGATATTTAATATGACATGTCTCAAGATAGGGGTTTCAAATTGAAAATTTATAGTTACCCCCTTCTACCCTCCCTTTGAAAAGGGGGTGCATTTTTTTACCTTAAAAAATCGAAAAAAAAAGTAATTTAATAAGAATGGTGGAGATCGTATATTGGTGTCTCAATCCGTTTGGAATATATCCAAGTATTTCAGGAATTAGATGGAAGGGGCTATTTGCCCATAACTTTTGCTAGAATCAAGATAGGGGTTTCCATTTGAAAATTTAAAGTGATCCCACTACCCCCTTTGGAAAAGGGGAGGGGAAAATGTTTTTACCTTCCAAAAAGTATTTCATTAGGTATGGTGAAGATTGTAAATCGATATCTCAATACGGTTGGGATATATCCAGGCGTATCAGGACTTAATTTATACCCTGTATATACCACCCAATAAACCTGCTGGGGTAAAATACTTGTATAAGTAGACCTGGTTTTTATATCTAAATTATCGATATTTAATTATGATATCCATCATTAAAATCAACCAATAGTAATTAATTTGAATAATATCCAACTCATCTGTACCAACTGTACACACATTTTCATATTCTAAACACAATTTGTTGTATAAGTAACTTGTATTAAACAAAAGAAGATTGTTGAAATTAGAAAACTATACAAAATAGCACTAACATATTATTTACTGTTTCTTGCTCGGTTTCAAGATGTTTGTTTTGTTGTTATGGTTTCTTTATTATTCAAATGACATTTTGCCTGTCACCTGTCTTAAATTTTTGTTTGATTAAAGAATATGGTTTTTTTGATAATTTATGACATTACATAGTTTAAGCTATTTCTATTCATTTGAAACATACAACTTTAATTTATTATTTTATATTTGTTGATATCGATTGATAGTTTTGTTATTCTATATATATATATATATATATATATATATATATATATATATATATATATATATATATATATATATATGTCAAACTGTTGCTCTTTACACTATGTTTACCAACGAGCTTGATCAGATTGTAAACTTCCAAAGCTTCTATGAAATTATCATGCATGTTAGGTAACTTCAATTTACCTAACATAGACTTTACTGGACCTCCTCAGTTGTGAATTGGGCTGAATCCTCGCAGTCCTTCCGAAATATGGAGACCTTGTTTGTTTAAGCAACCAACAGTCCAATGATAAGGCTTCAGGGACAGGCTTGTATATTACTGAACCACTTGGACTTTTTCTGGGGTTCTTTGGCGTCCTTCAAAAGAGCTCTTATCACCTTGCAATGGAGTGTTGTGCAATGATGACATCGCCCTGCCACTGTTGATACTTATTTGTTTATTTTACTCTTGTTACTATTACATATCACTTATTTATTCAATAATATTAACTTATTGTTAACTTATATTATTAATTTGTAATGTTTTTGATCTGTTAAACATAAATGAAAATAAACAACCCTAGTTAGTAGTGGCAATCATTTTACTTCTACATAGCAAGCTGTTTGGATGGCCTGTTTAAAACAACTGGATTGTTTTTAATAGTAAACAATATATCCTGTAGTAATTTCAATGTTCATTATAGGCTACACCATTTTGAGGACTCCCAGGCACTACAGAAAACAAATAATTGTTATTTTCTATAACGATTTTGTTATTCTTGCTGCATATTATATAAAACTATGCTTGTTATTTAACATGAAATTACAATTTATTAAAAGTATATGAATTAAATAAATAATTATGTGGACCAGTGATTTAAGAAGTGGTCTTATATGAAATGGAAAGCTATATTCCATTACAATGAGTAAATTGAAATTATTTTGACTTAAAATCAAACTGGTTCCAATAAATACACTGTTCATGTAATATTTTCAATTGCAACTATACTTAGTAGACATGGATGTGGTATCACTATATCATTAATTGTTTTGCCAAGGTACAGCTTTTTCAGTTTTCTGAATGGTCCTACTATTTTTGCCATTTACTCTGTCTGACACAATTGTAAAAGAACAAAGTATATGTTTATTTAAATCATTAAATTCATTGTGAGCATGCATACATTTGTAAATTTAATCAAATAATAGTTGAATACACAGTGGGATACATGTAGTATTGTACATTTATTTTCAACTTAAACAGTAATTGACAGAATGGGACCTTGTGACACCCTAATATTTCTGATCATTCTGGAAGAGAATAAAAAGTAGTGATTGTTGCTGATGCTTAACTTTTTAAAATTTGATGTAAATAAAAAGGTATTAGTAAGTACCCTATAGTTGTAACTTTTATTTCTCTGGTCGAACTAGATACTACCTAACTTTAAAATGAATACAGAGTAGTTTCTAGTTCTTCAGTCTAGTTAATTATAATCTTATAATTTTAAGACTTAAGTTGAGCATACTTAACTTTTCTTGGCACTTGGCTTGTGCCAGATTTTTCGTTTATACATGTCATATGAACAATTTTACTGTATTTGAAAGAGTGCTCATAAGAAAATGTACTGTTACAATTTAATAATTATTAAAAAAAAAAGTTATAATTATATATATAAAAGTTAATAATTTGCAACCAATTGTCTGTAATCTAGTTGTAAAACCAAAATGAGGAGCCCTTAAGAGGTCAAGGAAAGTAAGGCGGGTCTTTTAATGTTACTTGATGAAAACCTTAAATACAACTTAAAGAAAGTTTCGAATTTCTTTAAGTTGTATACCTATCAATGGTATATATACAGAGTGTAACAAAAAGGTTGGGCTGACTATGCATTTTCAGATTTTATGTGTGATCCTAAACTAAAAACCAAGAATGACTTTTTTTCCAATTTCCACTTTGTTTAACCGCTAGCCACGATTTTGTATTTTTGTTAACAAATTATTATCTCTAAAACTAGTAATATAGTTAGCTGATTATTTTGCAACTGTGATTAGAAAACTTGAATAAATAAAATTATGATCAGAATTAAAATTCTGGAAATTAAATATTTTTCAAAAATGAAAAACTTTCCAAATAAAAACAATAATGTTTTAGCCTATCCCAAAATTATTACATGACAAAACTAAAAATTATGATTATGTTTGGTGTTTTTGGAAAATGATGACCTTTTATACTTGTAACACTTAACAGACCTGAGGAAGTAAGGCAAAACTCAGACAAAACTTTGTGAGACAGTAATGTAGGGTACTTATGGTATAACATTTTTATGTTCAAAAGGTATAATTATTATCCACTTAAACTGAAAAGTTATAAAACAAAAAATGCAACTCTAATATTTAATACCGTACTTAAGGTTATATGTTAATTTAATATAGACTGATATTTCTTTCTGATTTTAAATCTGCTGGAAATTAGAAAACAATTTTACTGACTAGGTTTGATATTTTTATTTTCTACATCTAAAAAGATTGTTGTGCTCTAAAAGCAGGTATACAACTCTTGAATACAGTGTGGTATATAAAAAATCAAATATCGTGCTCCTCCAAGGGGAATAAATAATTATTTGTAGTGGCAAACAAAAAAATTATTTTATTCAGACTCTTGCTACCAGTAAATCTCATAATTAATAAAAGCAAAAGTTAGTTGTATCTCGACTTTCAAGGTGTAAATTCCACGTTGATTCTACTCTAGTAGTATTATCTACCTAGTAAAATTCTAATTTTATTCCTGACTGGATAAGTTACTTCTATGCTCCAGTAATTAGAGTTAGCTCTTGTTTATTCACCTTACAAATAGTTATTGATAAGTCTAGGCAAGAGATTCTACTTTTAATCAATTTTGCCCAGTGTGGCACAGTTGAATGAGTGAACTCAATGGGGTTTAATGAATTCTTGAAATTATTGTTCCAGGAGATGCAGCAGAGTTCTTAGAAGATGATGAATCACAGGCTGACTTCCTATCAGCAGAAGAGATTGATTTACTGGTAGATTTTGTATTTATTCTCTTTAGAACAATTTTTAACCCTACAATGTTACAGTAATTTTGACAGTTTTGTTGATAAACATTTAAAAATCCATAAAAAATAAATGTTCAACACAAATTATATGGTATAGCATATCATGTCAGTCAGTATGAACTAGAATAATTTTAAAACATGGTACATACCTGACTAACTTTTTTTCAACAGCAGAAAACAAAAAAATCTTTAAAATACTTATTTGCATATTTTAAAGCAAATGGCTCTAATGTTATAAAAGATAGATTCAAACTTAAAAGGTTTGAAATTTTAATTGTTTCATAAGGAACAAAATGTTTCGTATGCATAAGTTCACTAAATCTAAACATTAATTATGTAAAAGTTATACATAATTAATACAAAGACTATGTGCAACCATTCTTTTGGCATGTTTCCTTAGTCTGAATCACACGTGATCTCATACAATATAAAATGAATCAAAAACAGCAAGGTCAAGTAAATTAAAAAAAATATTTTCTTTCCAATACTTCTTGGTAGGTCTGCTATAGGGCAGTTGATAAATGCTTTTATTGTACCAATTATCCACCCCCATTTGCAAATTATATTATATTATATAACTTAGTAGTACTTCAGGACACATTTTTAATCTGGGCTATGGGTCTTTTGTTATCGAGTATTCTTGAAGCATTCTTTAACTCATCTTTGTGTGCAGTGTTTCACTCTGAACTAGCACTGCATGCACTTCTAAATTTCTCACAGACTGAGTTGAAAAGAGCTTACTAATAACATGCTCAATCTTATCAGTGTTCATGTTTAGGCTGGGTAACAGATATCTAAGCATTTATGATACTCTATCCGAAATCTCGGAGATCTACATGAACATCATGTCATATCTTCTTCCTCTTGAAGTGCTTGCTCTTACTTTTGGTATAAATGTTCCTCTTGCATTCCGTTATTCCTAATAATCTTCTGTCCACATGGTTCACTCTCCCTTTCACCCTGTTTAGGACCCTATGCTGGCTTAGATGTCTCCAGCACAAGCGAGCGACCCTATATGGCCACCAGAATACTTCTTTTCTCCCTCACTGTCTTAACTTCTTGGACTTGTAGATGTTATAGGCCCCTCACAGAGAAAAAATTGGTTGCTTCCACCAGGTCTTCAGTTGTCCAGCATCTCATTCTTATCTGACTTGAGTATTTCCTAGAGTATTGTTTTATTATGTTCCAATCAGTAGAAGATGAACCCATAGAAGCCAGAGAAAGATTACTGTATAAAGACTGAGCTGCAAGTTGATATACTAGTGAGCCTAAAATATTGCACTCAGTTGCCTTTGTTGCAAATGCAACATCTAAAAATATCTGATTATAACCAAGCCTTTAAAAAGTGAACACACTCTCCTCGTTGATCTAAGGACATTGCAGTTGATCCAGTGCAATCCTACAACCTGTCACAGATCTTTGCCTTTCCTCGTTGATCAAGCAAGTTCTATTCTTATCACCATTTCAAGAATGTATTATCCTCTGGTGTATGTGTGAATCAATCACTAACCCAAAGCATTTATACTAAAATTATCAGAAACCTTGAAGTTACCATCAGTTATTGTTAAGGTTTTCTCCAGATTATTACTCTTTGTCTGAAAAAAATAGAATACATTCATTATCAGCCAATGTCTCCAAGAAGATTCATAGGAATCTGCTCATGTTTGCCTCTTATTCCACTGAACTGAGTTTAATTACATTTTTCTTAATTTCAGGCTCTGTGCTTTTAAGCCTAACCTTTGCTCAGATCTCTCCAAGCAGCCGAGAGAAATTCTTCCCATCTATAGGCTTGATTAAGAGTGCTCCTGGATGCATCTTAGCTGCCCTTCTTTTCTTATTGGTAATTGTCTGTGAAATGGATGGCATTGCTTTAAAACACATAATTTTGTTGGTCACAAATCATTGGTTTTTTTTATTTTCAGTTCTTCATGCTTTGTTGAGTAACACAGACATTCAGCAATTAACTGTGATGGAGAGGAAAAAGGCAAAGAAAGGTAGTATTACCATGGGAGTTTTTCAGGTGATACCATCATCTCTGCCCTTAGTATTATCTGGTATTTTTCCATTCTTTCATGCTGCTTCATAACAGGAATGGCTGTTCTCAATATAGAGGCTATCTGAGTGTCAAAATCATGCATTTTTAGTGTGATTTGGACTACTATATCAGCTGACCTTTTCACTTGGAATTTCTGCAATACACTCTTTGGTTAAATACCGGAGTCTGCAAGGTCTCATTGGGATCGAACAATATTCTTTCCTTGTGGGAGATATATTCTTCTGTTTTTGAGTGATCTCATGATTCTGTTCATAGGATCTCCTGGCAATATAACCAGTTTTGGTTGAATAGTAACTATAAATTTTACAATTTATTTGAAAACAATAATTTAACCTAATAGTAATATACTGATCTGCAAAAAAATTACCAATTATATGTTATACTAAAATAGTCATAACTAAATCTGATTTAGTCATGAATTTCAAGATATTTTATTAAATACGATTTGTTAATATTTAGTTTTCACTAAATAAAATCTGTGATTTTTGGACATAAAATAAAGTTTTACATTATACATAACAGTTGAAATATTTTGTTTTCAAGACATTTGTTTTTACAAAGTTCTAGGAATATAATGTGTCAGTCATTTAGGTTATAAATTGTTTTCAAATTTTATTTTGAGGGTGCTTTTTATAACTTTTAGGAAACTGATGTGATGCATTTTTGTGTGTAATAATGTATGTACTTTCAGGTAGAGAAAATTAAAAACTATACAACATTGTACGATTTGAGAATGGAAGATTTCGATGCTGAGGTTATTGAAATAATCAAGAAGTTTTTAACAACACCCAATGAGGACATCTTAACTATTTTCTATGATGAAGACACACTTGTAGCATCACTAGGTTTCCCAGAGATAGAGTTCGACGACATCATGTATTTCTTAAAAGAGGAGGACGAGAATGGAGCCATAAAACAGCTCACTTCGGAAAATTTCTCCACCTCCATCATGTTTGGTACAATGGATTCCCCAGTGGAGGGATCTATCCTGAGAATATTTGAGACTTTGTACTGTCCTATCTTTGTCAACACTACCACTTGGCCTGACAGTATCCTTCATATAGTACAGTTTTAATTGTTGGTTGAAAGTATTAACTTTTAAACACATCATGGTAAAGAAGAAATAATAACAGAATATGCCACAAACTTTCCTCCTTCACATATTGGAAAATAGTTGTAATCTTATGTTCTATCATACTTACTACCAGATATTTCTGGCAAGTCTACATTGAGACATTTAGATCTCAGTGTTATTGAGTGTTCCTTTATACAACTTAAAACTCTTTTAATTAATGACTACTCAAATCTTTTTAACAGGAACAAGAAATTATAAATTCATTCAAAACACAGAAATTTGAAGTGTAATTTTGAAATATGTGGCTTATAACCGAAGTACATGTTCTTTTCCTCATACCTATAATTTTATTTAAAGTTAGAAATGGTAAAATATAAAATTTGGAATTCATTATGGTAACAATATTAGTTATGTTTTATAAAGATTTGTAACATTAAAAATAATTAATTATTATAATAAATACAAAACAAGAATTTAATAGGGCCAGTCTATTATTTTAACATAGAGAAATCAATCTATTCAATATACTTAAATTGTGTTGTTCAGGTTAATAAAAATTAGTTTTAATACTATGCTAACCTAATGTTTTCCTTAATTCAAAAACAGGTGTGAAGGGTGACTTTTGTTCAAATCTAGACACATTTCTAAGTCACCTGACTGAGCTTAGATACAAGATAGCTGGCTTGACAGCCATCTATGTGCCTAGGGCTGCTGTCAACATCCCCTTCAATGTGGCAATCAGGGACAAGCGGTTTATCAGGAGAATAGAAGGGTATGCTCTGTGTTTGATACTTAACTTTGTAGTTAGTTATTATAAAATCAACAATTTAGTAGAAATTATGATCCCCATACTGCAAGACAACAATACATAATGTTTAAAATAATTATAGCATTCGCTTTTGTGTAATATTTTGTATCTCAGCTGTTATAACAACAAACATAACTTTTATTGCACAAATTCTGTTTTCAAATACTAAATTTTCCCATAAGAAATCTCCCAGACCTCCTAGAGGTTGCTGAGATGATTTCAATTTTTCAAAATAGTATAGTGTTGTATCCAGTTCTTGATTTTTAGAATTAGAGGTGGCAGAACTTTAACCTTCAGGGGTCTGGAGTACCTCCTTGACTACAGGGGTCCTTTAGAAATATTGAAGATATAATGTCTTAAAACTGCGATTTGATGCATATCTGAGGTACGGAAAATTTTCTCACCCAAACAAAAAGTGCTCATTGTTTTCAGTGGGAAAGGTATGGAAACTCAAATAAAGCACTAGTTGTATCACAGTTATTGAGCTGAAATATACTATTTAAAAACCTCAAAATGTTTAGAAATCCCTTCTGTGTTTATTGCAGTTTAGATATCTTATTAAGTTTCTCAGTTTCAAGGATTGTGAAGGTAACAGGATTTTTCCGGACATTTTCCATCATTCAGTGAACAAAAAATCAGTAACACTACGTTTCGAGATCTGAAATCTGATCTCTTCTTCAGGTAAAAACTAACTTAATACAGGGTGCAGGCAAAATGATCTGACGGTTTTCGCCACCGTGCTGTAGAGCGAGTAAGTGGTGGGGGGTGGTGGGGATAAGCGCGTTCGGGAGCCCACATGTGGACATTTTCAGTAGCCATGGAGCAGTGGTCGGCTGAGCATCGTGCGTTCTTGTTGATGTGTTTTTTAAAAGTGGCGATTCCTGCGTTGCTGTTCAGTGGCAGTTCCGTAGACGTTTTAATGTTGGTCCCAGAGGAAGAGTCCCAACTCGTAACACGATTATGTTATGGGTGAGTAACTTCAGAGCTACCGGTTCAGCCTTAAAACGTAAGTCGACTGAACGTCCAAAGTCAGCCCGGACACCAGAGAATATCGATCGAGTGAGAGAAGCGGTGGAAGCCAGTCCTCGGCGGCCGGCCCGTAAACAAGCTGCTGCTTTACGCATGTCTGACCGCTCGGTACGACGAATATTGCGTTTTGATCTGCATTTCCACTCATACAAGATGGCTATCGTCCAGTAGTTGAAGCCTACTGACTATGCAAATCGGCAAGCGTTTGCAGAGACAATGATTGATTTGACGACTGATGAAAAAATTGTCATGATGAGCGACGAGGCACATTTTCAACTGATTGGTTATGTGAATAACTCTGTCAAGAACTCCAGAGAAATCGTTTAGTGCGCCGGAGGATGTGGTTCCAGCAGGATGGGGCAACTTCACATACAGCCAATGAGGTGATGGACTTCTTGAGAAGTAAGTTTCGTGGCCGAGTCATATCACGTTTTTGGGGACATTGCATGGCCGGCTCACTCCCAAGATTTGTGATTTTTTCCTGTGGTGGTTCCTTAAAGCAAGAGTATCCACAAACAAACCCCGCACACTGGTCGAACTAAAAGAAGCCATAAGCTAAGAAATTTGCAAACCTGCCTCCTGCAATGTTAGAGAAGGTGTTCGACAGCTTCAGTGCAAGACTTGAAGAATGCTTGGCCAAAGAAGTACATCATTTGAAGGACGTTATCTTCAGGTCTTAAATGTGTGAAATAAGTTGTACTGATGTTATTTCCATTAATTTACATCAACATCCTTATGTAATAACCAATAAAATACTTTTATCACTTTTAATTTTTGTGTTTTTTTTTATTTTAAATACATCAGATCTTTTTGCCGCACCCTGTACATAATTACAAACTAGGTCAAAATAAACAAATCATACTAAAGTGTTGTGGCACGCTTAAGTCAGGAATCACAACCACCATGTTTCACCAACCAGATGAACTTCATCTAGCATGAAGCAATAATAATAAAAAAGGCCCATTCCTGCCCCCCCTCCTTTTTATTTCCGCCATCTTGTTTCTTTCTGCCGTGACAATTGCCATTTGCTATTAGCCTATGGTTAGTCATAGGTGGTTGGTTGAGGAATGCTGTGACCTGTACTCTGTAGTTCAGTTTTAATGATAAGTTTTGTGTATAGTTTTTTTATTAAGTGCTTGTTTTAGAGTTAGTGAAGTTGACACACAACATGGTGGTTGTGATTCGTGACTTAGGCGTGCTACAACCCCTAGATGCTAGAAAACTCTAGATATACCTTTTGTTGATTTGAAATACATGCGCCTATAGGGCTACACATGCTTCCGAAATTCCAATCTTAAACCTATGAATTTATGTTTAGCTTAAAACAGTTTATTACCAAAATATACGTGTTGCTCAGGCATTTATTCTCAATCGACTAACCGACTTAATAACAGCTGATTGGTTATAACACCCACTAACTTATTAATTGAACACAGCTTATTTCTATATGATGGCGTACAAATCTTCTAGATTAAAGTTTTCTGTGTTATTTTATACAATTGTATCACATTACAATAATATTTAAATAACATTAAATAACAATAACATTTAGTGTATTTTTCATGTATTTGGAAGATTAAACTTTGAGCACATTACAGTTTATATGCCAGAGTATTAATTACTGACAATTAAAGTACATTATTGTATTAAACAGTAAAAATAACACAAAAAATACCATCACAGGGTTATTTTAGCTTTTTATTTTTCAGACATTGTAATTGATTGGACTTGCCAGATCCAAGTAGCCCTAAATGATCAAGACCAGTCAAGACCATATAACATGTTTACACCCATTGATGAGTTTGAGTTCTGGAAGTATAGATGTGAGTTAATCATCTTTTCACTGTTATCTTATGGTATCTATTTTCTGTAGAATTGCTTATAACCAATTATAATAAGATGTATTTTTGAGTTTGGTGTATTGTTTGTCTCTAATTACCATTGACCAAGGTATTTTTTGACAAAATTAAAGCAATACACTCTCCTTCAGAAATAGTACACTAATTAATTGAAAATTCATGTTTAAAGTTATAGCTTGATGTCAATAATTGTTTCAATAACGAATCAGCCTTTACATATATAATGGGGACTTGAAGCAAGTCGGTCATATTGGATTGACAATCCAGCAAGAATTAGGTGCTTGGACTTTGAAACTTTTTATAAACACCGTTCTTAGGCAGCCTTAGAGTGTTGATAAAATTAATATTGAAATGTTGCAATCTTTTGGTCAGATTTGTTCTTGTATGAAGCATGCAATTAGAATAATAGTTTTTGTTTTTACTGTCAATTAATGTAATATAATATTTTAATGTGATCTTAATGATTGTTTTTCAAACTTTACATGAAAAAGTTATTTAGCTGACAATTTAAAAAGTTTTTTTGTTAGAGAAGTTTTGTCAGTGATAAAGTTTGAGATATGGATACATTCTACTGAAATTCTAGATTTTTTTTATGTCGGCTGGTTTTGATAAAACCGTTTTTTATTTGAGCGTAAATATATAGTCTTAATGAAAGGCTTACGCTGCCAAGCGCCATTTTACTGCAACAATTCAATTAAAACCTTTAGCACAAGACATTTGATATTGAAGTCTCTGATAGCGCAGATATGAGGCATGTAAAATCTATGGCATTATAATTCTAAGACTAAACGTCCTTAAAATGTAATAATAATTACAGGAATAGAAAACATTTACAAAAAAATTTGAAATTGAAGAAGTTTTTATACAAAAGGTATGAGGCTACCTCTGTACGTAATGAATAGAATACTGATTGTAGGTGAAACAATAGTGATTAATAATTATAAAACTATTAAATTTTTTATATCAGTATGTCGGTCTTTTATCACTTTGGGGAAAATGTGGAATGGAATATTTTACAATATATAATGATATATTATGATGATAAGAAGACATAATTTTTATAAAATATTCTTAATGGAGATATATACTGCCTTCATTTTTAATTTTATTAAATGAATACTTTCACATCATTTATATTTTTACATGCATAAAAAAATCAACAATGCTCAACCATGTCCTCCCTACCCAACCTGTTAAAGTTAATTTAAAATATGTAGATTGACAAACCAACAGATTTTAAAAGTAAACAATCAACATTCTCGTTAGTTTTAAAAAATACCAGTTTTCCCAAGTGCATTTTAAACAAAACATAACTCTATCATCCTACACAGTCTATAATTTTATAAATAAATTAAAAGGCATTATAAAAACAAGTTTGATTGAAACAATAAAAGGCAACAAAAGTTCATTTCACGAAGAAAACAGTATAGTTTCTGAATTAACATTTAATTTAAAGAGTAAAATTTTACCCAATGTTTGAATTTTTTTCATATAGCTATAGGAGTAGTGTTTAGTATGACTTAACACTTTTGTGAGGAGAGGCATGAGAACTAAAGCATTGTGATACATACATCAATCTAATTATAAGCATAGATGATAATAACACTGCCATGCATTGAATGCTAGTGTATCCACTATGGCACAGCAACACTCAACTAAGATGACTGACTCATGCGCTGTAGTCGCCATCATTGTTTGATTTGGGTTCTCAAGCCGTGCTTCAATCGAGGGTACGAGGTAACCCCTCCATTTTATTCTTTCCTCCCTGGTTTTGACTTATATATAAAAGTATTGACTCCAGATGAATTGGTTATTATATCAAGCTATGTTTGTTATGCAAAGTCCTTAGCTGTTTTAGTCTTCATAGAACTCATGAGCTAAGTGTAGGCAGCGATTTCAGAGTTAGCCTATTATACCTTATTGCATTATAAAGTTTTAAGTAGAAGGTGTTAAAATGAAATAATTTCTCATATATTAGTGCTTCTCTTACCACCAGTTTTACCCTCAAACTTTATCTTTATACTACATTTAATATATTTTGTTAAAATCTTTCCATGAAAGTTATTAATTTGTTAGATATTCCTAATGGGATAGCCATTGAAAATTACCAATGGTATCAGGTTAATTATCTAACTGACAAAAGTCTGGGTGTAAAGAAAAGCCTCAATGTATATGGGATTTAGAAAGGGTTTTACACATTGATTTTAAGGGTTAAAGTATAAGGTTTGGATTATGTTTCTCAGTTAAACCACTCAAATGTTATTTAACATTCTGAAAAGATTAATACCTAAAGATATCTCACCCTGGTTACATCTTTGAGTAACTCTAATTTGATACTTGTTACAGATGAGAACTTGTGTGGTATCAAAGCACAGTTAGAGAACGATGACCTAATTCGCATCACTCACATGTTGAAAGCAAATCAGTCTGCTCATATTGACAGATTTGAGGAAGTAATCAGTCATATTGAGGTATTAACAACTCCGTTCATCGGTTTTAATCTTTTATATTAAGATTTGTTTAATTTTTTTAAATCAAATGTGTTTCAATTTTTTTAAATGTAAGTATAAAAAAATGTTTTCAACCACTCTGTATAAAAGATTCCCATTTAATTACATATAAATCCATTTAATTTCAGATGCAAATTTGATGGAAGGAACCTAAAGTATTATTTCTTATTGTTATGTCACTTGCATATTTATTGTTTGCAATAAATAAATGTGTTTTTAAAGATTGACAATAATTATGGTGCTACAGTTTTACAGACTGGGAAGTTAGAACTTCTAAGTCTGTTTGTATATCACTGTGTGAACATATTTCTATGTTTGAATATTAGCGGCCTGGCAGAAAATGAAATTAAAATGATGACTGAAATGTATTTATGTCATATTTTGAGTATTTTCATATAAATACTTTCTGTATCAATATAATATGAGTATATTATCTTAATAATTTTGTATCATGGTTGGGGGTGATTTGAAATTTGGTTTAGCTTTACATTACGTACTATAGGTACTATATATATATATATATATATATATATATATACAGGGTGTATATTATGTCTGGGAAACACCCAAATATATCCTTTAATAATTTAAATATAAATTTGAAACCTCTTACAATCGTGATAGAGATTGGACATCTACTTTTTGGAACAATGTTTTGTTATGGTTCACACCAACGGGGGACGTCCTGGCCGAGGGTATCGTGAATATTCTTAATGGAAAGCCTATACCTTGTGATACATAATTTTAAAGGTAATAGCTTACTGAATTGAATGCCACAAACCGCATCTCAAAGGAATTATTCTATCAGAAAATAGAGCATTTTTTAGTATTGAAAATTTACTGATGTTCAACAATGTAATTTTAACATGGTTCTTGCCACAAAATGTGTTACACTAATTTTTTAGCATTTTTTAAATGTTCAATTAAAATAAAATAAACAATTTTATTTTTAAGCAGGTTTCATTAGTACAAATTTACCAGTTTTTTATTACAATGAATAAAACTTATGAGTCACTTTCTCTGATTACTTATGAATCTGTACTTGGTGTTTTCCAGTCAGCAGGAAGGTTTAAAGAGACAAAGGTCACTAGCCTATGAGAAACATTATTGTGTTATTAATCATCTGGTCTACAGGTTTCAGTTTGTTGAGCATGGAGCTTTCACTAGACAGGTCTAAGCTTGGGAATTACAAATGGACAAAGGTCATATCATTCCTGTCGAGTTAATCAGTGTCTCTGAAGCATTGCTGTCAACAAGTTATCTAATTACAGTAGTTCAGTTTTTATTTGGCATTTTAATGGAATTGTCTGAAAGAGAACGAATTACTCTGTTGATGATGCGAGGATATGGCGATCGTCAAAGATCTTATCGGGAAGTTTGTAATTTGTTTAATGACACTTTCCCCAGAAAGGAATCCCATAAGTGTTTCAACAATATCAAAAACTATTGAGCGTTTTGAAATGACAGGGAGTGTACGTAATCGGCCAAAGTCGGGTAGGATACAATCTGCAACAGATGAAGAACATGCACTAGATGTTTTGCAAACATTTATTGAAGACCCACATACATCGCTCAGAAAAGCTGCACAGCAACATGATATGCACCCTATGTCTGTGAGTAAGATTTTGAAAATTAATAAATACAAACCATTTAACGTTCATTTAGTCCAACAGTTAAGTGAGGATGATTACGACAGAAGAGTTGAGTTTGTGAACTTGTGATGCGCAAATGTGATGACAATAGAGATTTTCTGACCAACATACTATTTTCTGATGAGGCAACTTTTTTCCTAAATGGCAATGTTAACAGGCACAATTGCCGTTACTGGGCTAGTGAAAACCCACATTGGATTACTGATTCCCATTCACAGCAACCACAAAAACTGAACGTATGGTGTGGAATTTTAGGTAACAAAAATTGTTGGACCCTTTTTCATCAATGGAAATTTTAAATGCCGAACTTTACTACAATATGCTCCAAAATGAAATAATCCCAGCTATTCAAATTGCATCAGGAGAATACTTTGATAATGTATGGTTTCAGCAGGATGTGCTCCACCCCATTATGGGAGACAGGTAAGAGAGTATTTGGATTTAAGGTTTCCTCATAAAATGGATTGGCCGAAGAGAGAATTCGAATGGCCTCCAAGATCTCTCCGGATTTGTCACCAATCGATTATTTCCTATGGGGTCATTTAAAATCCAATGTTTAGAGAAGAAAGCCTCATAATTTGGAAGACCTAAGAAACAGGAATTATAGAGGAGATTGCTTTGATAACTGAAGAAATGTTAGGCAACTCTGTCGAATCATTTTACACAAGATTGGCTCATTGTCAAACCGTAGAAGGAACACAGTTCGAACAATTGCTTTTGACACCAAATGCAGGTAAAACGTTTGTTGTACGACTTTTCTAACAGCATACATTATTTTTTATTTGTAATAAGAAATAAATAACATAAGTATTTCCATAATTGTACTGTAATAAAAACTGGCAAATTTGTGCTAATAGAACCAGCTTAAAATGCTAAAAAATTAGTGTAACACATTTTGTGGCAAGAACCATGTTAAAATTACATTGTTGAACATCAGTAAATTTTCAATACTAAAAATGCTCTATTTTCTGATAGAATAATTCCCCTTGAGATGCGGTTTGTGGCATTCAATTCAGTAAGCTATTACCTTTAAAATTATGTATCACAAGGTATAGGCTTCCATTAAGAATATTCACGATACCCTCGGCAGGACGTCCCCCGTTGGTGTGACATAACAAAACATTGTTTCCAAAAAGTAGATGCCCAATCTCTATCATGATTGTAAAGGTTTCAAATTTATATTTAAATTATTAAAGGATATATTTGGGTGTTTCCAGACATAATATACACCCTGTATATATATATATATATATATATATATATATATATATATATATATATATATATATATATATATATATATAATTTCAATAAACATTGAATCACAAAAAGTACTTGCTCCGCCGGGAGTCAAACCCGGATCTTTCATACAAAATATTTGAATCGGAAAAAGTGAGTGCTCTGTGGTGTAATGGTAGCACATTCACCCGGCAAGTGAAAGATCCGGGTTCGACTCCCGGCGGAGCAAGTACTTTTTGTGATTCAATGTTTATTGAAATTAAATAAGGCTATTGCCATCTATACAATTTTATATATATATATCAATATATAATTCTTGAATTTCCCTCTTTCAGCATTGCCAATTCTCTCCTCTTTTCCACTCCTTTTCTCTTTCAACCAAAACCAATTGATTTGTAAGATTAGGCTAAACTGTTCATGCTTGCATAAGAAGGAACTTGTGTCCAAACTGTTGCATGTCAATCCAATGATAATGTAATTGAATTTGTTATCTTTGTTTTTAAAAACTGAAAAATTATGCATCATACAAACGCCCATACCATTTATAATTCAGACAGCATAGTATTATGTTTGGTACTATGAATACTTACACTATGATGATTCAGTTGGTACTAATGATTATAAGGATGATCAGAGATAATACTGCCATGTATTTATCATCATAACTCAATTAGTACCGCTCACTTCACTTGGTAACATATACAGCTGTGATAAAAATGTAATAAAAATCCAATTTATACTTGACTGGTCTTTGTGTTGTGGGTACTATTCCAAATGTGTCTTAAAATCTGTGTTGAAAGCAACTGATTAGCCAGATTGCATCATGAATTCAAGGCAACAGGAATTCATAGCTAAAATAATAACTCTTATTGCTGAAACTAGTGTTGTTTTGCTTACAGATTTGTTTGGGTGTGTTCTAGCAAGCACTGTTAGAGGCCAAGTCCAATGTTGAATACCTCCAGATACTGGACGAGCCCTGCAAAGAGTTTGAACTGGTCGAGTCGCCTGCTAAGGGCATTGAGTTGATACCCAATATATTGTTCCTGATGAGGGTTATTTGTAAACGTTCACCATACTACAATACTGAGTCAGTACTCTGCATATCTGATAAATTATTTTTTGAAACTTGTGTTTTCTTTACAAGTGATTTTGTCCTCTTCGTAATGTATTTGACTATAAAAATTGTGACAAAATAAGTTGTAAATAAGTATATTACAAACTGTATGCTTTGTGACAGAACAACAAGGAGGTGAATCAGAAAGATTCTTTGCATTGATGGTTGTGCAGTATGAACTTTAAACGATAGATAACAATTGAATTGAATTTTTTTATTTGTTATGAATGCCTCTTGAAATTTAAGACAATGTTTTATACCTTATTAGGGTAAAGCATCATTCAGTTGTGTCAGCCTCAGTTATATCTGTGCATATTATCTGACTCCCACAATTAGATAGTACAATTAACATTATTTTACTTACAGGCAAATACTTTTGTTACTCATGAATTTTATTGAGTGTTAAATATATATCCAAGCTACAACTACTCTAATAACCATTTCATATCTTGATTTTATGTGTTGCACATGTCATGTTAGACAGTATACAGCATATTTTGTGTTACATTTAGCTATACAGTGGCGTATTCAGGAGTTTTGGAGCAAGAGGAATTATGACTTATATTTTATCACTTACAAGTAAACTGTTGTACTGTCTGTCCTGGAATCAGTAAATCTGTACAAGAACACAACTCACTCTCAAACTTTTATGAGTTTGCCATTGTAGTGTTTGTGCTACTATCAATCAAGGATGACACATGAGTTATCAGTTGTGTGCTAATAAATTCAAATGTTCATACATTCAATGAACACTGAAATTAATTTGATACCGGTTCTTAAAAATATCAATAAATTATGAATAAGAATGGTTTAAGTTACTTTTATAAACATTTTACTGAATCATTTGAGATTGCATGTGTAAATAATTTGACCTGGACTACCAGTTATAATAAACCACAGATGAAAAAAGGTTACACTGATATCACACTTTACATGTATGGGATTTATATTGCAATAATCTACACACAAGAACTGGTTAAAACCAGCCACAGAAATAGTCTAACAAGATGAGGCTTGGTCATTAAAACATCTTGGACTTTGTTAAATATATGTGGTTGTCACCGGATTGAGACTAAGCATTGTATGTTCAAGATGATTGGTAGCCAATTGTTCCAGAAAATTTAAGAACTAATACAAGCAACAAGGCAAAAGAGATTAAATTATATTCCTCTTCTTGTTTCTGTACAAATGTTACTTTATTGCAAAATTATAATCATGACACAATGATTCAATTCAAGAAATAGTTTTCTGACAGATCTAAAATTTTTACTAGTAACCATGAGGTGTGGTAAAGAAAAGGCTGGAAAGTTTATTTCTACAGAATCAGCTGATTTGAGTAGTAAAGGATTATATTCTTTGAATATGAAGACAAAAAGGTAGTCATAAATAATGTAATGTAATAAACTGCACAGTTCTGTTTTCTCAGTGTTATTCACCCAGCCAAATAGAGCAAAGAGGGGGAGCTGGTTACAGAGGTGTTCTTGGTTTCCTGAGCTGTCCTCCATCAATGGAACAGGTTGAATCCAGGGTCGATCAGAGTTGTGGGCTATTGAATATATGTAACGAATATATTCATGCAACCATACATAGTAAATTACCATGGAGTTGATGTCATGGAAAAAAGTTTAAAATTTGTTAATTTGAGAAATTGTCTCTAATATATCCAAACGAAGAGAGAAATGAAACTCAAATTGGCAGCCTGCATCAGTCATTGTACAAAGTAGATGAGCTGTAAGTGACAGCGACACTATTGCTCTCACTTTAGTTCCAGAGGGATGATTGACATTTGTTATTGGCAGTAACACTGCATGGTATGACATTTATAAATTATAAAGAAGAATTATGTTGAAATTATAGATCATGTCTACAACTCAGGAATTTAAAATGACAAAAGTCACCGTTTTACATTATTTAATTTCTCACTATTTAGTTTTACATGTACTGTAAACATTATTATATTGTGCACATTGTTAAATTCAGATATACAACACAATCTAGTTAGTTAAATGGTGGTTTATTCCAGGAAAAAGTTTGTCTCTCTATGCATGGGACTGAGCAACCAACTGATTTCTCTATGCACTAAGTTCATAGACATGAACGTAATGTTCAGTGGAAAGTCCCAGGCTGCCATGAAGATGTTCAATATGTGCATCAAGTCTTGTCAAGATTATAAAAAAATATTTGTCAGAGTAAGAAATTTGCATTTTAGTATTTTAGTTGTGTAGAACTTTTTGTGAATAATTTTTGTTTAAGCAGTGATTTTATTGTTATATTGAGTATGGATTTGAACTTGATTTAAAACATTCTATTATGCCTGTTTAGTAATTATAATATAAATTGTAGTGCTTTTGCTACACAAAAGATTAATCAAACAGTCACCCCCCCCCCCCCCCACAGTACTTGAAACTTGGACTATAGATGCTCATGACTGAAATTACTGAAAAATCATTTCTCCTAGTTTTTATTTTACAAAACAAGTTTTTCTTCTAAAAGTTACAAGTTAAATATTCAAATTAACTGACTTGGTAAATAGAATCTACAGATGCAGAACCAAATATTCTAATCGAATAAATAATGACAGAATATGGCACAAACTTTTCTCCTTGATTACTAAATATTGTATTTCATCATTTACACTTCTATAGAAGCCCTAGATTACCTAGGTAGAGATGTTTAAGTTTCGACGCTTTAAATTGTATATTCCTGCCAGATCAAAATTAAATCAGTTTTAAAACAGAATATTTTTGATAATGTCATAATATTAATAATAATTTTGGTCTTGGATTAAATAATACATTTGTATTCAATTTACATTTTTAAATACTGGACAACTCTAGAAAAATAAAAAGAAAAACAGGTTGGTAATATAATGAAGAAAGTGAAAAAAGCAGTCTTAAAAATTGCCAGTAAAAACATTGCACACTGTTCTGTTTTTGTATTGATAATGTAGCTAGATACTTGGGCAACAAGTTGTAATAAACGGAATTGTTAGAAATTAATTTTCCACAATGTTGTAATTGTATTTTTTTTGTCACCAGCTGTTTCTTATACTGAGAATAAGTTTTTAATATCTTAATATTTGGAAATTTACATTTTTCCCCATAGACAATCATTTGGCTCAGAATTGCATGTAGGAACAATTTTTCTGTAAATCAGTCACAAGCTTTCAGGCTTATTTTCAGGACATCATCATGTAGGGGTTAGTGGTTCTTCCAGTGACCATTCAATGACGGTCCTAAGGCCTACTCCATATATCAGTCAGTCCCTCAAAATATCCTTGCGATAGGAGCCCAGAAATGATTACCAATGATATTCCAGTAATATTTACAGGTAATGCGAAAGAATTTGTGCTTAACATTTGTGTTCTTTCATGTAAAGTTACAGATAACATAGACGTTTTAGCAATGTTACAAATTAATATAAAATAATGTTGTTATTAAATTGTTTTTATACATTAAAAGTATAAATTGAAATTGTTTTGATAGTTTTAATAAGTATCAGAAATGAGTCATTTCAGATGTAGCACTAATAAATTAGGTAATGTTTAATGTTCAATTATATTAGTTACTTTATGTGAACTATTAATTTTGTTGCCATAAATTATAAATTGAATTTCAGGCATGCAGCTATCCTAATGAGGGAGAAGGACAATTAGCCAGATACCCGCAGATATTCAACAAGGTGGACACCTTCATACAACGCTGCCAGGATACGGTTGAGGTCTGCGAGGCCATGATTGTTTTTGGAAGGTGAGTCATTAAAGTAGAGAAAACAAATTTTGAGAGGACTTCTTGTTAAAATCAAGTTTTTAAATAGCATGTAACGCATGAAGCACAGCAATTTTACTCAAGAATTATAAGAATAAAAATTTTTAATAAATAGATTTTATCACAAATCTAATGACATCAAAACTATGTAAATCGACTAATAAATTATTGTATTAGAGCAGATTTACTGTGAAAAGACATAGTTTACATTGAGGTTCTCATCAAATAGCCAACAATACGAAAGTAAATAACAGCAGCTCCAGAATATCATATGTCTATTGCACTCAGATTCGAGTTCTTTTAATGAAAGAGATGAAGTACATTATAATCTATTGCTTTTTTTTGTTCTCTTAGGAGCTTATAAATTGCTCTTAGTCCTGTAAGAACCTTTGCGCAACTTCCGGAGTGATAGGATATTCAGGATAGATAAGGTTAGGGAGTAGGGGCCGCCTCCTATCGAGATCTATGAGGAAGAATTAGGGCACTACATCTCAAAGTCATCCCGGAAAAAGGGGAGGCCAGCTCTGAACCAGCCTCTCCAGTCAAAGTAGGCAGGGGGTGGCACACACCTTTCTTGTTGAGGTTAACAAGAACCTCTGAGGTAAGGGAACAAACCCCACCAACTCCCAACAGTCATCTTCCATAGTAGACTAGACCTATCGAATTGCCCATGAACCCCAGAATCTCAACATTTGCGGTTAGTGATGTGCCGCTACTGGACATCCATAGGGTTGCCCAGATTGAAGTAGCACATCGGTTTTTGCTGTGCCCAGTGGTGGGTTCAACTGGTAGGTATAAACCAGCCAGAAGTGATCCCCGCTGGGTAAATCTATTGCTTAGTAACTTTGTTTTATATAAATAAATAAATATATATATATATATATATAAAACAAATATAGGTATTATAAAAAATTGATTAACAACAATAATCGTCTTTAAGAACAATAAAAAAAATTGATAACTAATAATAACAAACTGCTTTATTTATAATAGGGCTTCCTTTATACAAAAACACAGTTAAAAACAAAATAAAGGCTACTTTAACTAGGTTAAGTGTTTCATATTAAGAACAATAAATGACTCGGACAACCTTATACTAATGTTCAGACAACAATGTTTTTGTAATTGGCAACAGTAATAGTTTTATGGGAAAGACAGCTGATTTTCATATGATTTAATTTTAGTAAATAAGTAAATCCTAAAACAATGGATCTTAAAATAAATTCATTGAAAACCAAATATTTGACCGTACTCTAACCTTAGGTAAGCTGTATACATTTAAATTTGATTGCATCAGAAAACACAAAAAACAACAAAAGGCATAAGATATATTTGAGCTGTCCTTTATTCAATATTTTTATTGTTGGCTATTCACTGAGAACCTCTACGTAGACCATATCTTGTCACAAGTAAATATGCTTTAATTCGATAATTTATTATTCAATTTACATAGTTATGTTGTCATTCGATTTGTGACAAATTCCACTAAAATTTGTAATTCTTTAGCAAAATTGCTATAGATGAGCTGCATTGAAAGCGACCTGCGTGAAGATTTCTTCAATTTATGTTAAGAATAGTGCATTGCGTCTATTTAATATGTTAGTATAATTAAGAAGTATTTTAACAAATGTTTATTGTTAACAGCTGTTCTTATTATTACTGTGTTCGTAAAACAGCTGTTATGTATCCCATACCCTACGAGTGGTAAAGTGGTAACATAGGAGTGGTTGGTAAGGAATGTGGAGGAGGAAGTGAGTATGCACTTCTTCTCCCTTTCCACATCTCTCTCTCTCTCTCATTCCCCCCCCCCCCGCACTGTTCACTTAATAGGTAGCTTTCAAAGCGGCTCATCTATAGTTTTTAGGTCATTCATAGCTAAAAAGTTTTAATGAGCGCCATTTTGAAAATATTAAAGACTATATTATAATGTTTTTTCCAATACAGTAATAGGCCTTGTTATCATAAACATTTTACTTAAATATGGTATAATTGAATGTATTAGTTTATAAGATAGGCCTTTGTCCAGAGATTTACAGGACACCCTGTATACCACATATTTTGCTCGTTGTTTGTCTCAGGAGTATGTCACGGTTCTTAGTAGATTGCAAAACAGAGCTCTGAGATTTGTTTATAATCTCAAGAAATTTGATCACATCAGTGAATTTAGATTAAGCTCTAAGATACTATCAATTGGAAATTGCTGTGACTTACAGACTGCCCAACTAATCCACAGGGTTCTTCAGACTGGCAAACCTAAATATCTCAGGAAAAAACTCATTTTTAGGCATGAAATAAATTCTCGCAGTACTCGGCAGGACAGCCTACTTCATTTGCCTAGGGTCCGCCTAGAAATTGGCAAGAAATGTTTTAGCTACTCTGGACCTGAAATATATAATGCTTTGCCCCCTGCTTTAAAGACCCTTAGTTATAGTACATTTAAAAATCATGTTAAAGAGATTTTTATATAATTTTATAAGTTAGAATAATTATGTAATTTTATATCATTTAGAATAACTATTATTACCTGTAATTTATGTAATAATTACTTGTAAGTTATGACAAAAGTTGTCTTGTAAACCAGAGTCTTACTTTGAAGAACGCTTGCTAAATAAAGACGTTATTATTATTATTATTATTATTATATTGATATAAAACCTCTAATGTGTGCCAAACTCTTGGGTTTTATTCCCTTTCCAATGGCAAGGGTGAGTTAACATTTGAAAATTTTGCATTGGGTATTGTGAATTGTTATTGAAACATTACCTCTAAAATATATTATAATATGTCAAAAAACAGGTCCCATTTACTTATAAATATTCCCCAAATTACCTATTTTTGCCTGAAAAGGTTCAGAAAATAAAATGCAGACTTTTGATTACCCTGAGGAGGAATTTCAAATTGCAAAATTTCAGTATAATTCTACAGATGGGCCAGCAAAAACGGCAATAACAATATAACTAGTGCAGTGAAAGCTTAGCATGGGACTCTGTAATCTCTGTAAGAATGGCCTCAATACCCTCCTATTCATTTTCATAGCTCCCCCTCCTAGATGTGGAGTAAGAAACCCTTGCATCATTTAGTTGTACTTCCTATTGTGTTTTCTAGAATGGACGAGACCATTGTGATTGACAAACCATCGTTTGCCCTTGCTCGAGCAGCTGAGTTTGAATCAGTTTGTGATTCAATTGAATCAAGGTTCAAGACCAGTTTGAAGAAAATTGAGAATGACCAAGACATGATTTTTGATGTGAACTCATCCACCTGGTATGAAAGTATCTTACAGTGAGTATCGAACATTTTCCATTTTAACTGCAATTAATTACTTCTTTCTAAAGCGATCTCTAAACAATTTTGAAAACTCACAATAAGTTATTTTGTTCTTTGTTATTATAACCAAACTTTAATGGTCATGATATCAGTGAATTTCATTAATAAAAATTATTTTATTAAATTTTCTAATGATTTATACCACAAATGTTTTATGTTAAATTGAGAAGTAATTGAAATATTTATACTGAAATGTTTTAGTATTAATTTGAGTTCAATTTCATTTGATTTACTCTCTCCAGTGTTGTGAACTGTATTGACAAGATATATTTTGACATATAGTTATGCATTATCCACATTTTCAAGGGATTTTGTATAGTAACAATTGGCATGTTTACTCAATTCAGTCCATTGTAAATACACCTGCTATTTTTTTCTGGCTGGCCCATTATAAAATTTGTTGCAGCGTCTTTTATTGTATTCTGTTTGTTTACAATTAAGGTGTTCTTCAATGATTGCTTTTGGGGTTTTAGTTTTCTAAATATACACTTGAAATACTTATGCTCAACAAATAAAATTCCCAAATGTATTATGTAAAATTTATAAACTCGATTGATTCTATAGGTAAAGAATAGAATCTAGGAGGTAATTTTAATAAATCATCATGTTAGATTGTATGTTATAGAAATGTTGAAAACCCTTGAGTAATTACGACTATTAACTAGTTTATACATTTTAATGTTAGTTATCTGAGTAGTACAAGGTATTTACATCTGGGTAGCAACAGATATGATAAACCTGAATGGCACACATTGCCTTCCTCCATGGAAGAAATACCCCTCAATCCTTTATGCATCCCTTTACTCCTTACCTCATGAAGTCATAAAAAAAACAGTATTTTTACATAATAAAGGATAATCCACTTTCTTATTTCAAATTAATCTGTTTATTTGCTTGTGTACAGATTTCGACGGGAAATGAAAGAACTGGAGGTGATGGTAGAGAACCTGCTAGCAGAAGTATTTGTGACTATCAACAATGTCACCGAGGGCATTGATGTCCTTCAAAACATGTATCAGTATTCGAAACGCAAAGATTTGGCCTCTGAATTTGAGAAAAGAACAATTAAGGTATGAAATAAAATACAGATTGAACAATATTAATGAGATTATGACAATATTGGATAGCTCAGCTTTTTGTCATGTCCATATAATCAATCAAAAGCAGTAGCATGCATTAAATGTATACGTTGTTGTATTTTGAAGAATGTCTGAACTGTTTTAGTGACTCGGGATCAGATCATTGGTTCCAATTAAAACATTATTGAAATAATGCAATAAAAAGATTGCATTGTAATTTTCACACAACGCAGGAAACTTCAACTGAAACAGAATTTTCTTCCCTCCAAAATCATTGGGTTCCCGTTTCTGTATATTTTTTCTGTCTAGGCTCTAATGAAAGCAAAGGGAAAATGGAGAGGATTTAAAAAAAATTATTGGTATCAGCTCGTGACACAACTGCAGCTCACAACATGATTGCAGCTCATAACGCGACACCAACAAAGGTCAGAACTCATTTGACACTGACTTCTCCAATGCCTCCGACACGTCCCTCTCTCTGGTGACTTGGGCGGCGACACCACCACTGCAGCCTTGTACGTCAAGTGTAGATACCACGCAGAGTTGAAAACAGTGATTGGCAGGACAGAAACATTATAATTTGTCAAAATGTATGGAAACAGGCCCTGTATAAGCGGAAAAACGTTACAAACTGGAAACTTTATAAGCGGGCTTTTTTTGCACTAAAATAGGCTGATTTTATTTGGTGAATGTATAGATAAAGATTATATGTGAGAAAAGTTGTATGTGGGAGGCGTTATAAGTGGGATCCATTGTATATCAAAGTTTTAAAAGTTGTAGAATGGGATTAAATTAAATTTGGATTAATTGAAGGGAGAAGGAGGGATAAAATGCAGCAAGAATAAAAAAGTTTATTGTGCTATCTTATTCTTGTTTTACAAGAGATATCCCAGCTACTGATAGTTTTAGTACAAATTATTTAATAGCACACTTTTAATAACACTCCTTATTCTAGAAACTTCATCTTTTGGTCACAGTTGATGGTACCTAAGTAATTTTTCTTGTTTTATTTTTTTCGTGTTTCTTGTAATTCTAAGACAGGTTAGGGTTTCAGCCCTTTTTCAAATCTGTCAGTCCTTTGTTTTAGATCAACTGATGTCTCCTGCCCTTCTCAATAGGATTTCTAGACACCATCATTCCTTGAACCAAAACTTTTTTTATGCTCGTTTATAGTATCCTAAAAATTCTGTTAATTCTAGTTTTTTCTGTTAAATATATTAATATTATCAACCTGTTTTGGTGATAGTTAAATAGTAAATCCTTAGCTTTTCTCAGCCATTGATGATTATCCCTATCAGATGTTTTATCCATCATTGCTTATTTTTCTCTGAATTTTCCCCTCAGAACGTTTTTAATAGACGTCATGATTTAGATATCATCAGGGAAGGGTCAACTCCTTTCCTTACCAAATTATGTGCTTTTCAATTATTTTGATTCTTGTGTTTATGGTACCCAAAGGAGAGAAAACCTACTTAACTGTCATAGTAAACGTTATTAAGTTGCTGAAATTGAATAACACTAACTAAAAATAAATGCCAGAGACAATGCTTGGTAACTTTATTCACTAAAGTTCTCTAATAAATAGAATTACTGTTTACTCAGTAGGTAAGATTCTAATTTTCTTATTAATAGTTCATTATCTTGTTCATATTTTTATTTCCTTTGGCTAAACTCTTTTAATTTACCAACATTGAATTTAGCAAATGTTTATACTATGGTTTTTCCCTTTAATTTAATTTTGTTTAATTACATTGTATAATACATTTCAATTAGGAACTAACTTTATCTGTAATGTTATCTGTTTTCTTCAGCATTAACTAAGAAGTTATCAGATGACATGATACAAATTTTCTTGTTTTTACCCAAGGAGTATGAAATCTGTTACTTAATTACCCTGTAAAATCCACTTGTTTTAACCTTTACTTCAGGATTATGCAGAGAGCAGGCTGTGTTATAAAGACCACCGATCCATTGGGCCTCATCCTTCCCGCTCAACAAGCTGGAACTGCTGCAGATTCTCTAGACACAATCATCTTTTATCTTTACACATTAAAAAAAACAAAATGGTTAAGTTTTTTTGCACTAAAAAGGAGTGCATATGCCAACTCCAGGGTTTAGCAGACTTGCATTTTGCAGGTGTTTAAACTGTTCGCAACAGAGATCCAGGAGACTCGCAGGGAACTGGTGGAGGATAAGAGGCAGCACCCTATGGGGCTGCCAAGGTACGCAGGCCGAGCTCTCATGGCCATCCTAAAGAGAAATCGTCTCAAGACACTCATGAGGGTAAATTCTTATTAGTGAATATATGTAAGTAAATTAAATACATATAAATATTCAGCTGTCTATTACTGAAATTCGTGGTTACAGAATGCTAAATACATAATTATAGGCCAACAAATGGTAATTATTTTTCACTCCAAACATTCTGATATAATTGTGCTTAATGTAAAAGCTTTTATTACAATTTAACCCAATATATAAATAAATCTACATCGAAATCTGAGCGATCACTCTACATATATGTTGGTGGTTATTGAAAAAAATACTGATATCCATACAATACACACATTCATTGTAAAAGGGTTAACATAAATATTTGGCTCTTAATTTACTATGTAAAATAATATTTAATTCATTGTTTTATCATTTAAGAATTATTTTTAATGCATTAGAATCACTTACAATAATGTGGTCTAACTAAGTTTGTGACTAACAAACAATTGTTAATGGGAATAAAAAGTGGAATATAAAACAATGTTTACACATAAAAATTTTACTTGAAACCTGTATGGAAATTCCATATGCTTAGTAAACATTACATGCCAATTGGTCATGAACATGACATTTTTATGTTGGAAGGTCATAGTGATAGAAAAACCTGATACCAATCTGTTACGAAGATGTGTCAGCATTAGATAATAAAATATTTTGTGATAATATGGTACTAATTTTTATAAGGTTATTAGATTTCTAAAAACTTTATATACATGCTTTTTCTCCTGAATTTAAGGGTTTACTGTCATCAATGCTATTAAAACAAAATTACGATTTGTTTGAGATTGCAGTCCCATTTCAAATTGGAGCATCAAATCTATTAAAAAATGACATCAATTACTGTACATACTTAAAAATATCTTTAAAATGTATTATTAAACTTTAACTATTTTCAGTTTTTAATAGATTTTTTTTAACACCCTGATTTTTTAAAATGGAATAGCAGTTAAAAAAGCAGTTTTCATTCATAAAAGACAGAATTCATGACAATAAAGATATGCAACAGGTTTATTTATGGTTAAACAAATCCATCAATGGATACAGTGTTTGTTTATTACTATGTGTGGTTGAAAAGTATATCTTCTTAGCCAAATTTAGAACCCTCTTGAACCATTTTATAGTTTTGAAACTTTTAGAGAAAAACTTTCAATTCACTTATACATTTTCAGTGCACTTTATTTTCATTTATTATTATGTGTAAATGGCATTATTCTGTTTATCTGAGAACCACGCTTTACTTATTCCAAGATGTGCTCACGGTTTCTTTCAGACAGTGAACGAGGCGCAGTGGCTGATGTATTGCCCAATAGAGGAAGATGTGCGCAGCCAATACAAGAAGCTGATGGCCACACTGAGGGATACAGTGATGGGACACCACCGACGCTGGATGGGCTTCACGTCACCTGATATCTCGCGTCGATTCATGCGACCATTGCTGACCTGGTCCACCAAGCGTCCTGGTCTGCTGGAAGTCAATATTGACAGGTTTCAATCATTTTAACTATTTAAAGGAGTAGAGCCCTTTATTATGTTTTATGAAAAGCTTCTCATAAAAGTATATTTCTAATAAAGATATACATTGATTTATTGTATTTATGTAATTTTTGTCATTCTCATAGCACTAACCACCCATGGATAGCGTTAAAGTAAAGTGACAGAGAACAGCATTGTGCTGTATTTTCCTTTTGTTGTAAGCCAAGATCTAAATTTTAAATACTGTACTTTATTGAATATTTTGTTTTCTGTTCTAAAATAAAATTGTAATTATAAACTTTTGAATTTATAATTTTTTATTATTATACTACTGTACTATTTACATCTTAAAGGAAACAGATTTTGAAATTATGGTTTTAATGTAAAATGCAGGCTCATTCAATATTTAGCATGACATCTAAATCTAATGTTATGGATTACACTTGCAGGAAACTGTTAAAAACATGCCAAGAGGCCAAACTGTGGCAACACATGGACTTTCGAGTTCCAGCTCATATAGACATGGTCATGGAGAAGTATCCTCAGCTGATGCTGCTCTTCAGAAATGTGGAAGCAGTCATGATGGATTATAATAGGATAATATCAGGTAGTTTTAAAATTTTGAAAACAATATTGAAGTTTGTGAGCCCATGTTTGAGGTTGAGCATTTTGGATAGCCTCACCCATCATTTGATGATAACACCTGATTTTTGTGTGTATTTCCATTTTAACATAACTTTTGAATAAGTCTATCTAGAGGGTTGAAATTTGGTGTGAAACTCTACCTCTCAATATTGAAAATAATAAATTATTGGTTTATCGGAAGACACTTTTCACATGTGGACCTGAAGTCTGATGTGTGTTTGTTTTTATTAAATACAAACCAAGCATTCAAATATTAAATCTTGATACAAATACATTAAGTATATTCAAGTAGTGGTTCATCGTCTTCTTTCATGGAACTCAGCCACTGATTAGAATGGATTGCTGATTAGTCAGTCAGTAAGGGCATTCTTCAATTTTCTTCCGGATAGATGTCTTATTTCATCTGACAGTAGATTACACAGCTTCATGCCAATGTAAGAGGGTTTCTTCTCATATTGAGAGAGGTGGTGAGCTGGGAGATGGTATCCTGTGCTATATCGGGTGTTGTAGTCATGAAGATCTCTAACTTGTGTCAAAGATTGTCCAATCACATACATTAGAACTTTTTTATGTATAGGTCATTACAGTCATGATCTTCAGACTTATAAATGCTTCTCTACAACTTTCCCTGAAGCCAAGCCCTGATAAGGCTCTTATAGCCCAGTTTTGAAACTAATTGTGGATAATACTTGCTGAGATTCTTCCCCATATGACTAGTCCATATCTAAGGTGTGTTTCAAACAGAGAGTGATAAGCTACTTTTGCAGTAGTTGTATTGCTTATTGATTTTATTTGCTTTATCACACAAAGTGAAAAGTTAAGTTTAGGAAGGAAATTGTCAATATGTTGTGACCAGGAGAGGCTCTCACCAACAATGACTTCTGGAAACTTTACTTGGGGTTTTCTGTTTAATTCAGGAATTGCTGGGACTTCTTCGCATCTTTTCCCAAAAGCTAGTTGGTTTATCTTCTCTGGGTTAGTTGTTTTTGTCGATACTTCCAAAAGAATCTTGTTGTAAAACTAGACAGATTATTTTTAAGTCTTTGTTTTATGGCATGTGACACTCATGATTGCTAGTAGAGTGGTATAAGATGTTATGTTTGCAACACACTGTTCTGCAATAAATTTATGTACTAAATTAGACAAATTAGGTCAAGAAACCTTAAAATTTTTAAGTTAAGCACCAAATTTAGCAAATTTTTCATTAACACTCAAACTGGCATAAGAACTTTTAATAAGAGGAGAAGACAACAAAGACCTTGCAAAAGACACCATTCAACTATGAAGTGAAAAAATGTGGTGTTAATAAAACCAAGGGTTTTTTTTCAAATTATTAATAAAAATGCCATCTTTTTGCTGCTTAAAGGGAGTTCTTTCCATTTTGTGGTTGGTACAATTAATAACTGAGTACTATGGAAAATGAATCAAAACTGATTCAGTTTGGTAATTGAGCACTGATTCAATTATGTCAGTTATGGTCTTTAGGTAATTCTCAAACCTAGGTATGTAATTTATAGTTTTGTATTAAATACTATGAAAATTAACTATTATTTTTGTGTGCTCTGCATTGGTTTACAAATATAACTTGTTAATTTTATAACTAGGTGACTAAGTATTATTTAGTCTCCCACTATATTTTATAAGCTTTAATATATGTAACAATAAAATATAGTTTGTTGATATTGTAAAATCTCTGCATTCTGAAAAATAGAGCTTGCTGTAAGAGCTATTTCCAGTCACAGATGTTAACCCAAGATTAATAGTGTCAATATTTGGAAAGTGTGTTTTAAAAGTACAACAACGCTCAAGAGTTTTTGACACAAATTTTCCAATGATGGATGTAAATGAAACAGAAGAATAAATTACACTAAATTAGGGTATTCTCTAAATAAAATTTGGCCAGGTCACCCATAGCATAAATATCAAAAGTAACTTTTGAGTAAATTGCATCTGCAATATAAAAGTGTCACAACCCCATTGTTTTACTGTTTAGTTTTATTGCAACCTTGTAAGGAATGTTTTTTGAAATTTTGTGTATTAAAAAACTTAAATTATTCTAATCCTAACTTTAAAGTCAGCAGGAATATCTACACTTCAATTCTATTCCAGCTTTGTCAGACCAAGAACGCATGCTCTTCCGGGAACTGCTCAAGTTATGCAGTCGCAAGATCATGCCTGGACTTACCAAGCTGACATGGATTACTGACATGGCTGATGTGTACGTGTCAGATTGCAGTACCCACCTGGAATGTGTGCGTAACCACGCTGTAGTTACCCTTTTTTACAATATATTTTATTGATCATATGGATATTTTAAAGTTACCAGAAAAATCTGCCTGGTTGACATAAAATGATCAAAAAACAAAATTTTGTGGTCAGAGAGATAAGCGGTTTTATTGTAGAAACAGAGGTTGAAAGCTGCAGGTTAGAGATAAAGTTATCAAAACAGGCTGAGTAACGGGTTGGTTGAGGGTTAAGATAAAATCAGTAATATGTCTTAAGCATGTTCAAGAAATTTTTAACTTTATTGGCATTGTTTCTTGGATCCAAGTTCATGTCACTAGCAATTAAAACCTTAAAGTTACTATATTTCACCATGTTGTCAAAAGTGTCAAAGAGTTTTGCCATTTTTGTGGTAAAAATTTCTTCAGAGGAATCTGGGGTACGGTAAACAGATGCAACTAATAAGTTAATTGAAGGGAAAACGATGACAGCTGCCTCAAACTGCTTGGGTTCGCATAAAGAGTCAATGTTTACAACAACAAAAGAATTTTGATGAGCGTCTCTCACAAGAATAGCAACACCCCTATAGGGCACATTTCTGCAGTGGTTAGCAGCTAATAATATAGTCTACAGGTGTATATGTGTGCTGTTCATCATGAGTACACCAATGTTCATTAATTTGTAGTACATCACGCTTGTTATTTAGAAATACTTCCAGAGTATTAAATTTATTTTTAATTTACTGAATGTTAAGATATGCAAATACCAATTCTGAGTGTTCCTGGATTAAAATACTCAAACTAGACCTAGGCCTACACTGAGTCTCATTTATGTCATCCTACTGAAGGATTTCCCTGAATCTCATAAAAAAAATACACACAATTTGAGACATACAGTACACAATAATTAACGTTAAACAGAAAATGGAGTATACAGTGGCCTAGATTATTTCATATTTATGGGTGAATAATCCATCCATATTCAGAGTTTAATTCTTGCCCAACTGTACAGTTGCAGAAGTTTGTGGATGACTACAAGAACTGCAATGTAGAGGTGGTGAAACTGTGTGAGAAGATTTGTGATACTCCATTGATCGATATTCCTTTACATGACCCGTTCATGTTGAAAGAACTGGTTCAGGTTATGGCAGACTACAGGTAATTACAAGGAAAGTTTCAAAATGCATTTATTGTTAGTTTTTGTATAAAATAGTTTTAGGATACATTTTTATTTGTGAACAAGGTTTTAAATAGGTATTTACAATCTATTATGGTGTATAAAACATTTTTCAGGTACTCGACAACCAAACAGCTAGTTGAGTATTACAATCAGATCTTCAAATATCTGGTTGTTGTTTATGAAGGCTTTGAAACAAACATGCCTGCTGTAAGTAGCTTTTGTATATTAGCTTGCATATATTTACTGGTAGGCTGGATTGAGTAGGTAGAATCTGAACTGTTTAATTTTAGTTTCAGTTTAGAATATTTTAGTAACTTGATGAAGTCTATTGCACTGTTGAATGTGTTTAAAGACCAATAAAGATCTTGAATGTTGTATTAGGCTAATTCTATCTTAAGCATTAAATATGTATTTCTTTACAGTAGAGTCCCGTTAATCCGACCTAATTGGGACCGAGCCCTATTCGGATTATGTGATTGTTCGGATTAGCCAGAATTACAGAAAAAATACGGGTTTAAACTTGAGAATGGGTCTATTTTGTTATAGAATTATCAACATTGTTTATTAAAACATGTTTTCTGACTGTTGCATTGTATTTCTTTACAAATAAACGTGTTTGCAAATACTAAGCACATTTACCGTATTTAGTGTGAGAGTTCTATTGTTAAGCAATGTGAGTCATCCAATAAACTCTCTTCAATGCGACAGAAGACAATAACTGAACTTATGTCTTTTAACAATTAATATTGTACTCAATAATAATATCAGTACTGTACGTCCAATTTTTGTTTGATTTCACTTCTTAATACAGTAATTTAACTCATACTTAACCTATAAGTTTCAATTTGGTACTGTATTTAACTTCATTATTTATGTATTGTACCGTACACAATTTGTCTTAATAAAATACTGTATGTCTATTTAATTAAAGTTTTTTTGTTTATGTACGAAATGATGCACCCATTTTCATTTTTTAAGTAATTAGTTCCTATAACTGTTCATTATCGTTATAAATAATTCCTCCTGGACCTGTTCGGATTAACCGACGTTCGGATTACACGTGTTCGGATTAGCGGGACTCCACTGTATTTCATTGCAAAAGAACTTTATAAATTTGGCGGTTGCGGTATTTTGCAACAAAAACTCATAGTTTATTATTTGAAAAGTTGAACGAGTTAAAACAATTTTTTTTTTAAAAAAAAGGTCCTGTTAACAAAAAAATATTCATACTACATGTAATGTAACTTACATTGGCGTAAGTTAAACTATTATTTGGTCTAAGTGGCAGTTCTATGGGATTTACTTGATAGTATAAAATTGTATTGTTCTATAAGAATACCATTGTAAAATAGATGAAAGATGCTAAACAGGGGCTATGGTAGGTTTAACACTGAAATTGTGCTCTCCAAAAGTTTATTTTTCAGAAATGAGTGTCCAAATGGGTTGAATTGAGGTGGTTACACCTAAGGTGCGTGATTCCACATGCTAACAGGAGAAGCTCATGAGCAATGCTATGGCAGTTGGATATAGGTAAAAATGAGTATGAGAATGATTGGGAAGTTAAAAGAACTTGATGTTCTGGTGGAACTGGCAAGGAAGAACAGAGTTACACTCAGTTGGGTGCCGCGCAACGAGGGCATTCGTGGAAACGAAAAAGCAGATACCCTCGCCAAAGTTGGTACAAAATTCCTTATAGTAGGGCCTGAGCCAGGCTGCAGGCTGTGGAGTACCTTCTCCTACAGCGAAACTCTCATAAAAGATTGGGAAAAGAGGATTAGATCCATTAACTGGAGTAGGGCCTCAGGATTAAGACGATAAAAAAATGTTTATCTTTCCTTATGATAAAGGGTGGGCATCTCTCCTAGAACAAATTAAGGAAGATATTAGATTGACTGTAGGGATGCTGATAGGACATGGCCCCCTTAGAAAACATCTTATGAAGGTGGGTTTTAGTCAGACTGATGAATGCAGACTCTGCGGAGAAGCAGAAGAATCAGCGGAACACATATGTCAAAACTGTCCTGCCATATCAAAAAGTAGGGAAAGTCTTAGGGGCATATCTTCTCAGCCCCAAGGACATCACAGAACAAGAGCCCTCAAATTTAATTGGCTTCTGTAAAAGTCAGATTTTGAAGACACAAACATAAGTAAGGGAGGCGGAAAGGTCCTTTTAGGACCATGTGTGGAGACAACTGCCTCCTTCCCTCGGAAGAAAAAAAAATATAAAAGAAAGACTAATTTAAATGTGCCATGACCTCTACAAGATATGGGTATATTATTTATGTATACATGACACTGAGATAACGCATAAAAATAGTTAATGACCCTATAAAAATAGTTAAATCAGAAATGCCCCTGGCCATCAGTGAGGGCTTTGGTGGCCCAGCACTTCTGGTGGAAAAAGAAAAACATCTCTTGAGATAGTACCTAAATTCAAGCTCAGATCACTTGAGCACTCTTAAATGTTAACGTTAAATTTTTAGCCTGAAAAACAAATAGTAGATAGGCACAGAGTGGCCTCCGGATAATACCAAAGTACCGGTTATTTACTTACATGTTTTATACAAGAATGAAAAGTGAATATTTAAACACAGTATTAATTAAGACTGGATATTACAATATTGCTTAGTTTAGAGTTAATGTTGTGTGATTGATTGGCGTAGATGAAGACACACTGGTTGCTGTATGTGGAGAAGATGGACAGGCTGGTGGAGGAAGCATTCCGACTGTGTGTCAAGTGTTCTCTGCAGAGTCTGCTAGACCACCTGGTGGGTGACGGGACCGCTGGCCCCACTCCACTAATCGTGGTGGCCACTTTCCTCAAGAACAACAAGGTGAACACAATGGACAAATCACACAAATAAATAAGCAAATCATAAAATCAAGCTGTTGATGATTAACAAAATTATTTGATTATTTTTGTTAATATTACTTTTAATTCTGGATTTCTAACAAAACTAGTTTCTGTCAGTAATCAACTATAAAACAATATTTTGGAGGTGTTTAAACAAACTATAGTAGAATAATTTGTGTTCTAGCTCAGAATTACTGATGTAATTTGAATCGATTCTCAAACTGACAATCATGGCCTTCTTTGTTAGTCTATAATGGAACAGGGGCAGTTGTTAAAAATTTAATTAAATTAATGTTCAATAGCAACAATAACCTGTTTTTAGGGACTGATAAACGTGTGGTGCTCAGAAGAAGTGTCCAGTTTATAATTCTGTTTCAGATTTTATTGTATCACAACTAGAAAAATGCTTGTTTTCCATATGTTTTGTAATAAACAACCAGAAATTGGTTTTGTAATTGAAGAACTTGTATGTTATTTGTTTTCTGTTTGGTTTTACTCTCATAGAAAATGAGATATTTTTTCCTATGTATCAGTAGGTGGGCAATAAATGTTAAAAGTACTTACTTGATGTAACCTCAAAGCTTGGCTGATAACGGGCCACATTTTAAGATTTAAAAATAAAGTAAGCAATATCAAGTAATCAATATTAGTAATTTAGTATTTTAAACTATTTTTATGGTTATTTAAGTATTTTCTTTACATTTAAAGAATTATTAAAATGGGTTTAATAGTCCTAGTATTTTCGTAATTTCACTTCTAAATGAATATAGAATGTTATAAAATTCATTTTGCTTAGTAGTAGATAAGATATTTTTCCTCCAAAAATGGTAAAAAAACCATCAAAAATTTCCCCTCATATACCTAAACTGCAGACTCTAAACCCAAATGTCTTTCCTGGGAGGACTAATGAAATAGGTTTTGTCACAACAACCCTCCTTATTTTGCAGTGGTAGGAAAGTCTACTAAAGAGAAATGCATGTTACAACTGTGACTCACTTAATACAGATCAGCTCTTACAAAATAGCAATTTCAATTTCAAATTAATTTCAATTACTTTATTTTACATCTTGTATTAAGATATTTGAACCTATGTGTAACTTGACGCAATTACTGTTCTTGACGAATATGTAAATAAAGTATTATGACTATTACTATGACTATGCACTAAGTAATGCATTAAGTTGAAGCTGAGTTTTTAACTTAATTACATTTAAACACATAAACCAATACTTAACACTTTTATTTTTGTGAGGCCTTGCTATTGAAAGGCCTCTCCATTTTTTAAAGGAAAAACAAAATTAACATATTAATTTATGAAAAACTGTAATACAAATTAACATTGTTATATCTGTTCTTACTCTCTTGGGAGTCTGGTATCATTGAACTGATATGTATGTCCAGATTGTCTTCAGCCCAACACTTGAGCAGATATTTGCCATGAGTAAGAATATCCTACCGGAGCTGGTGGTCTGTCTGAAGCCCTTCCCTCGTCTGATGGACAAGTTCCACCTCCACCAGAGGATCAAGAAGGTGCCCTATGCCATTATCATTGATGCAGACAGTGAATGCCGCAAGCTGCAAGCTGACATTGAGAAAGGTTAGGTTTAATCTCTTGGTACCCAAAAGTTTGTTTTTTAAAACTCTCTAAGTTTAAACTTTGAGCTTGAAAAGTCAACCCATTTGCCCAAAGGTATTAACTCTTTGAGTTGGAAAGGTTTTAAGTTTATAGTGTTAGAAGTTTAACTTATGAAAGTTTTAACAGGAATTTCAGTCACTGAATTACTGACTATCTCAGAATAACTGACGTTACAGGTGATTCCAGTGGTTGGACTGAATATAAATTAAGGTGGATTTTATATATGTACTAAAATTCTAGAAAGTTTAATTTTTTGAAAATATATAATCTTTTTTGTGAAAGGTTTAATTATAATAACTAGGTTTTAGCAAATGTTAAAATGCTATATCCCATGGTGTCTGTTTAATAGCTCTGATTTCATAGAAATTTGTTAGCATTTATGCAGTACCACGTGACATTCAAAACTTTTAAAACAACTTTGATCTAGACATAGCATATTCAGTTGTAATAATATTCTATTGATTTTTACAAAATCACTTGGAAGTGACATGAATCTCATAGCTATGATTTTTGTCGCAGAGGTGGAGTTAGCGATGGGTGAGCTCAGACAGTGCTTGAAGCAATGGGAGCCGCTGCGAGAGATTTGGGAGACAGACAGGGACCTCTTCATGGCCCGTTATGAGAAAGCTAATCCCAGTGCTGAGGCTTTCAACAATGATATTGGCAAGTAAGTTGAAAAACTTTTTATTGTTAAAAGATAAATGTTAATCCTTTTAAGCCTTTCTTTTCAGTGTCACTAACAAATGTATTATACATTCCCCATCAGGTTCACATAGTGATTTGGATCTGCAAATAAATATTATATTTTTATTTCTTAGATCTGCTTGTCATTTTCTTCCTTTCTCAGTAATGCAATGAATTAATTATATTTAATCATTGTACCTGTGTGGTACAAGTTATGATAACCTAACATTTTAATCAGCTGACCTGTATTAGCTGTAGTAAAGAATTTTGAAATGATAATGTTAAAAGTATTCTTAACTTGACGTTTGATAAGTTTATCTGAGGTACCCAAACAAATGATTTAGGCATTGGTCAACACTAGATAATTACATAACCTCAATAATTGTTATGTTAACAAATAATTTGTATCCTTTCCTTTTTGAAATACTTTGAAAATGGAGTTTGGTCAAGTATTATATCCAACATAATGTAAAACACCAGATGGTTAATTAAATTACTGCACTTTTTCTCCACTCCAAACCTTTTTCCTAGTGCTGTAATCATAAGTTATCGTTAAATATCTGTTAACAAAACAAACAGTCTAAACCTTCTCAGTGAATGCTGTGTAAAATGAAAGTGATACCTTGAGTAGTCTTCTTAGTTACTCAAGCTTAATTATTTTTAGAAAGAGTCATCAGTTGTATTAATCCACCTCTGACTTTTAAAACTAAAGGATTTTTAAATTATTGTTGAAAATAAATCAAATATACTCTTTTAATAATAAATATAATTTTTACTTTGTAAGACTGTACAATGTTAAAAAAACACTATGCTCTGGAAAACATTGGTTCTTGGATGAAATATTTTAGAATAAAAAGTCTTCTTTTCGATTGTACAGTTATTCCTACAAGTGTGTTATCACATGTCCTTAGATGTTCCACATTAAGAATAGTTAGTAGTATTATAGTTATGAGTACTGATTATTTACTGAAAAAATATGAAACCAAACTTTTTTTGTTGTTGTAACTGCTTAGGTATGAGCAGTTTGGTATGCAAATAAATCAGATGGACTCTGAGACACATGCCAGATTCTTTATGATCAATTCCCAGTTTCTGAAGGAAGACGTGATGGGTCACTGCGACCAATGGCAGAGCCGATTGTGCCAGTTGCTGTTCAACATTGTCTGTGACCAGATAGAGTCCATGTACAAGTACACTATTGAAAATGGAAAGAGGTCAGTGATAGAGCTTTTGCTTCTTATTGAAGTTCACTTAAGGAATAAGAAATAACCTCGAATGAAGTTTATGTAAGCCAAATTTGATGAGATGTCAATTTTGATGAGGACCCCTCGTTGCTGCGCCTATTGATGTAGGTTAAATTTGATGCGAGTGTAAATTTGATGAGAGTCCCAGGTTATAACACCAATTTGCTATGTGTCACTCCCACGTTGGTTACGATAATTTGCTGAAAGTCAGTTCTTTAGAATTATTCACTCACCATGTAGTTGTACGCGCCTTGTCACCAGTGGCACGTTGTTATACCATGTTGTTCATCATAGTATCGGTCGCCATCTTGCCCAATGCTAGCTGTATTTCCTCGTATTACTCAAAAATTATTAGATTTGAATGTCTCTGGTGTTATCACCAGAGACAAGTCTGTGTGTATGTCAGGGTTCCAAAATATATTAAGTAATAATTACAAAATTTAACATCACTCCACACTTTTTGTAAAAGGGATATTTAAAGAAAGTCAAAGCAAGTGACCACGAGATTAGTTTATTAAATGTCACACTCTCAACAATATTATAAACTCACTCACCTTGCAGTGCTTTGATAATTTTAAAAGTCTAAACAATATCCCATCCTTGATTAAATTTCAATATACTATAGAACAGATCATTACTTTCCCAGGAGAACTAACACAACCTCCTTGCTTCGAGTCTGATGGTAGAAGAACGAATCTCCGTATAATACGACGGATACTGATTCAAAACAACACTCATCACTTCTCTCGTTCAAATCAGCGTCTTCACGAATAAATTTGATTTAATTCTTTCTTATAATTGTCGAAATTTATCACGTTTACTATAATTAATCAATTTAAGTATTTCTATTTTCTTTTTATTAATTTTTCAAAGCTTTTTATTTAAATTTTTAGCAACATGTGCTTTATGACGTCATAAATTTACAAGTCATTCATACCACAATTGGCTCTTCTGCGTAATTCTATTTAATGTTTTTGTAAAACACGAATTTTGGTTATGTTTACTTCATTTTAATTAATCAAATCTTTTCCCTTATAAAGTTCAATAAATGTCTTCGTTATTAAATAAATCTCAATTCCGACAACATGTGATTCACTGATGTCACAGTCTGCCGATTCATTGACGTCACAGTCTGCCAATTCCCCGCGAATATTCAAATGTCGTAATTTGACCTGTTACAAAGTTATGAGGATTTTTTATGCTTTCAGCGAGAAAGCATAAATATCATTGGTAGAGTAGTAGGATGAGATGGATTCAAATATATACTCCATGTTTGGGTGAAATTTTTGGAAATTCTTAAAGTATTTGTAGCATGGTAGGAAAACGCTCTCTTTTAAATCTGCCACCCCCACAAAATTCATAAATCTTCCTGAGTGCCTCCTCCACTAGAAACCAAATACACTACAGAAACAAAGGTGCATAGCTCCTATAAATGAACACCTGTTATGATTGCCCATATGTTTATGTATCCAAATTAGTTCAGCGGGGTAAGTGTATCTTCTGGTGAGATGTGTGCTTTCATACTTGGACATTGGTCGAATCTGAAGAAGTTACGGTAACTTATGTTTTTCTAAGCTTTGCAATTTTTATTGTGTTTGTGACATAAGAACTTATTGAAGATGCTAGTGGTTAGTGATTAAGTTTATTTTGTAGCTCTAACTAATGAAAAATAACTAATTTTATGAATTGATTCATGGCTAACTTTTTTATTACTTCAGTATTCTTTACACAGATTTAGCCTTACCAAGTTACTGCAAAACTTATCAGAACAAAGAAAAACAACAAAGGAGAAAAATACTAGTTTCATAAATTGGTCAGTTTAGGTCAGGCATCAACAGTCATGTAACAATGTAACAGCAAACTTTACTGAACATGGAAGAAATTGTATATAATTTTTGAATTAAACAATTAACACAGTTAATATGTGACTGTATTATTCTCCATACAGTGTTGTATAACCAATAAATAACTAAGCAAAAAAGCTAAGTAGTTTTAAAAATTTATATTACCCTGAATTCATTGAAGTACTTGTAAATATTTATGTCCTTGTACAGTCAAAACTTAAAATGCAAACTTAAGCATTTACATAAAAAATATATTATTGGTTTAAAAAAATATACAATTAAATAAATAAAATCTAAATTGACTGAGCTGTTGGCTCCTTTATGAACACATGCTGGCCTTATGATCTATGAATTAATGTGTATAGTAAGAAAAGTTATATAAAAAGGATTTTTTCATAGCTAAATTCACAACTTGCTGCAGGGTAAATGTTGCACCCAAGACACTAAAGGAGATGGTTGAGTTTGTTGAATACCACAAACAGATGAAACAGGAGGTTCCCGTCAAGGAGGCTGAGTTTCCATTAATTAGTGATGCCATGTATGTTGTGTGTAAGTAAATAGCTGTTCTACTGAAATATTGTTTTATTTATTTCAACTAATCAGGGTCTTTTGTGCTAATCTATGAAACCACTTCTCTAGTTAGTTAATAGCTCAAATCTACCTTGATGAATGTTGTTTAGTTAATTATAACACCTAGATCAGAAAACATAATTTATTCATTTGTTTTTTTTGCTTTTTTATAACTAATGAAGTACACTAAAGACACAATTATCTGAATTTGATGGAACCATGCCTATTTCGGATAAGGTGGACTATAATTAAAAACTTACTTCTGGTTGGTATTGTATTTATAAATAAAACTGAGCAGTGACATCATGCACACTTACATATCTCAAAGTGAGGGTTGGGGTCCACGATTTATAGCCTCATAATCAGTTCCTAAGAGAAAGCAAGCTAATAATATAATCTATGAATAAAATTAATAACTTGATATTTAATATCCTTGTCTCAAATGCTTATCACATCTCAAAAGAAATATTTGTTCACCTTTGATCCTTCCAATGCAACAAATTTTATTTGTTAGTTATCTAAAACTACCAAGGCATATTTCATCCTAAAGGCATAGTTTCACATAAGAATTCAAATTTTAATTTTTCTTTATGGACATTTTTAATTTTGTAGATAGATCTTAATTTAATTTTTAACTGTAGATAATTCCAAAACTAATAATATATGAATAAGTAATATTAATGAACATTAAATAAATTCTTTTTGTGTGCGATTCTCACATGTGTAATGTAAAATATCACCCTCTTTCAAACATGCATGCCAACTTTTAAAGCTTTCCCTTGAAATGTGTAATAGAAATCTTATTGTACAGATTTACATTCACTCATATAGTACCAATAAAACATACAAAGAGGCCACAAAAATATTTTTGCTATAAAATATACACAATATGACTTCAGTATTTTTTCCCATCTAACTAATTAATACTGAGTTGTGTTATGCAATTTTTATGGATTTAAATAGCTTGAAAAGCAAAAATAATAAATAAAGCAAATGGTCTGATTTATTGGACCTTGTTGTGAATTGAAAAATGATTTTTTCAAATTGCGTCATTGATATTATTACCAATTCCTCAGTCACAAGGCTAAACCTACCTTTGGTCCTCATTGTGAAGGTCGGTACAGTCATTTTTGAAACGAAGCACCATTTCCTTACTTAGCTTTTACCGATTTTACATTTCCATAAATATTATAAAGATGACGACAAATTTCATATTTTCAGGTAGAAAATCTAATCACAGAATGTACCTCACAGATAGTGGGATTTTCTATTGCACTACACATTTCACCACATCATACAGAGAAAAGTAGGAACATGCAGTCTACATGTTGCAACAATTGGATGAGTACTAGTATTGCAAAGAGAGAATTATATTTAAATATTTCACATCAAGATACCTAATCTTTGGAATGCGTTTCCTTAAAAGTTTGCTTTGAATCAAAGGTTAGATCGAATTTAACTAACTATACTCCTAAAGCTTTCAGTCTCTATCTCTGGTCATTCAAAACTTAGCAGTGAGGGGATATTTTATCATGCTATATAATGTTATTTTGTGTATTATTGTTGTGTATATAAAGCATTTTTATATAGGGCAATACATAGGGGATGCAGTGCCTCCACTGATGCAAACCAGACATGAAGGATTGCCGGAACAGTGGAAAAAGTACTTGAAGAACTTGGACGATGCTGAGGAGATGTTGGGTATCAGTCAGGTACAGTATTATTTTTTTACATCAGGCTTATATACAGAGTTGTAGCCTTTTGAGTCACTGTGCAAATGTAATTTAAGCAAGCAGAAATAGAATGAAAAAATAAAAAAGTGTTTGTTAAAAACTTTGACAGTTTCATAGATAATCTATTCCAAGTTTATGAAAAATTCCTATATTTGGCATTGTAATTAAGCATTACAGTAAAATGAAATTTGGTGGATTAAATGTTGTGGATTACCTGAGTTACCTACAAAGTTAGGTGAACCTATGTTGATTAATCTCTTTACAGAGGTGTTTAATGTCTATAGTTGCAATTTCTTCATCGTGGTATGGTATACTGGTAATCAATAATATTGGCTTGACTTTAAACAATACATTGAAGATCCAAATCTGTATTTATTTTACAATTATTAGTTTATACAAAATATATTTCTAAAACAATTATTAATACATCATGGAACTAACTTTATAAATAACCTTTTTTGGGCATTTTTATGTATTACCATTTTGTTCATAAATTTAATACAAATACACAAATTATATAAACATAGCACATAACTTTTTTAAGGTAATTTAGCCTTAGGTATTTATTAATTAAAAATGCACTAGTCCAACATAAATAAAACATAAAAAAATTACATTTTATTTATAAGTTATAAACAAATTTACAGGTCAGACTTATAATTAACATACAAAAATACAAACTCACATTAATATAAAACACATTTTTTTAGAATAATTCTGTCTTGGGAATTTTTAACCTAAAAATGCACTTATTAAATATATAGGAAACTTAAAAAGGTACAGTGTATTTCAAATTATTAACATTTGTACAAGTCAGAATTCCAAACATTTAGCATAAGTAAAGGGTATAGCGCTTAGTGTTAACTCCTCTTTATATATATATATATATATATATATATATATATATATATATATGTATGTATAAAAAAAACAAGACACGTTTCTTAACCTTCACTGCTTAATATGTCATCACTTTTCAGTGACATCATAAAAAGCATGTATAAATAAAAATAAAATCAAATACAAACAGTGAAAGTTAAAAATTTTTTGTAGGTATTTTAATAATCTAAGACTGTCTTCCTCATTGATTGTTTTGCTTCTTGATTACTTCTAGTTTGTTTTATTATACAGTACTTGAGTAATAGTACAACTTTTTTTTTCAAGTAATTTTGTTAACTGTCTAATGTATCACATCACTGAGATCATTATTACTGCAACTAGAATCACCTTGTATTGAAAAAAAACATATTTGTTTGTATTGTAATCTGTGTAGTTTCTACTCAATTGCATATATTTTTTCAAAATTGATTAAGACTTACTGTTATCCATTGCTAAAATAACAAATTATAACAGTAAATGATCCATGTAAACGTTGAGTTTAGCTCCATTTCACCTTCTGCCTAGTGCCACTTGTTACTTTACAATAAAAATGCTATTTTATGCAGTTATGCACACTCTTAAATCACATTTATTGATGGTTAATATAATGATCAGTTCTTAGTATTTTTATTCAGTGCTGCTATGTAGTACATAATAAGTTTATTACATAATTAAAGTTTAATGGCAGAACATTTCCATCATAGTATGTTCAAACAATACAATTATGTAAATAATTTTCAGTAACTTTCCCTACAGGAACACTTCCGCACTGGTTTATTGGAAGAAGCGGAAACTTTCAAGATAGATGCTGCTGAATTAAATGAGAAGTTTCTCCTTAACGGACCATTCACATCTGATTTTACTTCTGAAGGTCAGTTTGATCTTATAATTTGTATTGTATAAACTAGAAAAAATTGCTTAGAGATTATTAAAATATGTACTGTACAGTATACCGAAAACAGTATGTCATATAGAGAGAGGAATTAAAATAAATCAATCAATTATTGTAGAATAATTATTTTTGTAAACATTTGGAGGACCAGTCAGGATCTCCAGTTTCCAACAAATTTAAGGAGACAATTTGAAAATAGGAAATGTCATGGAATGTGCCAAAGAAGGGACTCACCAAGAGAAGTTGTCTTTCCCGAGCACCACCACGAGAGGAGCCCCTGGACCAGGCACAGGAGATCAGAGGGAGACCAGACCAGTGAGAGTTCCATGGGGAGTGGGCTTCCAGAGGTCCACACTGGCAATAGTCCACGTTTCCCTGAGAATATACACTTTAGCATGCACAATGGGGCACATAAAGGGTGTACAATTGATAACAAAATAGGTCAACTTGTGAGCTAAAGAGGGTGAGATAGGATAATGATCAGAAAAGTGAATGTGTGCAGAAGACACATAGACACAGGAGTAATGTAAAGGAGATGTAGGTCATGTCAAGAGTGACAGCGACCATACTAGTACAAGAAAAACAGCTCCACTAGCTAGATAAGCAGCAATGGGGATGGCTCGGCTGTGATAAATTTATAATTGTTATTTGAGGGATAACAACTCAACTCTCTTACTTGCTCGTTGATTAAACTTAATATGCTTAATTAAAAAAAATATCACTAAATTTAGTTAAAACTAAACACAATATTTGCTTCATAAATATACTAGGCAGACATAAGTTTAAATAATTGTTCCCTTATAAAATGGTCAAAACTAAAAAAAAGAAAGGAATGTTGACAACCTGGGATTTTTTATTCATGCTTTACAAAATGGAGGCCTTTTAAAAACTATGAATGTAAATAATTCTATGTAATTTTTCCTTGACGTATTTTTAATTAATTCAGTTACTCTGAATTAATTAAAACAGATCCTCCAAACAGATTGCTATCATTGGCCAGGATTAGTATGGTTCTAATATGAGATAATGATCTTATGCTATTATCAATACTTATAATGATAAAAACCTGTACTTTTGTTGTACAGGGGCTCTCAAGATGCTGGCTGAGTTAAAAGCTCAATTGGAGGCAATGTATGCTAAAGAGAAACAGCTGACTGAAGATCTGAGCGTTTTTAATATAGCCATGCCACCAAACTATGAACTGCGAAGGCTTGAAAAAGTGAGTAGCCAATAATTAATTTTTCTAAAACTTAACAAAATATATTGCGCACAAAAACGGTATACATAATTTTTAAAACTCATTTAACATAACAATTTAATCCTTCTCATATATACTAACTGATTGTTTATTATTTCAATATCTTTGTCATATGAGCTTCAACATACTGTAATTTAAAAGATGGATTAAAAAAAATAGAGATAGTACTGAAGACGTGAAACTTGATGCATAGGTTACTCTTAGTCCAAAAAAGAACGTATTGATTTGGAATGAAAACGGCCATTCTGTCTGTCTGTCTATGCAATAACTTTTTCGTTACATCGTGTCGAGTTCTTTGATACTCTCATTGTATATCTGATTAGACATGACATATAAACCTTTGAATTGGTAGTGGTTTGTATTTCTTTACAGTGTTTTTATCAAAATCGTTTACTTGCAGAATCTGAACTGGTTGATACTCGTATGGGAGCTGACATACGAGTGGGACATGGCCTGGCAGAGCTACAAGACTGGGGTATTCTGGGACATCAAGACTGAGGACATGGAGATCACGGCTCAGACCTTGTATAAGCGATTTACAAACCTTGTAAAGGATCTGAGAGACAAGAACTGGGAGATAGTGGAACACTCGAGGCGACGAGTGGATGCTTTCCGCAGAGTGCTTCCACTCATCACAGATCTCAAGAACCCAGCAATGAGGAAGCGACACTGGGACAGGGTCAGGGTTGCCATCAACAGGTGATTGTGACTTGATCTCTGTATGTTGTAACTCTTTGGGTACTAACATCTGGATATTCGGTCATGTGAATAAATGCCAAAAAATACTAACGTCCTTTTATATTGACATGCCTGTAAATGGTGAAAATGAAAAATGCTAATATCCATATATCAGGATGTTCCAAATTTTATCTTTATATTTTCTTTTCAATTAAATTAAGTATAGTTTATATATATATGTATATGTATACTGTACCTTAAAAAGATACCTGTATACTGTATCTTTAAAATTTAGGTTTCCACTTCACATTTCATGATTGAAAATAGACTAGAAACTTGAAAATGTGTAAAAAAAGTCCAACGTACACAATATTTTAAAACTGTTGTATAAAAATTGTAATTTTTTTGTAAAGCAAATAAATATTCAAGATCATGTACAGTTTTATCTGTGGAGTTTAGTGAAATAAAACATTTAAATCTGGAATTTGTGTGAAGAATGTTATTCTTACTCAAAGAATAAAAATAAATGGTATTTTGGTAAGAATATTTTTTATTATTACTTTAATTTTTACAGTTATTTTATAAAATATGCTGTGTTTATTGTTACAAGAATTTATTTCTGTACAATTATTTGTTAAATCATTAATATTCACCAAGAAATACGAAAGTTACAGGCAAAAATGTAAATTAATGCACAACAGCCTAAAAGGAGTTTGGCATTCTTCAGTAATCCGTGAGTAAAAGTCACCGGTATTCCTCAGACACAAAGAAAAATGTTGGTCTGGTACCCAAACCAAAATTTGACCTTGACAGCTATGTAAAAACTATAGTTAACCATTTGAGATTAGATATACATTTTCTATTTCTCATTAATGTGTTTTATTTGACATAAATATGAAAAAAGTATTTAAAAACTTGTGTTAAAATTCATAAAAAATAACAAGAGAAGAGTTTATTTGTATTTAATTATATGATCAGTGTAATATGAAAAATAATTAATTTAACTTGCGAATTTATGGATTCCTTTATAATTAAATAAAATTGAGCAAAAATAAAACCATAATTATAGACTTTATTCTTCCTATTTAATCTTTCAAACTCTCCTGACAGAATTCTTTATATGTAGCTATTTTGTTATTCAAGAACTGTTGTGGGCTTTGGTTTTATTGAGGTTGGCTGTTAACAGGTAGATAAGTCCTACTGATCAGCTTTGATTTGGGAGAACAGCATTATACTGTGAAAGGGTAAACAAACTTGGCTGGTGATTTGAAACTTCTCACTCAGAAAAGACTTTTGGTTCCCCACCTTGGAATTAATTTCTTATCCATCTAATTCATAATTGTTTATACATGCAAAAGTAGGCTATAAAATGCTCACCCAACCATTGGGTATAATGATTAAAATTAATTCCGATAAAGTTAAAATTCAAATTGTAATAAGAAGATATTAAGAACAATTCACAAGTAACAACTGTAATTAATTGAATCACTGTTTGTGTGCAGAGTTGTTTATGAAAATATTGGGACTATAAATGTTCAAAGCTTCTTGGTATTTTCAGAGATTTTGATGAAAACTCACCAGAGTTCACGCTTGAACTGATCATTGGTATGAACATGCAAGATCATGCTGATGCTATCAAAGAAATTTCTACCGCAGCATCTGCTGAGCTCAATATTGAAAATGTGAGTAAGCAAAAGTATCATCATTGTTTCCATGACAAGCAAGCTTCTCAATGATGATAATCTTATTTTTTATGTAGATGTAGCAAATTGTTTAACACTCTATTCTGTGTACTCTTACACAATTTTTGAAAACAAATCACAATCTTAACTAGACAAGAATGATACTGTAGGGAGTGGCACTATAGGTTTGACTTGGATGCATCAATCAGTTTTTCATGGACACAATAGTCAGCTAAGCTGAGTATTAATTGTGGACAAGGGAGTGTACAACAGTCTGGAATAGTCTGGAATTCCCCAGGAGCAAGTTGGAAGAGTCAACCTCATGTTATAGAGCTGTTTTGTAGTTATCATGAAGGGTAGGACGGTTATCAGCGTGAATAATCTAGGTTCCAGTTATTGTCAAGGGTAGGACAGTTAGCAGCGTGACTAATCTTATGACAGGACATTCCATCAACATTTCAATTTTGACTATAATCTGTAGGTGAATAGGGCTTTCTATAGATGTATGCATTAATTATATTTCATGTTCAATTATGTATCCTGTAATAGAAAACTACAAGCTTCAAAATAAGTCAAGTTAGTAGTTTTATGCCATGTAAGTTTTCAATTTCTCAGATGTTGTTTATCACTAAAAATTGATTTCACATTTCTAAAACCTATAAATCTCTATTATATAGAAGTTAATATAGAAAGGAGTTGGTATTTATACAATTTTGCAACAAAAAGTTTAATTATTTTCATCTTTGAAATACAACTGAATAATCTGTTGCATGTGTTCTGGTATACGCGCAATTACCAAGTTGCAGTGTTTGTGAATATGTTGTTTACTCAGGGCCTGAAAGCCATTCGAGAAACATGGGAGAAGATGGCACTGGACATGGTTAGCCACAAGGACAGGGGTGTCTACAGGCTCAAAGGGGTGGATGATATCTTCTCCACTCTGGAGGAGAACCAGGTCCTGCTCAGTGCAATGAAGTCCACCAGGTAGAGAACTTGAAACTTTTTACGTAAAATAATATACAATAGGAATAATGTTGTGAATTATTCTCTAGACACTTTGTCAATTGTTTGGTTTCAAATGAGCTGATTCATCCTTCCTAGACAATATATTGTAAACAGTAAATGGACCAATAAAGTTAACAGTAGCTTTCAGAATAATTGTTTATGTTGAATCCAGCCCAAGAAGGCTGTATAAACCGATGCTACCCTGAGGGACAGTGCATTGAAAATGGTTTGCCTTGCAGATTGTGGAAGAATAACGTATAAAAGATAAAATAATTAGATGTAATTTTTTTCTTATTGCCTTTGTAGCTTCTGAAAATATTTCCAAAAAATGTACAAATTAATATATTTTAGCATAGGATGAAAGTTACTGTAAGACAGGAGTGGAACAATCTCCAATCAATTTTAGAACCATTTATGTCCTAATGCTTGAACATTGTTATTAATCTTGTACATTTTAATACTGAATATTATTATGTATCAGGGTTTTTGGAAACTGGAACAATTCAGTTCAACTCAGTTGTTTATAACTTTATTTGTCATTTGTGCTTGATATTGTACTATGAATTCCATCCAAATTATAACTATACTGTTTTATAACATTAGGTAAATATTAGAAGATAAGTTTGAAAATAAAAGGCAGTTATTGCATTACTATTGATAATAGACAAACTCCTTTATCAGCACATTCATCAAGAACAGCAGTAGAGCATGAAATAACTCTTGTATTGTTATAATTATAATGTTTAATAAGAAACACACAAAACTAAAGACTGACAAAACAATTTACGAATACACAAAATAATTTACAGGTGAAAGAACTAAAAAACAAGTGAACACGAATTCTGTAACACAGTAAAATTGTTTATAACAGTTAATAACGTAATGTTTAGTCCCAGAGCGTACAAAAGCTGATTAAGCTGCAGAATCCAAGACTAGACAATCTGATGCTTGTGCAATTGCAGCGTTTTCGCAATGAAGTGTGATACCACTCCACAGATTGTCATTTTGTTAACATTGAAATAAGAAATCCACGTTTCATCACCAGTTACTATGTAGTTAAGAAATACGTCACCTTCTTCATGGTATCGGATAAGAAATTTTAAGAGCTGGTCCAATTCTCTTTATTTTGAATTTGGGTACCCATTCAGAATTTCACACATTAGACTTGATATCTCTGAAAAATGCTTTAAAAGATCTGTGATTGTATACTGTTGTAACACTAATTTTTTTTAAATTAAACAATTGGCATGATTTTAACTGTGATATAGCTCATAATGTCTTCTCCATACATAGAATACAATGCACAATGCATTTCCATGGATTTCATTTTCCTTAGCAAAATAAATCTAATAACGACGCTTTGTACTTCACAGTCGATGGTAGTGTTAATTGCAACGGCCATTTTAACACTAGTTTAGAGCACTAAGAATGGCACAGCGAACCTTCACTATGACACCCACCGTTGGATGTGTATTGACTGTAGCCACAAAACACACTATTCAGATCGCACCACTACCTTCATCTGCTTGACAACATATGCCTCGGCAACTTAATTTCTGAATGACGTTTGTATAACAACAAACTTAAGAAGCCAAAAATGTAAAAAAATCAGTTATTCACAACATTTTTCTTACAAGTTTTGTTTTTATTTGGATTTAAAACTGTTAAATTGGCTCTGTGACAAAATTATTTCTGGTTTCAAACTTACTACCACATTTAATGTGGCTATTTTACAAGATTTTGTGTGGAATTTTTCCGTACACAAATTTATAATACAATCATAATTTAATTTTTCATATAGAATATTTGTTAACTATCATAAATTAAAACTTTATGGAAAAAACTAGTTATACACGAATTAAATGTTTCAATCACTTATCAAAAAATGTAAAACATATTAAAAAATTAAATAAATTTAAAGATAAAGTGAATTTTTATAATTAAAACAAAATCTTGTAAACATTGAAGGAACTTTTTAAATGATTGTTTTGTATATAAATGTGGTAATTCTTCTTCTTTTATTTTTAACACGAGAACTTGTAATATTATTTTTGTTTTGACTCTATTTTATATTTTTAAAATAAAGATATTATTGATTTATATTCTTAATGGATAGTGTAGAACCAGCAAGTGTCACAACTTCCTTCAAAACAAGTATCGCTGTATCTGTAATTCAATCAATCAAGTGTAAGTTTATAATTTGCAAGGTGATGATAGTTTACTTGTCAGTACAGTCAGCCAGTATCCTTTATTGAATTGTATCAGTTTCTACCTTATTGTTTTTTTCATGTCAATGTAGTGTTTTATTTTTTTACTATATGATGTGATATTTGATTGATTAATAAGTGATATTGATGTAATAATAAACTCAAAAGGTATACAAACTGTGGCTTTACAGTCTAATTAACTTGTTATTGTTAAAACTCCTTTTTGTTTAATTATTAAAATAATTTTTGAAAGCTATCAGTGCAGAACTAGCAAATGTGAAAGATTTTACCTAACCTAAATCCATCTACAATGTACAAAAAAGAAAAAAATGGAATCAAATAAAGAGTCAAAGCATTTAAAATGTTGAATGTTGAATTGGTTAAACGCCCTCTTCCTTTCTAAAATTAACTATGACTGTTTTTCAAAACAGTTGTGTTTGTATGTGCTTGAATTTAATACTTTTCACCTTTTAAATTGGTAAACAAATTGGTTCTGTCTTCCCTCATAGAACCTTTCTTCATTTACGTACATGTATTTTGCAGATATGTGCAACCATTTGTGCATGAAGTGGACTATTGGGAGAAAGCACTTTCCCTCATCATGGAGGTTTTAGAGGGAGTTCTTAATGTGCAGAGACAGTACCTTTATCTAGAGGTAAGAGTGAAGAGACAATACTGTTATCAAATATACCTGACAGTTTCTTAATACTAGTAACATAGAAAGTTATTTAAGGGGAGTTAAACGTCAAAATTCGAAAAAAAGTTATTTTTTTAAATATTTGGTTATTTCTGAACAATTTACTGCAGACCCCACAAAAAATAGTCTTTCCACTTAGCTTCTATGATTTTTCAAAGATAAGATTGCTTAAAAAATGTTGTGCATTTCACGAGATGCCTTCGTGCCTTTCATATAGTAATGTTTTAGTTGGCTGCAAAAGTTTGTTCAATGTGTGTGAAAATTTATGTTGTTTTATTCCTCATCAGATCAACCCATATAATAAACTGATACAAAAATTAGAATGCGTTGGGCATGTGGAAAAACGTATGGGCTCTAGGCTGAGAAAGCTAAAACAGCAACTTGGTAGTACCCCACTTGAAGATGGAAAGCCATTGAAAGGACCAGGTCAATTGACAGATAAAGTCATTGATGAACTGCAGGCCTTTTATGGCAAAAGTATTAGAGACAAATGCAATGACTTGACAGCTATGCATATGGCAGTATGGGCAACATATTTCCATAGGTTGTCGACAACTGAGAAACCGTTACATCAACTTTGACCTCCACCACCCAACACCTGGTGTAAATACAGGATAGCACAGCAAGACAAAAAATAAAATACCTACAGTCATAAACATTCCCTCCCAGAAACTGTATTGACAGCTATAAAACCAAGATATAGGGACTTGTCAAAACTAGACCTTCTAAAAAAGTGCCTCCATGGCCAAACACAGAACGTCAACGAATCGTTTAACAATGTTGTGTGGAACCGAATTCCAAAAAATGTGTTCGTAGGAAGAGACTCTTGAGCTAGGTGTCCATGATGCTGTACTAACTTTTAAAGAGGGAAACATAGGAAGAATAAAGGTTTTAAAAGAGCTAGGAGTAAAGGACTGCGGCAGATACACCATAAGCGCTTTGAAAAATCTCGATGAAATCAGGACAAGGAAGGCAGATGTGAAAGCAGAATCAATGACTAAGGAGGCAAGAATTAAGAAAAGAAGACAACTATTAGGGGAAGAAGAGGAAATGGGTGACAGCTACTGTCCTGGAGGCTTTTAAAGGTGACATAATCCTAAATATATGTTGATTTTTTTGTTTTTCGTCATTTCTGAAAAATGTGGTTTTTTAATGTATATGTACCTTTTTCTAAGAAACCATAAAAGCTACACAACTGAAATTTTTACTGCGTATAAAATAGCCTCATAGAAGTATATACCTCTAGTTTTATCTAATTTCCTTCATAAATAATTATTTAAACAAATATTTTATCTGTAAATAAAAAAATAAATTTTTTTTCTTTGGTTGTACTAATTATTTTACAAAGATTTTAGAGCTATGTGTATAGTACATCATCCTACACCTTGTGAAAAAATTTCAACCTCCCACCTGCTATGAGTTTTGAGAAAAAGGTACATAAAGTTACCTTATTTTAACATGCGGTCTTATGGACCGTTCAACTCCCCTTAAATCTCGCCACCAGTATTTGATATATCGTGGGATCAGGGGATAAGTCTTGTTTAGATGCTTAAGCCACTAGTGTCTATTGTCCTCCAGAGAATTGAAAGATAGAAGGACCTGCCTTGTCAAAGCTCCAATGTTTCCATAAACTGCCAGAAACAGCTGGCTAGATCTTCTGAGGAAAACTGTAATTTTTATTCAGATTACAAAAGATTTTCAGGTGACTTCTTTCAATAACTAAGCAATCAAAAAAATGGTTTTAAGTTTTCTGTTGCTGGGTTTACTGTCTACAGAGTAAGTTATCTATAAAAATACTTATTCTTTGAAGATGTTTCCCTAAAGTGACTATACCCTATAATCAGATTCACCATCCTAAACTATATAAAAGACCAAAAGGAACAAAGTCATATGGAACTTTTTGAGACGGTGAAATAAAAACAGCTTGATTTTTTTGACCCAGCAGTTATTCTCATGTACTTGTGTTTAAAAGTTCTTTCACATTTTTGCTGGCTTTCTTAGTGGACACCTTGGCATGATTGTTTCATATAGATTGTGTAATGGTTTATACATGTTTACTTTTAAGGTCCACCATTCTTGAAAGATAGAATATATTTCCTTGTATTGAGTTTCGAGATTACTGATCTATAATAATAAAGGTTTAAATAGCTACATTATTGGCCAGTTATATTAATAGTGTATCTAGTCAGCAGTCCCGTACTCAGACAGGTATTTTTCGGACAATTTTACTGGGACCTGGACCCTTAGGCGGCCAGGATCAACCCTGCCACACTTATACAAGGGCGGGTGGCGGTACATGATGGGGTCCGGCTGAATATTTTTTCTGGGGACTGCCAAAGCTGAGTACGGCTCTGCTGGTCAGGTAGACATATTTAGATTCATCAGTAAACTACTGAAAAGCCATGAAAACATTAATTCACTGTTGCCACAAAGTCTTCTCCTCGTAAAACCTTTTGTAATTTCATCCAACAAAAAACTACACCTTTTTTGTACTAAACACATCGTCACTTGGCTAAATGAAAACTAGCAGTCCATACATGAACCGATGTCCAATTTAAGCTTCATAAACTATTTAATAGTACACTAAGTAAGTTGTCTGTATTATTGATCAATTTTCTAATATTTCATTTTATGGATATTTTACACAGAACATTTTCACTGGTGAAGATATTCGTAAGCAGATGCCTCAGGAAACGAATGAGTTTGATTGCCTGACTGATGAGTGGATAATCATAACTTCTCGCATGTATCAAGATGGTCTAGCACTCTCAGCAACCCACCATCCAGGTTAGTCACAGTAGAGATTGTAGTATTATTTTTAGCATTTCTTGTATAATTCTTGACACTTCAGAAGATACAACATCATCTTTTGTCCATTTTAAAAGAGTACCTAATTGATAAAAACAAAAAATTACTGAAAGGAGTAAAATTTTTTAAAATTTAAAAATCATTCAAAAGATGTTTATGTGTTAAAAACATATATCATAAAGGTTACATGTTTTATAAACATACAATTCAGTCCTTTATCTTGGTCTGAACATCCTCAAAAAAAGGATTAATGCATAGAATAGAGTCACACAAGTTTTGACAGGACAGCCGGTCAAATATGAACGTGTGCAATGATGACTATGACTATGGCTGTTTAATAAATATAATTTACTAATAGAGGTATTAAATTGTAAAATTACATCCAATATCTAACAGCATTTCACTCGTCTAGGGCTGTTGGAAATCCTGAACAAGATGTTCGAAAAGATGGAGTCCATCCAGCGAGCACTGGAGCAGTACCTGGAGACCAAGAGGCACATCTTCCCCCGCTTTTACTTTATCTCGAATGATGCCCTTCTTGAGATCCTTGGCAACTCTAAGAAACCAGAGCTAGTTCAGCCACACTTCAAGAACCTCTTTGACAATGTCAACAAAGTCATCATGGGGAAAAATGTAAGCTAAGCGATAGAATATTGTCCATCATATTTCTGTACAAACCTGTATTATTCAGATTGTTATTTGCTTCAACTTTCGTTTTTTGAAGAGGTTAATTTATAGAGACAAATATGTTTCAGGCGCAAGGGAAGATAGAAGGCACTGCAATGCAGTCGGCTGAAAATGAAGTTGTAGAATTTTCCAATCCAGTCCTTCTGGAAGGTCCTGTAGAACTTTGGCTTTGCACTCTCGGTAAAAATGTTTATTAAATTGATTGTTTCCTACAATAATATTTTTAATTGTATTTTTATAGCACTATTCAAATTTAAATTAATTGGAATATACAATCTTGAGATTGATATAAGATACTCCCGCAAATATAAAATTAAAATAATGTCTCTGTTCTGAAAACGTAAAATATTGAAATGTCAATCCTCACTTTACAAATTAAAATGCCTATCTCGATTTTTTAACTATTGATTTACTATAATAACAATCCATAAAGTAATGTTTGTACACACATCTCATTATTCCTTTGACTAGTAATCCTGCAACAAATTTGGGAGCGCACTACACACCACCTGTTGTAATTCCAACAGCCTTGTGGGAAGCGCTATAGAGCCACACAGTTTTCGCAATAATCTCTCGCCTGAATACGCATAGGATCTAATGGGATGGATAAGAAACACTTTCAAGTAGTCATTCCCATTAGATCACAGTTACTCTTTACTTTATATCTTTTCAATTTCAATTGACTAAGTATGATGGTGTTCAGTCAGTTGTTCCAAGTAATCAGCTGATTCTAATTCTGTTAGTGTACAATTCTGTTATTATTTTTGATACATGTTGTAATCTCATTTTTATGTTGCCAGTTAACCTTGGTATGTTTATAAGAAAATACTGATAATATTTTATCCTATATTCATATTTTATAAATAGAATAACTTTTAATATGCATAATTATAATAATTTATGTATTAGGTTGTACTTAAAAAAACTTAAAATGTGTTAAATTGAGTGTTTTTACACTACTTCTCCTACAGTAAATCCAACACACCTAAACAATATAAAAATAAAAAACTCACTTTTTAAGGCACTCTTACAGAGAAAAAACCCACATGTAATCAGTTAGCTGTCCTTCCTGTTTTAAGTCTGAACATAATAGTATCTCACACTTTCAGATATGACATTTTTTACCATTCTTCATACAGTCTGCACTATGTGCACAGTGCCTTTCAGCTATTCCCAATACTGAATGAGCATCTGGGCGTAACACACTTCCAAAATGATCAACAACGTACACCATATTTTTTCAGTTGTGGCATTGTCACTTTTAGCCTCCAGAAAATGTATTGCAAATATCAACTCACAGTTCAAAACTGCAGACATCATACCAATTAAGTTACAATATTTTTTCATAAATAGTAAACATTGTTATTCTAAATACTATTTCTTATCGTATTTGATCAGCCCGACTGGATTTAAAGAATGTAATGACACTCCTTCTTTGCTGCAAGCATTCCATTTTGCAAGCACAGCTGGTAATGCAGGCAACATATGCTAATTGTCTATTGCCTCATTAAACTTCCACTATCCCACCTTCCCTATCTTATTGTTTCCAATCAGCCTCAGGTAGTATTTATGATTGGGAATTGAATTTCTTTCCCTGAGGCTGTAAAATGTCCTGTAGAGATATGCTTATCAGCTTGTGCTGGGCCTTCTAATCCTTAATAATTTAACATCCACGCTCATGCCATAATGAATAGATATGCAGCAGCACCTAACTAGTTAAGAATGTTTACGCTAAGGAATATTAGATAATCTTTGAAATTTACATGAATATTATAAAGAACCTAAATATATTATACAGCTTCCATTTCAGAATCAATTCAGGTCCATAATGCAAATGTTAACTGTTAAAAAAGTTACTGTTAGTGAATGGTACATATTCACATTTTGCAGAGGATGTGATGAGAGTAACACTCCGTAACTTGCTTAAAGTCGTCAGACTGGCTCTGAAGAAAAACCTCAATGACCGAGACAAGTGGTTCAAAGAGTGGCCTGGTCAGATGGGCATCACGTCCAGTCAGGTTAGTGTAGTACTCTTACATTGACACTACTAAATTTTCAAACACCATTAAAATCCTTTTCATAGCAGTGTAACTAGCAAATTTTTGGAAACGATGTAGTACATATCCTAAGTATTAATACAACAGATACATACAGTTGAAACTAAAAGTTACATCTTATGAGACATGTTTTCAATACTTTAATTTTATATGATCACAGGTTGAGCTTTGGTCTTTATTGGCTCATGCGCCAATCCGAGATAAGGTGAGATGCTATAAATACAGTGTGTAACACTGTAAATGAAAACACCTGTTGTCAACACGGACTAAATGATAACAAACGTTCAGAAAAATCCTGTTTCCTTCACAATTATACCATCATCAAAAACAAACTTCAAACAGAGAAAGTAATGGATGTTAACAAAGTTAATTTTAGTTACAAAACTGTGTTTAATTTATTAACTACATCCAACACTCACATCACTTCTTTTACAATTATTCGCTCTAAAATATTTACTTGTTATATTGCTAATGAGAGAATATTTATTAAAATAATGTGTATTATCATCAATGTTATTTTAATAATTTTTTATAACTAAGTATATCAAGCTATTGTGTTTAGATTCAATGGACAGTGGATTGTTCACGGACATTGCGGATTTGCAAAGTTGTAGAGAATAAATCTGCCCTGAAAAAATTGAAAAAGAAACAGGTTAGTAGAATTTGTAATCAATTAATCATTTGTAATTTAAATTAGTTTGCAATAGTGGAATTCTAGCTGGATCTTGAGTAGAACCAAAATATCTGTGAATACAACATAATGTCTTTCAATCAATCAATAATTCTTTATTCATTAGTTGTACAATGAGGTACATCGAATAGTGTCATACATTACTTATATATTCAAGTTCCTCTCTTGAATACAAAACTAAATCAATCATATAGTTTTTTAGTTTTCTTTTAAATTTGGTAATATTATTTTCCATCTTTATGCTTTGAGGAATATTTTTCAGAAATCTTTTCCCGATATACATAGTTTTTTTTGTGTGTGTATTTCAAGTCTATGATGATCACTGATGATTTCAATCTTATGGCGTGTGTTATATTTGTGCACATTATTTTCTAAATTAATTTGTTGGCTATGATATAAAGTCCAAAAACTGTTATTATTTTTAATTCTTTAAAGCAATTTCTAACAGATTCTGAGAATTTAAGCTTAAGTATACTTCTAATGGCTTGTTTTTACACCTTTAAAATGTTAGGTTTTTCTTTGTTGTGGCACCAAATATGGCTATGCCATAAGCAATATGTGAATCATCCCAGCTCAAGTGACAATCAATGATCAATCCGAGGAATTGAATTTTTTATGCATTTTCAATCTCTGAATCGTCTATAAGAATATCAAAATCATAATCATTATTATTTTGTTTTGTTTTAAAATTAATGAATTTAGTTTTCTCATATTTAAATTAAGTTTTTTGCTATTAAAAAACTGTTGCAGATTAGCAACTCTTTACCTTTCTATTTCTAATTTTGGCAATTGACATTCTTGGTACTTAACATACAAGGGCTATTCCAAAAGTAACTGATGTTCACTTTCAGCATTGCTGTAGTGAAGGAAGGTATTATTCTCTCTCATACATTGGCACTCACAGCAAGTCAGTCGTTATCTAGCTGTGGCAGTTATAAGGTTATATGAAAGCTCGTTCATTTTCTACAGCTTTGTAAAATGCTGTAGTTGAATTTCCCGCCAAGTACAAAGTGTGTGCTGTAATTAGATTTTGACACTAAAACAATATTCAGTGGCGGCTATTTATAGGGAACTTTGTACCATTTAAAGACCAAATGTTTTGGATGAAGGGCATGTAGGTGAATGGGTTTGTGTGTTTAAAAGTGGATGAACAAACATTCAAAAAGAAAGGAATGGCAGGCCATCTGTGGTAAGTGATGAACTCATTGAAAAGATCAAAGAAATAGAAAAGATCAACGTTTACAATCTCTGAGTTTTCACAAATTTTGAAAGCTGCTAGCTCAGTGTTTTGGTGATGATGATGAACTCAAAGATGCTGTCACTGGCTGGTTTTAGGTGCAGGCGGCAGAAGTTTTTTTAAGAAGGATTTCTAACTACTTTCTAAGTTAGTTAAAAGGCATGATAATTGCTTAAATCTTAATTTCAATTTTGTAGAAAATAAAGGAAATATATAATTTTCAAATGAAAATAATATAATATGTTAATATGATTAGGCGTTTTTTAAATAACCAAATGGTGTTTACTTTTGGAATAGCCCTCATTCAATATTTTCAGTTTTATGTACCTCATCACATATTTATTTTTATTTGTAGTGTGCTTTTACATAATGCAATAAATGTTATGTTCTTTATAAATTAAATGAAATGTACTAACTAATGGCCATTTTATATTTTTTTTATTTAAATATGTACATTTTTTAACACAAGTCGCCTCCCATTTTTGTAAATTTTTTGAAACTTTGTAAATAAACATTATAAGTATATTATTTTTAAAATAATGAATTGAACATATTATTGCAATATATTGCAAATGCAAACCTGGTATACAACAATCCTTTCACTCTCAAAATGTAATTGTTTCTCCATTCATTCAGCATCAATGTTTTGAAACTAAATATTTTATTAAATTGTAACCTGTGTGGTTGATTACAGAATGCATTTTTATCAAAGTATTCTGATGCTATAAGAAGCAATTTGGCATCACTTCAGAGACTCAAGGTAGTACAACTTGTTACAATTGAGATCCATGCCAGAGATGTTATTGAGAAGCTGTACAAAATGAGTGAGTGTGGTCTTCCATATTTCACTTTTAAAATTAATATTGTAGCTAAACATAATATAGATCTATTATATAAAAATGAAACTGTTCGTGTGTAACAGCATCACTCACAAACGGCTGGACGGATTCGCCTAATTTTTTTTAAAATTTGTTCGTCTTGATCTGTAGAAGGTTATAGGATACTTTTTATCCCTTTCCCGATTCAGGATTCCGCCCCACTGGTTACAGAAATACCCGTAAGAAATGCATTGCAGCAAACATATGTTATTAAGTGAAAGAGTCTTTTCAAATTTTTAATCAGCTGTTCTTTGTAAAACATATATAATGCGACAAAAAATATATTTATATATAATTTAATTACTACACTTATAGTTTTAAAGCATAGAGTAAGCTTAAGAGAAACGACAAATTTTGTTTAAACTGTTTCTGCAATCACTGTTAAACATAGACTTTACTATCCAGATAATACAATTCAAATTTGACGTAAAAATTCACCTTTAACTGCAATATTTATTTAATATAAACCATGCTCATGCTTGATCAGAAGAGCAATGCAGATATCATAATTACTATCTTACGTTGGCTACAAATATAAAGAATGTTATAAAATCAACCTTAGTTGTTTTTTTTTGACAGAAGTATCAGGAATGTGGTACATACCTTCATAATGCGCCCAAGAAGCTCACGAAGGAACGACTATCAATTATCTCAGCAATGTTTAGAATGTGATAGAAAATGAATAAGTGAATATAGTGTACTGTTTTCAACGGGAAATTGCGTGCGAAGCCGCGGGAAACTTATTGAAATGCGCAGCGAAGCGCGCCGGGTCCGCTAGTTATGTATAACTTTAAACTAATACAACTTTGCCAGTGCCCCTTCTAGGGAAGGTTTATTGGTTCTCTATCAATTTAATTGTCTTAATTTCAAAATGAAAAAACTGAGAGGACAAAAATACAGAGGAAATATTAGAATCAATTTCATTGGTTTCTTATTGTTCATTTAAAATGTTAATAGTAGGGAATAGCAATTAACACTATTTAAGTAAGATAGGACAAAATGTAAACAAATCAGATGATTGCTTGACAACCAATATTAAATATTTGTTTATATTTTATTTTAACATATTCGCTATCAAGCGCTTAATATGTGTGGCATACTTATGGACTGACGTTCACAGAAGACTATGAAAATAATGTTATTTAATAACATTAATATCCTTCATAATAGCCTCAAATGTACATATCAATGTATAGCTATTGTTTTTCTCATGTTTAGAGATTTTGTAATGTGTTTCACATTTGCGTTGCTTTGTCCATACCAATAAAAGTATTAAATATTTGACTGTGGACCAAATTATGCACATTTACTGCACTGTAAGTTTTCTTATTTATGGTAATTTTGAGTAATTTAATGTCCATATATTTTCATGTTGTCACATACAAACCTGGTAACTGCCAAAGCCAAGCTTGAAAGCTTACAAAGGCTTGGCACAATCTTTGTAACCGGAGCATTCAGGAGCAGTCCCTCAGCGACCCTCGAGGTGGCTTTAGGACTTCTACCTCTTGATGTCCATATAAAAGCTGAAGCGCGTAAGTCAGCTTATCGGCTGATGGTTGCTGGCTTGTGGAGGAATGGCGCGTCTAACGCGAGCCATGGCGCCATCACTGAAGCTGTAAACCCAAGCGCTATTCTCGAAATGGTCTCCGACACAATGAGAACGGAGTTCGTATTCAATAAGCCATTCTCTGTTGACTTCTACTCCAGAGATGAGTGGAAATCGCAAGATAACATCCCAACAATAAGAAAGAGCTTTGTCTGGTACACGGATGGCTCGCTTATTAAGGGTAGAACTGGATATGGAGTGTTTAGTCAATCCCCTAGAACTGCCCTTAGCGGCAGTTTGGGTCGGAACTGCTCCATATTTCAAGCCGAAATCTATGGTATCCTAGCCTGTGCCAACCTAGGCCTCACCAGAAGGTACCAGGGAATGAACATCTGTATAATGTCAGACAGTCAGGCAGCTCTTAAAGCTCTTGACTCCAACAGCATTTCATCCAGGCTTGTGTGGGAGTGCTTTAACACTCTCTGCAAGCTTGGATCACGCAACTGTGTGCGTCTTGGTTGGGTACCGGGCCACACAGGCATAGGTGGCAACGAATGCGCCGACAGGCTTGCCAAAAGCGGAGCAAGCATGCCATACACCGGTCCAGAACCGAGTTGTGGTATAAGCAAGTCAGCCGCTTACCAAAGTATAAACAAATGGTCCAGGAAGACACACCGCGTGCGGTGGCAGAGTCACCAAGGACAAGCACTCGGCAAAAGACTGCTTGCCGATTCTAGCTCCGGATTCACCAGATGGCTGATGGGGCTGGGCAGGGATCGGGTTAAGCAAGTGATTGCCTTGATCACTGGACACGGCCACTTCAGGAAACACCTAAACACTCTAGGTTTACGAAATGAGGCCTCGGAGTGTAGACTCTGCAATAAGTCTGAAGAGACTGCAAAACACATAATACTGGACTGTGAGAGACTGGGAGCAAGGAGAAGGGCTCTTTTCGGTGACAAACAACCAGGCGACGAACCAGATGCTAGTATCGGGGAAAAGCTTCTTAGCCTAATTAAGGGCACGAAGATAGGCTTACCCCTCTAACATCAAAGGGGCACACAATAAGCTCAGGTTGACGTGTGAGGATCTATGAATCCACCCCAATATCCCAAAGGAAAAAAAAAAAAAAAAAAAAAAAAAAAAAAACCTGTTTGTAAAAATTTGTATCCGGAATACATGTACGAGCAAGTTACACACATCCTCTGATTGTGAGAAATTGGCTGATTTGCTCTTAAATCCATTTGAATACGTAGAAGAAAGATTTAAATGTACAAAACCAACAATATATAGACTAAAATATATGTACATGGATGTAAATCTTGGTCATTTCTGATAAGCTGTCAGGTACCTAACAATTACTATGTTTGTTTTAGATTGTATGGATGTGACAGCATTTGAGTGGCTGTCTCAATTGCGTTTCTACTGGCACCAAGAAATTGATGATTGTATCGTGCGACAGACCAACACCTACTTCACTTATGGCTACGAGTACCTGGGCAACCCTAACCGGCTAGTGGTCACCCCCCTCACTGACAGGTATGAGAGATCATTTGTGTTGCAGAATGGATATCTCTTCCTTTAACCTTCCTTCATGATTTTGATGTTTTGAACTGGTTAAGTTTTATCAATCCGAACCGTTCGAAGAAAGGTTTTGATACAGTATTAAAAATATTGCTTTGGTTAAATAATGAGTATTTTTCCTACTTAACAAATTTTAGGGAAAAGATTTTATGAAGTTTACAAACTCTATGAGATTTACCATATTTATTATATGTAAGGATTTGGTTGAATGGAACTCAATCAAATTCCTGGTTCCACCTGTCGGCGGTGTTAGTAGAACTATTGACTATTAGTTTAGAATTTTTTGTTGGTAAGCCTGATTTATAAACATAAAAATTACTTGACAGAGATTGTTTACACTTTATTAGATAAAAGAGTGGTATCAGCAGCATTTGCTTTTAAATTATTGGGTGGATGCCCAAGTTTCTTTGCAATGTTTCCTTATCTGCGCAGGCAAGGGGAACAAATCTATTCTTCAAGATTTAAATTTTTATACAGTGGATGAATGAAGCCAAATTTTATAGATGTGCTATATCAGCTAGTGGTATGAACTGTGTCCTTTTTCTTAAGAAAGCATGTTTAAAAAAAATCCTTTGTATCTAAAAATGTTCTTTATTTTTATTTTAAATATGACAGACTATTTCCTTACTAGGTGTTTTATCACACTGACAACAGCTCTACACCTGCATCGTGGAGGCAGTCCCAAAGGTCCTGCAGGCACTGGGAAGACTGAGAGTGTCAAGGACTTAGCGAAGGCACTTGGTTACTATGTCATCGTCATCAATTGTTCTGAGGGGCTTGACTACAAAAGCATGGGACGCACTTTTTCAGGTTATTTTATGTTTTTCACTAAAGAAACTTAGAAATAGTATTTGGAAATAGTTTTCTCTATGAATGGCTACAATACCATATACATCTAATTCATCCACTGTTTATATAAAAAAATAAGAAAAGTATTAAATTTCCTAAGTGATATGATGGGAGTTTGAAAATACCACTCATTGAAATATAGACTGTTTCTCAGGTGAAGGAAAGGATGATGAAACCCATCTTTGGTTTGTTGAATAATATTGCTAATTAAGAATTAGTTGTTTCTTCTAATGTTAGCCATAATCATGAAGTTGAAGTGCATACGGTATGAGCCGTAGCAAGTCTCACCAGCTTCAACAAGATATTTTAATGTGATACTTGTATACATTATTGTATGTACAACTTTACACGTACAGAATGTTCCAGAAACTATCTGCCTGAAACTATAATAAATATTTGCAAAGACTTTGTCACCATTTTATGTTAATCACAGTTTAAGTTAGTAAAGAGCTGTTTACAGCCTGTGTGTTAAATTGAGTTCAAGTTTTATGTAGACTACTTTTAAAAATAGAATGACTAAATGACTACTTTTTTGACCCACAGTTTGAGTATATCTCTATCTCCAGTATATAAAATTAATAATATTTGTAGTACTCCATCTCTACTTATTAATGTTGGTGTTTATTAAAAGACTTTATTTCTCTCAATACCATACATAAAGCAATCAGTACTGTGACCAGGGTTATTTCAAACCTACCATATTTTTCACAGTGCAATTAGTAGAACAGGAATTAGATTTGCAATAAACTCAGACATAACTGTAACATTCTAGCAATTTGGTCACCAAGTAGTATAGATCTCTGTAATATAACTAACATGTTTTCTGTGAAGGTTACGCCCAGACTGGAGCATGGGGGTGTTTTGACGAGTTCAACCGGATCAATATTGAAGTGTTGTCTGTGGTGGCACAGCAGATACTGTCCATCCTGTCAGCACTCGCTCAGGGCTTAAAGAAGTTTGCGTTTGAGGGCATTCTCATTAACTTGGTGCCCACTTGCGGCATATTCATTACCATGAATCCAGGTACTGTTATATTATATTTTATTATATCATATTATTTTATGATCAACTTCTAACATTGCTATAGTAAAATTGTTTAGAGAGTGATTTAATTATTACAACTAGTGACACAACTAGTTCACATAGAGTAAAAGTGATATAAAAATTATATGGTTTATGTTCTTATGACAGAGTAAATAACTGACAGAGAATATATTATAAATAATCTGCAATGTACAATAATAGTTTCCTGATAGTGGATCACTTTTAATAGATATGGTACAACCACATTATCATTAGGAGAAAAAATGTAAGATCTTTACATACCTGATATTAAGAGGTTGAGGAAAATACAAGAATGGTAAGACCAAATATAGCATCACAAAATCCAATGAGAATAGTAAATAAGAGCAGGGTTATTTAGTTAAGCTGTGAAAAAAATCTTGGAAGTGGTCCCAAGATTTTTATGGAAATTTGTATTAACATAAAAAGAAAATATTAATGAAAAAAGAGTCAGGAATGTAGGATGGCAAAAAGAGAAATTGGTAGATAGAAAAGGTAGCTAATAACTCTCACAAGTGAGATGGACTTAAATAGTCTCATGCGCTAACTACTACTCCTGTAGTTCCCTTAATCCTCTTGTTCCAAGAACTTAAGACTCGACTTTTAAGTCTTCTAATCAATGTTCAGCTGTGTCATCACCTGAAACACTGCTGGTAGGCCTCATGGTATGCTTCTGGGATGCGCAAAATGCCCTTAAGGTTAAGTGCATGGCAATAGGCTGCCCTATAGAAGAAGAAGAAGTCTTCTGATCTGTTGGATAATGTATAGGGTATTAAAACTCTTGCCAGATATTTTAGGGATCTTTCCTATGGTTTAGTAAACTCATTTTAAGCTATAGTTGGTTTTTTTTAATTTTTGCTATTCTGTCTGTACTTTTATTAAAACATATTGTATTTGTGTTTTGAGTTATTTGAATTAAAAAATGTTTAATAATTACTGTCTTGAAATGGATAGATTTAAAATTTTCATTATACATTTTTAAATCAACATTATTAATGTTAACATCCATCCCAGACTTGGTTAATGCATGTATAACAATTTTAAGTAAAATATGTTTTACCTAAAAAAACACATACACACATAATACCTAAACATTTAAAGTCCAGCCATAGCTGAAAAGTTTACTATAATCATATGAACGATTCCCTAAAGTATAGTTCTGAAACGCACATAATCTCATACATTAAATATAAAATTGTCTTCTCAATTGTTTGACATGTTCATTTTTGTAATCTTGGTAACATCTTAGTCAAAATCACTAAACAGTAGTAAGGAGTTAATGAAATATCAAATTCGTTTGGTGTTTTATAGGGAAAACATTTAGGAAGTGGTTCCAAGATTTTTATGGAAATTTTTAGTAACATAAAAAAAAATATTAATAAAAAAAGAGTCAGGAATGTAGGATGGCAAAAAGAGAAAATGGTAGATAGAAAAGGTAGCTAATAACTCTCACAAGTGAGATGGAATTAAATAGTCTCATGCGCTAACTACGCTACTCCTGTAGTTCCCTTAATCCTCTTGTTGTAATATATATATATATATATATATATATATATATATACTATATACTGGAATTACCTACTATAAACAACATTATTTCTTCAGGGTATGCGGGGCGTACAGAACTGCCTGATAACCTCAAATCTATGTTCCGCCCAATATCCATGATGATTCCAGACAGTGTTATCATCGCTGACATCACTCTCTTTGGTGAGGGCTTCCGAGATGCCCGGACACTGGCAAAGAAGGTATTAGAGAATTTATTGATGCTGGATTTGTTTATTAAAAGTCTTGCTTGCGGTATTAACAACAATTAGGAAACTTGTCAGATCAGCAACTAACCTGAAATCAGATTAGTTGTGGAGAAGTGATGGCAGCTGCCGCAGTATTGGAAAATGTGTGCCATAATAAATGGGCTAATCTTTTTTACTTTCTGGATAAACTACATATTTAAGTGTTTTGATCTCTCCATCCTTAAATATGTATTCCCTTAAATAAATAAATCTTTATATGTGGCTGGACATTCCTTCTTCATTGACGTACTAGACATTAATTTTTTTCATTATTTACAACAGGTGGTTCTGTTATCCCTAAGCTTAAATTAAAAATCCAACCTTTAAGAGACATATGATTTGTTGTTTTTTATATTATATTATTGGGATAATGTAACCAAATTTGGTATGGTTGCTCATTTGTAACTACAAATTTTTAAAAGTAATAAGTGCTTACTATTGTTAAATATTACCTTACATAAATGAAAAGCAAAAAGATGTTTGAACAAGTTTTTAGGCATGTTATTTTTAGTATAACATATTTAAAGAATAAATATTTATCACATCTATTATTGTATACTCTAATATGCCTAATTTTGAATAAAAATACATTTAAATCTTGAAAATTGATTGAAAAATTATTAAAAAATTGTTGAATTTTCAAACCATTACAATTTTTCTTTATATGAGACACAAACTTATAAATAGAAGGAAACTCCATCTTATTTTCATTATAGCCACCACTCCCTTAATCCGAAAATCTACTCTCATTCATCTTTTGTTTTTGTTATCTACTAACTAAATTCAGGACTGACAGAAACTGGGGCTGACTCAAATAGTTAAAAATTACTACCTGATTATGTACATTGTTTATGTTATCTGATTTGTGAAACAGCATTTCACTGTTCAGGTGTACACCTTATTCTCACTGGCTAGGCAGCAGCTCAGTAAACAAGACCACTACGACTTTGGGCTACGGGGAATGGTAGCCCTGCTCAGATATGCTGGGAGGAAACGGCGACAGCATGCTAACATGCCTGACGAAGAGGTAGAATTTTTTTGTTACAAGTAAATTAAAGTGACAGTGTAAACTTATGACAATTATGATATCTTTAAGTATGAAACTTAGTATTTGATTAGTGTTAATATCGTGTATAGTCGTATTTTTAAGAGTGACTGTTATTTAGAATAATGCTATTTATCATTAAGTAATTAAGAAATGACAGATACAAGTATATTTTTCAATATAGATTGCTTGACACCTGCCAGTTAGAATCAGAAACGAGTTTTGAAGGCAGATACTATTAAGACAGCTTCTTTACTGTATATTATATTTTGTTAAACAAAACACACATCATTTTCCTGCAGTAATAACAATATATAACTTTTAGCCTTATCTACTGCCTTTCATAGAATATGCAGTACATATTGAACATTAGTGGTGGATGGTAACCTTTTGAACATAAGTATAGTTGTGTTAACACTCATTTCTTGAAAAAGAATACAGCCTGTAATGATTCCAGACTGTTTGGGAAATGAAATGCTAGAGAAAACCAGTCTGGAGATTCGCGCTTATTGCCTGACATCTGCTAAGTTTGGTGTCTGCTTTGTCTTGACACTGAAGCCCATGCGTGACTCTGTAATGTAGTTTTATTGTAATGGTAGGTCATTCTACTTTTTTAGCCTCATTCTGCCCATCCACATAAACCACAGGCATTTTCAAGTATATCATCTAACAGAATAAGGGGACGAGTTGGTAGTCCAAAATAAACAGTGCTAATAAGGTGTTCCAGCTAATAGGCAGAATTTTAACTTGATTTATCTCTAACTCAGACCCAGAGTATAACTCTTAGACTTTTATCACGTGCTCTCTACTGCTTTTCAGGAGTCAGCACATGCAATGTGCTTTCCAATAGTTGTTTTGGCATGGATGAGTCTTATTAAAACATTACAAGAATAAAAGTTTAGTTACTTGCTCTTATTTATTTAATTGAGGGAAAACTGTTTTTACAAGCGATTTCAAACATGATAGATAAGAACCACATTTCTCCCTGTACTCAACCAATATTGTTGTACCATCCAGGTCATCACAGATGGATTTGTGGAATTTCTCCTGCTCAATGAGGAAACAAAACTTCAGAAGATTTTAGGGTCTACTATGGGTCCTCCTGAGCATGAGAAATATATCCATCATAACATAGCCTTGCCAGGTTTTTGCATTGTGCACGCATAGTTGAAAATCTATTATAAGCCACTGGGTTTAAGGTGTTTTTTTTAATTGTGCATGCAGAAATTTCTTCTCTTCAACCATGGCCTTGAGCTCAGAACTAAACCAAGAAGGATAGGATGAGCCAAGTATTCTTAGTTGTGTCTTGTTGAGCACAGCCGTTCTAAGAGAATTGACGAAGCAAGAAAACTTCATCCTTATATCATTGTTTGAGGATTCGACTGAGAAGTCAGTTGCCATTAAAGACACGAAAAATACAAATAGTTTTGCAACACTTGAAATTCGTAATATGCCTAAGTGCAACAGTCAGAGGAGTAGGGCATAGTATATCAATTTCAATGACCAGATGATGATGATCCTCTGAAATCCAGAGGAAGGAAAACTGGGAATTGAGTGTTGAGGGTTTGGAAATAACAAGATCTAGAATTACTCCACGAGAATTTCTGATGTTGTTGGATTGAGATAACTCAAAAGTATTCAATAAATCAGCTTAGGTATGAGAGGCAATATTGGCAATGAAGAAAGATCCTCCCAAGGAGCATTTGTAACATTAACCCTTTGAGTGCCACGCGATGTGGCGGAGGTCTTGCAGCCAGTGCCAGTCATTTGTGACAGGCCATTCCCCTCAGTGCCAAGCATTATTTTTATGTTACTGCAGTATTTTACTAAAAAATTAACACCTTCTTTAAATATTAACATAATGGAACACTTTTTGCTTTATTATTTAGGGCAAGATACAGGCTACAAATTGGTATATATACATTTTGACCATAAATAAAAAAAAAAAATATATTTATATATGTATAAGCAAAAACAAAAAACTAAAAAAACACATTTTTTTTGTTTAAGATACAAAAAGTATTTATTTATTTTTGTTTTATGTGCCAATTTTATGTTCACTATGTTAGTTGGAATACATGTACCAAGTTTCATAAAAATACATTTATATATAACTGAGTTTTGAATTTTTTTTATATATTGCTGCAAAATGCTGAAAACCTGCCCCAGCATGCACGCTTGCTCTTGTTCATGTAAAATATATTTTACTAGTTTTAAGAAATTAAATCAAGGTAGATTATACAACTGTTATTTATTTATTATGAACAGACATAAATTAATTACTTTGGGCTTATTTCATTAGGCCTATTATACTAAATTTTTCAGATGAAATAACTGAGTGATTGTTTTTATAATAAGAATAAATTAATGTATTTTCGCGGTCAGATTCCGTTATATGCCCCCAACGCTTAAACTTTTTTCAATGAACTTAGAACTTATAAAACAATGTAGTTGAGTAACAGAACTAACATTCCATCAATCAACAAGCATTTCCAGGTATTGCGATCGGTATTGTTGTCGCTGTTATCTCATCTTTCTCGAGAATCCCGATTACGGCAGGCCGCGCGGCATCACATGATTATTTAAGTTTAGGTTAGTTTAGTTTAAATTAGCGTTGGGGGCATAATGTTAGTTTTGTTACTCAACTACATCGTGTTATAACGTTCTAAGTTCATTGAAAAAAGTTTAAGCGTTGGGGCATATAACAAAATCTGACATATTTTCGCTTAAGGGCGATCTGTTCCTTTTACTCATTTCGGCAAACTATACCTTATTCAATAATGAAATTGAACTGAAGTAATATAAGTAGGAAACTTTTAAAACATTAATCAAAATGTCAACACAGCCATAATAGACAGCTAACAAATTAAAACAACTGAACGTAAACAAAACGACTGCAGCGTGACAACAGGCGGTTCGCGCCACAGGCTTCTAGATATCAGCTACATAAAAATATTGTATACTATATATACAAACTATCACTACTTGAATTATGTCGTACATTTCTTGGGCTTTAATTTGATACGTTTTACGATATTATACGTCAATATTTAGCAATAGGATGACCAATATTGGAAAGGCCGATCTAGTCGGCCCTTGGCAATTTTCGTCAATACCATCGGGCCGATTACATCGGCCCTTGGCACTATGCGGAAAACGTTGCTAGGCCGATTAAATCGGCCCTTGGCACTCAAAGGGTTAATATTCCCAACAATAAGTACATCAGAGAAAGAATCATATGCTGCTGCTTCTTCAACTGCATACCTAAAGGTGACAGAGTTTGGGCAGTTCTATCTCTAGATAATAGATACATCCAGTAGATCAGGTAGTCTCAAAATTTGGTCTGGGAGAAGGTTTTAAGAAAAGCTGAGGTTTCAGCTTGGGCATTAAAAACCATGTTTATACGAGACTTCTTATTGGTTTACTTCCCAAGATGAAAGAAGGTAAAAGAATCAGTTTTAAACTGAATAAACTCAATTATTAATTTGGGATGGCTAAGATCATCTTATTTCTTCTTCAGTGGTTCAACATGCTGGCTTTCAGGTATATTGTGTAATATGAAATTTGTTTCCCTGCTAGATCTGTTGTTAATTTCATGAATAATATCTTTAGCACTTATAGAGCCAGCGTTTTGACATGACACAGCATTCTTCAAAGCATGTTGAATTGAATTCTCATATTGTTTACCTTGGTAGATTAGGAGAACCATCACAACTTAAGTGGAAGACAAAACTTAACTGTAGAACTATTCTAGGTAAGAAAATTGATTGCACTTTCAAAATATACCATCTCTTTATGTAACTTATTTAAAAATTGCTTCCATTATTGGCAGGTGGTACTGCTTGCAATGAGAGACATGAACTTGGCCAAGCTAACCTCTGATGATCTTCCGCTGTTTAATGGCATCACTTCCGATCTCTTCCCTGGAGTTGTCCTTTTCCCCATTGACTACAGTGTCATGGTTACAGCCATCAAGCAGGAGATGCAGCAGCACTCATTACAGGTATTTCATCAATATTTTGTGAAAGGTGTTATTTACTAATAAGTATAGGAATTTACATAATTAACCCTTAATAAATTTTTTTTATTAAATTGATATTGTTGTAATGTAAAAGCTACATAAGTAACAGAAAAGTATTTTACTTTTTCAAATCAGCATATTTTTATAGCTATTAAATTTGAAATGGTCCCACTCAGTTTTACAGAATTCTTTACAACTATAATTCTTTGGTACAGCATTTCGGCCTCAATTACCTAGAATAAAATAAACCGATACAATAAAGGGACATAACAGAACGTAACAAAAGAGTTATCACACAGATGGATCTGAGAGGTCCCTCGCCCTTTTCATTCCAAAATTAATAGAGTTCTTTCTTTGACCAAGAGAAACCTATGTACCAAATTTCTACTTCTTCTTGATGTTTCTACGACTTCTATTAAGAGTTATTGCACAGATAGGTGGACTATGACATGATTTGTTTTGGGATGTCCTTAATAATTGCCAAAGCTGGTGGCACTGCATTGCATTGAATTCTGGATACGTTTTGTGTTACCTCCTTATTTATTCCTTGTTTATAGTTTTCTTTCAACATTTTTCTCCATGTAAAACAAATTAATAGCAAGGTAACGATGAGTAAGTGATATATTTGTTCCATTAGACAATAGAGATAGCCATCAACAAAGTGATCCAGCTGTATGAAACCAAGACGTCACGCCACTCAGTGATGATAGTGGGCAAGACCGGAGCAGCCAAGAGCACCACTTGGAAGATGCTCAAAGGCTGCATGGGCCGACTCAAGGCAGCTAATGTTCCTGGGTACGAGTCTGTTACGGTGAGTAACCAAACCACTTCACAATTAGCATAGATAGATTAGAGGAGGGATGCACACTGCACAGTGTATCTTGTCTAACAGATACATATGTATGTGTCTTAATGTACAGGTACTTATATTCCATAATTATACATACAAACCAGAAGAATTTGAGGAAAATAAGAATTCAACTAGGAGTTGTGCTCAGTGTTAACAAAATTCCAAAAGATGCTAAAGAAATTTCTATTTAAGAATGTGAAAATAATTTTGTATAAAACCATAATCTAGCTTGTATTCCTACCATATTACACCAAAATACAGACAGAATTGCTAACAAAATTAATAGAATGAATTCTCTCCTGGAAATACAAAAACCAGATGTTGTGATTGTAACCGAACACGGCCAAAATAAAGAAACACTCCTGAACACTAGGCTTATTGGGTACACACTGATTTCTGACTACAGCAGGAAACAGCATCTAAAGGGGGGAGTAGCTATCTACACAAAAGAACATCTTAAGGAAAACAGTGAGGCTATCATCACTATCAAAGATCTCTCGATAGAAATGGTGTGTGAAGTGGCTGCCATTAAGCAAAAAGTGGGCAAGTCAATTTTCATTATAGTAGGTATTTGCAGACCAGATAACAACCTCGAGTCTGGCCTAGAAGTGCTAGCTGAAGCCCTAGAAAACTTACAGTCTCAGCAACACCCCATCATTCTAATGGGTGACATAAATATCGACTGCCTGAAAAATCAAAACGACACAACACTACTGATCGAGACCCTGGCAAGCTACAACCTCTATAGAAAGAACCTCCCTGCCACTCGGATAACACCAACATCAAGAACATCCATCAACTGTGTATGCTGCAACATCAGAGAAGAAGAAATCACTGTAAAGGTAATAGAAACCAGCATATCAGATCATACGGGACAACTATGTATCATAAAGGGAAGAAAAACTCAAACGCCAACCACAACTTGTTGGAGGGGTAGAAACATGAGTCACAGAAACATACTGACAATGAAACATCTCCTTAGTCAAGAAATCTGGACAGAAGTATACAACTCCAATGAAGTTAATGAAGCGTATGACAATTTCAGCCGAACTCTTCTTGCAGCACTCAATCAAGCATGTCCAGTGAAACATACCAGGTACAAAAGAAGCGGAAACAAAAATAAACACACTCTCCACAACCCTAATGCTCAACAATTGAGGCAAAGATTTCTTTTCGCTCAAAACGCTTACAACACCACTGGTAGGGAGGAACATAAAAGACACGCTGCCCATCTCAAAAAAGAATATGACTTGCAACTCCGCCACCTAAGACAACAAGACACAATAGCTAAGATAACAGATGCGGATAATAAAACAAAAGCCATGTGGGATGTCATAAACTTAGAAAGGCAGCCAAAAGAAAACAAAAATGCCCTCACCCAACTCGAGGTAGGTGGCCAGGTTACGTCCAGCCCAGTGTGGATGGCAGACTATCTCAATAACTTTTTTGTCAACATGGCTGAAGAAACCATCATAAACAATGGACTGAACAATAAACAACCATTTACTCCGACCGAAAATAGTTACACCCCCAACCTGACACTGAAGCCAACTAATTCAGAAGAAGCTGCCAAAATTATTAGTGGATTGAAGTCAAAGCCCTCAGCAGGATACGATGACTTATCTACCATAGTCCTGAAAAAGTGCCAAGACGAACTTATAGAACCACTGGTGCACATTACTAATCTATCTTTTTTATCAGGAGTTTTCCCGTCTGCCCTGAAACTGTCAAAAGTGTACCCCAAGTTCAAACAAGGTGATGCCACAAAAGCAGGCAACTACAGGCCTATTTCACTAATCCCAACCATATCCAAAGTAATAGAAAAATTAGTGCTGATTAGACTTCTCGAACATCTTTCAAACAACAATCTCTTAACAGAATATCAGCACGGCTTCCTACCAGGTAAATCTACAACCACAGCACTGATTAATCTTGTAGAGTTCCTACTAGATCAGCATGAAGAGGGGAACACATCAACTGCCATTCTTCTAGACTACAGTAAAGCCTTTGATAGTCTTGGCCATGAACACCTTCTGAAAAAGTTAATGACACTTGGAATTCGTGGAACCTCAAAAGCATGGTTTACCAGCTACTTAACGGAACGAACACAAATGGTTGAGATAAGATACAATAATAGAGAAACGGAAAAGGTCAGGTCAAGCACAAAAAAGATCACAAGAGGTGTACCCCAGGGCTCTGTGTTGGGACCTATTATGTTCATTCTCTTCACAAATGACTTCCCTAAGCACATACAGGAATACAGCAACTGCATCATGTATACTGATGACTCAGTGCTCTTGTAACAGATCAAATTACGACATTTGAATATTCGCGGGGAATTGGCAGACTGTGACGTCAGTGAATCACATGTTGTCAGAATTGAGATTCATTTAATTAATAACGAAGAAATATATTAAACTTTATACGGGAAAAGATTTAATTAATTAAAATGAAGTAAACATAACCAAAATTCGTGTTTTACAAAAGTACTAAATAGAATTACGCAGAAAAGCCAATTGTGGGATAAATGACTTGTATATTGATGACGTCATAAAGCACATGTTGCTAAAAATTTAAATAAAAAGCTTTGAAAAAATAATAAAAAGAAAATAGAAAGACTTAAATTGATTAATTATAGTGAGCGTGATAAATTTCGACAATTATAAGAAAAGAATCAAATTATATTTAATCGTAAAGACGCTGATTTGAACGGGAGAGGGGATGAGTATTGTTTTGAATCGGTATGTGTAGTTTTATACGGAGATTCCTTCTTCTCTTTCCAGACTTGAAGCAAGGAGGTTGTGTGCATTGTCCTGGGATAGTAGTGATGAAATTAATAGGAAACTGTATTATAGTGTATTGAAATTTTAATGAAGGATGGGATATTATGTTAGATTCTTAAGTTATCAAAGCAAGGTGAGTGAAATTGTATATGTATGGACAGTGTAAAATGGAATAAATTAACGTCAAGGTCACTTGGTTTGACTTTTATTTGAGTATCCCATTTATAAAGTAGTGTGATAGGAACTTTAATGGAGTGATATTAAATTTTTAACCACTACTCAACCTATTTAAAAACCTGAGATAGATATAGACTTGTTGTTGGTGACAACACCACAGACATTCAAATTTGATAGTAATTTGGCATTAACTTGGAATAGTATGAGTTAGCCAACACGAAGTAATTTACATAACCAATGAGAGGGAGCACATTTTGAATAGTGATTGGGAAAGGATTGGGACAGCAAACTGTTTATCTGGAAGGTGGCAGAGTTTCAAGCAGTACCAAGGGGACGCAGCTAGCTTTGGGCAGATTTTGAGCAAGATGGAGACCAACACCATCCGGAGCAAAATGGTACAGCAACGTGGGACTCGTAACAAAATGGCGCACAACTACATGGGGCGTCAACAACACTAAAAAAAACGCGATCCGCAGCAAATTGACGCAAGTACGTGGGGCAGATACGCAGCAAATTGACGCAGCCAATGTGGGGAAGATACGCAGCACTCTTGCTCGGCAGAAGAACTCCTGGTCAACTAGAAATAGATGCATACACAGCAGTGAATATGGCTATCCAATATTGTCATAACAACGACCTAGTTGTGAATGAGAAGAAGACAAAACAGCTCATTCTAGGGAGGTGTAGAAAAAAAACTCCAAGGCTACCAGAGACCGATGACACCACCTTTACCAAGTACCTTGGGGTAACAGTTGACCAAGACCTTTCTTGGACACCACACATCAACAACCTCTGCAAAAAGCTAAGCACCAGACTGTATGTAATACGACGAATAAAAAATATAGGAAACACCATGACCACGAGGGTTGCATACTTCTCCCTGTTTGAATCCTATATCCGCTATGGGATAGTAGCTTGGGGAGGGACAACTTCTGGCAACCTGCAACGCATACTTTTGAAACAAAAAAAAGCCATAAGAATACTGGGTAATCTGCAACCACGAGAGTCTTGCAGGGATGCTTTCAAGCACCTCAAAATCTTAACAGTCATAGGCCTGTACATTAGGGTGGGCTGAAAAAACTAAATTTTCGAGTATCGAGTTCTAATAGGGCTCAAAAGTTGCGTATTCTTGAGCTGATTAAGAGAAAAATAATTTAAAAAATATTATTTAAAATGTTTAGTTCGCGCAACGAGCTTAAAGTTTTGTAAAAGTGTACTTTTTTGCTATTTTCAAAAAAATATTTTAAACCGTCTTATGATGATTTTTTTGTACTACCGTATATATATTACGTTTATAAGTCCATAACGTCAATAAAAATATTTAGATACTTTAAACAAACATATAAGGTTCTCAAGAAATATCGTAATTATTAGAAAATTGTACGAAAATAACAATTTTTCTTCAAAGAGTAAAACATCACAGATTTGCAGCTCTTCGCCCATTTCACCAATGTTTTGGTGGAATGACCCAGAACTCACCACGGGGAGGTGGCTGCAACTCGAGTTCCATCCACACCCTACCCAACCATCCAACCAAATAGGGTGTGTTTGAATGTATTTACATTATTTACATGTTCTACGCTTCCCTAAGTTTACGTACCTTAGAATGACGTCGAAGGTTTAAACTCTGATTTATGTCCAAATTTTGGCATGACAGACCTTGATAACAATGTGGTTCTGATAAATCCATGTCTGTTATCTTGACCACACACTTTGTCCGACGCTTCTGTCACTAACTTAACACACCTTTCCACGGCTTGTGTGTGGCAAGGAAAGTTCATGAACTCGAACTCTGGTAAAGTTTTGTTCCTCAAATAGGTTGATATTGTTTCCGTTGTTAATTTCATAGGAGGAGGAGAAACTTTGCATTTAGACCAATCAATGAGCTCACTGTAGTCCTTAGCTTCAAACTTAAGAGTGGGTGTATGAAATATTCTTACAGCCGATTTGCTGTTATTTTCCACACTTCTTGCCTTCAAAACTCTTCTGAAACCTAACTCTCTTATATGTAGTCTTTCGTCAGTTATCATTGTTAACAGCTTGTTTTCTGGGTGACAGAAAAAGGAGTTTCTTTCAATCACAGGATCGATAACTTTTTTTATTTCAGCTAACAAATCTCTGGTAGTTTGGATTACTTTAAACACATGTTTTGGTCCATACTTCACGGAATGATGGCGTTTTATGTCGAACCAGACTGGTGCATAGGTCTTCATTATGTATTGAACAAGAATCTTCAGTTCATTTGAAGGATTACTATCTGAAATGTACAAACGTAACACCCTATTAGCACAAGTCAACCAACGGGAATGACGTAGAGGCCCTGGATCTCTATTAGCCAGATCTGGAGTACAATTGCCCGTTTGGATGGTTCTGACGATATCGAGAAGGTACTGCTGATCTTTGCTTAGATCTTTTGTGTCAATATCTATGATTTCAGATTCTACTTTTTCAAACTCCACAACAGGCATTTTGTTGCAATCGGGAAGATGTTTGCCAATAACTCCACTGAAAATTGAAGGTCCTGTAGATTCTCCATCCAAGAACTGAAATAAGTGCCTATACGGTAGTTCATTAAAGTGAAGTAAACAGATAAACCACTGGAGTGGACGATTAATTTTCGCTTCGATATTTCGAATTACTCCATTTTTCCAACCAGTATTGGTTGTTGTTCCATCACAACCAACAGCTTCTACCTCATCTAAATCAAAGGAATTATCTTCAAGGTACTTGAGAATGCTTTCTGCAATCCCTTGTCCAGTTGAGCTGTCTGGGCTTACATGACCTATGTATTGGCCTCCTGGTTCTCGTACAATACTTATGTGTTTTTCTTTCTTGACCCTACGGTAGATTTTATTTCCAAGTTTATCCTGGAAAAAAGTATTGTCTTTTCTCCCACCAATGTAGATTCCCTTTGTTTCTCTATTTTCGAGGTCTTTTTCTTTAATAGCCTGTCTTGCCTTTTGTTTTTCTCTTTGAATTTTATTTTTGTCAATTACTAGTGAAGTATCTGACTCTGATACCATTCCAAGATCAAATAGCACACTCGATGCTATTGCTGCCGTTGCTCTGTCAGATATGCCAAATCTGTCACTAACTAAAGCAGTTGATTGAAGACTGAGTCTCATTTGAGATGTATTGGAGGGGGTTGTCGGTGGATTAGGTTCAGTCGGATTTTCTTGCGAAGATCTTCCTATTTCCTTGGCTTCCTTTTCAAAACCATCATTCAAGTTTTCCCGCAGGCTCTCTGCTTATTTCCTTTCTTCTTTCTTCAAGAGTTGATTTGTTACTACCTTATCTACACCCCCAATGCATGTCTTCCTATTAGTTCGCTGATCATGCAAGAACTTTCTCTCTATGATAGGTATCTTTTTCTGTTTATCACAATTGCACTCCATTATAATGGGGCAGTCACAGGAACTTGTCTTTTTCCCACATTGACAAGTGTAAATCATTTGACATTTACAAGCGGCAATGTCGAAAAGTTTTGATTTGGATTCTGTAACAAATTTCTCAAGTTGTAATATGAATCGTGGTAAGACCGAATCATTTGGACAACTCGTGTGTGAGATACAATTGGAATTGAGGCTTTGACATAAATAGCTTCAATCTGAAAAGCAACATTCTCCGCAATTAGAGAATAAGAAATGTTTTTCTTTGTTTCTGATTTTACTGACAACTGGTAACTTTCTTCGAAACAACACAACAAAACATCCTCATATGTAGGAAGACTTACTCCATTGAGGCCTTTGGATAAACCGAAAATAGGACACCGGTGTGACTGTCTTGTTAATAGTTTGTTTGAAACAGCCATTTCACCGCCACTACACAGAACACACAACTTTCAGAACTAACCGATCGCACAGTAAAAAAACTAAATTCACTTGAAGCACAAACAAAGGTAGGTCAGGTAGGGAGGTTTCATGTCGCGACTTGCTTACGGCGCCAGATGCCTCAGAGGTTTCATGTAGTGACTTGTTTTCTACTCCGTGCCTAACTTCCTGCTGCTCACCGCGTGAGTCATCAAACTACTAGATTATTTGTTTTTAATGAATTTGTTAGAAATTTTCGTTACATTATGCAAACTTTATATGTTGGTTTAAAGTATCTAAATATTTTTATTGACGTTATGGACTTATAAACGTAGTATACATATGGTAGTACAATAAAAAAAATCATCATAAGCGAGTCTAAAATATTTTTTCAAAGTAGCAAAAAAGTACATTTTTTAGAAAACTTTAAGCTCAATGCGCGAACTAAAGATTTTAATTAATATTTTTTTTCTCTTAATCAGCTCGATAACACACAACTTTTGAGCCCTATTAGAACTCGATGCTCGAAAATTTAGTTTTTTCAGCCCACCCCACTGTACATCCTGGAAACAGTAACGTGTGCCCACATCAAGACTCCAGGCAGAAAGGGGTGAGCAATTCCATCACTACAACACCAGATGTGCCACTGACTAAACTGCCTTCCTGTGCACCGACTCCGCAGCACTGAACATAAGCCAAGTTACATCGGCGCCAAAATGTGGAACTGTTTGCCAGAGATGCTGAAAAAGGTGGATCAACAACAATTCGCTCGTCACTTGAAGACCTGGCTTCTCAATCGACCCTTCTACAGCATCGAAGAATTCATGAGCTGGCAAACTCAACCGGACTTTTGAAAAATTACTCAGAATTGTACTTGCTCCTCAGTAATATTGTATGACACTATACTTATCTTGATGATAATGTAATAAAGATATTTTTGATTTGATTCAGAAGTAGGAAAATAAATGATGCCTTTATTAAAGAGGTGAATTTAGGGCTCTCTACCATTCAACCCTAGAGGACGAACTTTATCAAGAGAATTAAATCAAAGTTAACTATTTTATTTACAAGAAACACACAATTCTTCAATAATTTTTTACACTGAATTAATTTCCACAAAATATTTATACTGTTTCACATTGTTGTTTGATTCACATTTGACAATGACATTTTGGATGTCGAAAGGATTTGTGTTAGAAAATTAAATAAAAACCTTATAGAGAAATTAATTTGTTTTCCATTAAGAAGAGCTTTTCTTCAATGAAAAAATTAACTATATTTTAAAGAAGAAATTTAAAGACAATCTTGTCTTGAATGTGTGGAGACTGTGAATAAAAACTGATAAAAACTAATAATATATCCAAGGAGAGGAACACTATTTGTGAGATCTAGACTTTAACAGAGAGTCCAGAAGGATCTAAAGCAAAATACATCATTGCCAAATGCGTAATTAATTGTTGACCAAAACTTTGAAAATCCTAGTAAATACCTAAACTCTGCTTAATTTTGAGCACTAATTTAAAGCTAATGTCATTTCGTTGGACCTAGACTCACACTTAATAACATTTAATAATTAAGAAGAATGCTATCCTGCATTTGTTAGCAGTGCACAGTTACATTAACAGTGACAAAGAGGTTCATAGAAGTAAAAAGCAATTAATGCACATTAAGACAATACAGTTTATCCAACTTAAACTGTCAGTTAAGTGTGTTTTTTATCTAAAAATATTTTTAGACCATCTTAAAATTGCACAACAATATTGGAATTGTCATAAAGAAAACACAAACTAATCATGAAATATATTTAACAAAAGAAATGTTATGTACATCTATAATGGTAGGTAGTGTTCTTTTTAGCTTTTTAAAGAGCAAATAGCTGGGGAATGGAATGGAACCATTTTCCAGCTATTACCTTCCTTCTTTTATAGGTTTCTAATTTCAGTTAAGAAGCTGTAAAATATAAATAAAAAAAATCTTAATTCAAATTGATTAAAATTATTTTGTCATTTTTTATCATATGTGCTTAAAATCCAATAGTTAAAGTATTGTAAAATATTTCTGGAATGCTACTTAATATTAGTGGATGTGCTTTCTAGGAGTACCCAATCAATCCTAAAGCACTCAACCTGGGAGAGCTCTACGGAGAGTACAATCTGGCCACTAACGAATGGTTGGATGGAGTCTTGTCGGCTATCATGAGGAAGACTTGCGCAGGTACTGTCTGCAGATATTAAATTTTTATTTTCAATTTATAATTTTGGTACAGAATAATGTGTTTTCTACAAAAACTACACATACAGATCTTTGAATCATCCTAAATATGTTGAGAAAAGATTTATGCATTGTGTCTGGGGCTAATATGTTATAAGTGCTTTATCTTTGGAATTTTAAAGGTTTGAGATTTTCTTCTGTTGATCAAAATAAGGTAAAAATATTTGTAATATTATGTTTTGTAAGGTATGTTTGTAAAGTTTTAGTAAAAAACAGAAAGAAATTGACGACAAGCTTTTGACAATATGATGAAAGTGATACTGATTGCTGTTGTCACATGTGTTGTTGATTGGTTAAGCTTCAGCCAATTTTGATAAAGCTCTGCTCCCTCAATTTACCTGTGGAAGTGAACATTATTATCAGCAGTTTCAGTTTAAATTCTGTTGACTGAAGGTAGTCTCCAAAATATTTCAAAAATTTAATTATGTTAAGAACGTTTTGTTACACTACAGAAACTGGAAAACATAGGATTTAGTTAGATGACACTGGTTGTGTAATCCTAAGAACTATCACAGTAGTGTCTTCTATATAAATAAATAGATTGTGTTCAACAACTATAAACATAAATAAATACAATTCACCCACAAAATTGAAATCAGAGGAGTTACACTCTTATGCAGATGGACCGAGGGATTCGAGTAAGCAACTGAGGCTCTACCAGCCATCCATGAAACCTTTATGTTACCTACGAATTGTCATTCTGTGATTTATTTAAAATAAATAAACTATCTGAACACCTTTTATTTGAATATAACCACGAGATAACTTAATAAATCAGTAACTATTACAGTTCTTGCCTCTTGGGCCACGAGAATACCTAAGGATGGGCTTTAAGGGAAAACCCAATCAATGTTCTTGGAAAAGAAGCCCCTCTACCTTGCCCCCCATCAAGTGACCGACTGCCACCATGTGCAGATCCCTTAGCTCATCTGTACTAGACTGGGCTTCATTGTGTTAATGGAATTTTCAAGTCATCCTTGAAGAGTTTGATAGGAAACAAGCCAGATTTGTAATAATAATAATAAATTTGTTTATTTGTCGTAAAACATGTTACATGCATTGACAAAGTCTAATTCAGCTACAGACTAAGTAGCATTGTCTCTAAATAATATTTAATAAGTATAATACATAAATATTATATATATAACAATATAAGACATTAATTGTCTAGTTGATAATTATACTAGTTATATTATGAGTTTATCTTAAAACAATCATTAAAAGTCTATTTTGTTAATAGAAAAAAACTCATCAATATTATATAAAGGGTTTTTTAATAGCCATTCATAAAGTTTATTTTTATAAATTTTTTTTAAGAGGGTATTTTTCTATCAAATGTTTCAATTTGTTATACACCTTCAAGCCAATTATAACATGACTATTCAAAGATTTGCTCAGTCGACAATATTCAATTAAAATGTTATTTTTGTTTCGTGTGTTATAATTATGTGTTTGTGTATGGTTTATTAAGTCCTTATTATTTAAAATGTAAACAGATAAGTCAAACAAATATAAATTAACTATTGTAAGTATTCCTTGGTTAATGAAAACAGGTTTACAATGATCAAGATATTCAGCTTTACCAACAATTCTAACAGCTTTCTTTTGAAGCACCAGTATTTCCTGAACTCTAGCACTATTTCCCCACAGTATTAATCCGTATCTCAAAATTGACTGAAAGTATCCAAAATATGCAGTCCGAACATAATTTTCACTTATGCAGCAAGATAGACGTCTCAATAAAAAAATAATTCTAGATAATTTAGTAGACAGAAAATCAATGTGAGGTCCCCATGAAAGATTATTATCAATATGAATTCCTAAAATTTTGATTACACTACTTGATTCAAAATTAAAAATTAAACTAAACTAATTTGGATGTTGTTAACTCTGAATAACTATATTGCTGCTCAATACTGTTTTAAAATCATATTTCCTCTTTACTCTCGATTTTAACCAGAGTGGTAAAAACATTCAGTATGTCCCCGAGGTAGTTTGTGTTGTATATCTTCACTGTAATATGTGTCAATGCTCAGATGAAGGCAGTGATGAGAAGTGGATACTGTTTGATGGTCCAGTAGATGCTGTCTGGATAGAGAACATGAACAGTGTCATGGACGACAATAAGGTGTTAACACTGATTAACAGTGAGCGGATAACGATGCCTCCTCAGGTTAGTTTAATTTTATTTTTTTATCGCACAATTAAAAGTTTGACACAATACTATTTCACAATAGGTAAACAGGATTAGTTTTAATTTTAAGTCTGTTTTGGCAGAATTTTCTTTTTTTTTCAATCTTTAGATTATTGTTGAAAAGCTTAATTAATTTATATCCACCAAGCTCAAGGAACAACTGAAAAATAGATTCAGCTTGACCTTATCAGATTGTAACAATGTTGCCATATTTACAACTGACCTTTTACACCACTCTTTAAAGCAGAAGATGAGAAAGTAATAATTTGTGGTAATTAGCTCACCTTAATTCATGATCTCTTTCAGCCTTATTTTATCTCATTTCAATTTTATATTACCATGCATTATTGTGGTTACTAGAGCAGCCCACACCAGATCAGTTTTGCCCACCACTATCACTTGACTTTCACCCTATGCTGTCTGCTTGATTTACATGTGGTCTGTAAAACAGATGATTTTATGTATATTTGTTTATGTTAACATCTGGTAATGTTTAGGCAGATAAGTAATCTTACACGTAAAACTGGCAACAATGTTAGGTGGGGGTGTTGAACGGGTATTCAGAAACACCAGCCTGGTCCGACTATTTTCATGTTGTCTACAGCTCTAGTGTTTATTTGTCTGTCATCATTTCCTTGTGATCTATTTGAATGTCTGATTATATGCTTTAGTATACGACTTAAATACAGTGGAAATTTTAAATGTACTCCTCCTTAATCTACAATAGTTTACTTCTTATCTTCAGTTGACTATTAAATACTTTATTTTGGTGTGGTTGATATTATCATCCTTAATTGTGATTTGGAGGTGGAACTAACTTACTTCATCAAAGATATATGTTTTTATACTACTTATTTATAATAGAATACTTTGATATTTTTGCTCTAAAGTAATAACTTTTTTTAATATTTTAAAAAGTTTTAAATTATATTCAATTTTATTTTTAACTTTATTCAAAATGTATATTTTAAAGATTGTGTATGTTAAAAATACATTTGATTTTATTAATATTGTGAACTAAAGTAGACAATAAGGGACCTATTTAAGACTGTTTAACTAGTTATCTTCATATCATTAAGATTTGTGTCTTTTGCGATCCATAAAGTTCAACTAATGGGAATAATATGTATAAAAATCAAATTAAAGGGGTTTATTTCTAGATTAAAATTGTATTTGAAAGTTACTTTACAGGTAATAAATACACTGCAAATTTTGAGATAGAATGTTTTTAAATTTCAATTCTAAGAATGAACAAATAAAAAAGTCATGCAGTAATGTATTCAGCATAAAACAGTAATAGACAGTTGTGTTTCATCTTTAGATATGTAGAATAAAGAAGTAGGAAACATTTAAATTTCAACTAGACACTATAACAGTATATTATTATATAGAATTTCAAATAAAAAAAGAGGAATGACGTTTAAAAATCACCCATAATAATGATTGTCTGTTTTTAGGTATCACTGCTGTTTGAAGTGGAAGATTTGGCTGTAGCCTCACCGGCCACTGTGTCTCGGTGCGGCATGGTGTACAACGACTACAAGGATTTTGGTTGGGAACCCTATGTCTCATCTTGGCTCAGTAGTTACACTAACAAAACTTATGTTACCACTGTAAGTGATTTTCACTTTGCTTTTAGAAATAAATAATAAAGTGTAAAGTGTAGCCTTGGACATTCCCTTTACATTTGGGACACACAGATCCATTATTGATTCCTAACCTATCTAATGTTCTGTCCATAATGTGGCACACAGATGGCAAAGAACTTTGACACATACGTGGGGCCCATGCTGGAGTTTGTACGGCTGCAATGTGACCAGATAGTGGTGATACCGGAACTGAGTGCCGTGGCAGCTTTGTGCAAGCTGTTGGCCATCTTGACCACTGAGGAGAATGGATTCGTTGCCGATCCTCCTGAAATCACACAGTATGAGTACTACGCCCGGCTCTGGTTTCTGTTCTGGTTAGTGACTTAACTAGAACAGCTTGTACAATTAAACAGGATGATATATTCCCAATTTTTATTCAGGCATTATGTTGTACATATTTAATTTTAAGGTTATATAATATACTTGTATATAATACTTGTTAGCATTAAATTGTTAAAACAATCTTGATCACTTCATTAGCTTGTGATTCAGTCCAGCATTTAATATTATTACTTTACAATTCATAAGGTGTTTGGCTTTTCTTCTCAATATTTCTATAATGTGAAAATGTGATGGCAATTTAAAACAAATAGAAATATTTAATCTGAGTAATTTAAAGTAAAGTTAATTAATTTAAAGTAAACATGTTACTCCATGAAAATGTTTGGCTACAAAGCTTTGTATTTTAAATAACACTAAAAAACATTTGGATGCAGTTTTATTACTTGCCACACAGTCTATAAGGTCGCCTTCTGTATGACACGAAAAATAGTGTTGTGTAGCTTATCATCACTGACAGTATGACTCTTAAAACATGATTTTTATAAGTAAATCATCCATCAAGATAAGTGCCTAAACCTTGGTTGAAATTATAATTAAATCCTCCCTACCTACATGTATTTTCTAGCAGTCTCTTGTATCAATAATATATTTCTGTATATTGCAGTGAAGGTATTATACCTCGGTATCTCCCTAGCAATAACATACTATGTTAACCCTCAATCTGCCTGAGTTTACCTCATTCTCAATGGAGCCTGTTATATCAGTCTTCTACTTCAGGGTGAAGCAGTAAAAGCATTTAAATTAGTTTAAAATTTAATCTTTGTATAAAAAGTTGGGGTTCGAAACAAATTTTTGAAATATTTGTACCATCCTTGCTTTCGGTAATCAGTATCTAAATTTATTTTGAAGCTGAGTAATTCTGAGTCAATTTCCTCTTCTAGCATAATTGGTGCTGACAATTGAAGACATATCGTAATCAACTTTGAATACTATATGCTGGTTAGTGATGTTCACATCCAAATAATAATAGTCCAAACTTAAAACAAATTCTTATTCACTTTAAAACAATCCTGTGCTGTGTTATATATCTGAATTAAAATCAATTCCAGCATGATCTGGTCGCTGTGCGCTGGAGTGAATGAATCAGGTCGCAGGAAAGTGGACACCTACATTCGGGAGATGGAGGGAGTGTTTCCACTCAAGGACACTGTTTACGAGTACTTTGTGGATGTAAAGACACAGAACTTTGTCAGCTGGGAGGTGGAGTTGTCCTCCTCCTGGAGATATGATCCCGAGTGAGTTTTATTATTTAGTTTTTAAACGTTACTTAAACAACATTAGTTAAATTTATATAATAGTAAATGCCATTAAATGCATGATAACAGACTTATTATTTAATGACGGAAAAGATTTAAAATGTTATCATAAAAAAGGCTAAAAACATTAGATACCTCAAAGAATAAAAATACAGATTAAATGTAATTTCTAACACTACATTTCATTGTATATTTCAACCCTTTTAAACATCAAGTAATCAAATCTACTATCAGGGGCGGCCCGTGATATACGCGAACTACGCGGCCGCGGGTGGCGCCGCGAGGAGAGGGGCGCCGTGGGGGCGCTGTGCACGTGCGCCCTGCACTGACTAATGCACCGCTACCCGATACACACGCCCCACCCCTTACGCGAGTGACATGGAACCGTCCGCATGACTCATATGTCTATTTCTGTTCGCAGTCTGAGTCTCGCAGTTACGTTACGGTCACTGTTAGCGCCGCTTCGCAAGCACCCTCGCCATGACAGCTGTCTGTCTTACTATTTTATATAATTACATTGATGTGCGTTGTACTGTAGTAAGTTGTAAAATTAATGCCGTTTTTAATTAACACGAAATGTCGAGCAAGAAAAAAACATCTGGAGCATTTAACCGCAAAAGAAAGTTGCAGCAATCTAAAGAAGATGAAAAGCAGTGTAAAGCACTGCAAAGGTTTTTAACAAATCCACCATTATGTGCAAGTGCATCAATAAGCGTAGAGACAACCGAATTAGATCATGATGTGGACAATAATTTACCAATAACTGAATCTGAGGTTCTGCCTGGACCGTCAACCAGTCAATTCCATAGTTATCTAGCTACAGAAACACCATTTCTACCATCAAATATTGATTGTGACGATTCTGTAGCCGCCACCAAAGTTGTGGATGATGATTTATTAGTTGATACAGTGATGTCGTCGTCATCTTCATCTACGTCTGTTGTTACGCATAGTCAACAAGTCATTGAAATTGTAAGTTGACTTATTTAACTTACTTAGCATTTTTAGGATAAATAGGTCCAGCAATAACCTCGGCCAACTTAGTTGGATTATTAATCATGAATATGATATGATTAGGCCTACCGTTTCAATATGGTGGCCGCAAACAAAAAACACACAAATGTTTAAGCCCTTATTTGACTTTTATTTAAACCAATTTTTATTTTATACCACCATAACATAGATAGGTGTAAAAGATGTTTTAAAAATGTTTACTATATTTTAGTTAAACCTAAATAGGAAGGCCTATTTATTATAGACTATAATAAAATATAGATATAAATATTGCATTAAATATTTGAAATCCTGAAAAGGGTAATTTAACAGAGTTATCACACATCATACATCTCTTGCGATTACACCACGATGCCAACTATAATGTTTTGTTTTGTCTTCCAGGAACCGAACAAGGACACAAACACATTACCTGTGATTTCAAATGATTGTGGGAAGTGGCCACCCAAAATAAATGACGAGGTACGGAAAGTGCTTGTTGAACGAGGGCCTCAGCAAGTCACTGACAAAGAGTTTCCTGCGGACAGTAAAGGTAGGAGATTTTCTTCAAATCATTACACAAGGAAGCTGTGCAACGGAGAACAAGTTCACAGAAATTGGGTACTATACTCAATATCGAAAAATGCAGCATTTTGTTTTCCTTGCAAACTGTTTGGAAACACGAATTCTCTTCTTGCTAGTGACCAAGGGTATTCTGACTGGCAAAACCTACACAAGACTTTGACCAGTCACGAGAAATCCTCTGCTCATGTTAAAAACTGTACGTTTTGGCGTGAGCTCTCTGTACGTTTACGATTAAACAAAACTATTGATGAAGAACATGAAAGACTTATCCATGCTGAAACTGAACATTGGCACCAAGTCCTGAAACGATTACTGTGTATAGTACAGTTTTTGGGGACACAGGGGTTGGCCTTTCGAGGGAAAAAGGATGTTCTTTTTGAACGTAACAACGGAAACTTTTTAAAATTGGTAGAACACATAGCAAAGTTTGATGTTTTTATGGCTGAACATGTGAGAAGGATCAAATCAAAAGAAACACACGTTCATTATTTGAGCAAAAATATCCAGAGCGAGTTCATTCTGTTCTTGTCAGCCAAGATCCAAGATAAAATCTTGCAAGACCTACAGCAAGCCACATATTATTCGATAATATTAGACTGCACTCCTGACGTTAGCCATACTGAGCAAATGACGTTTGTGATAAGATTTGTGAAGATTACTGAAAATGAAGATGTGGTAATTAAAGAACATTTTTTAGGTTTCATTCCTATTAAAGATTCATCAGGTGAAGGTCTCACAGAAGCATTATTGAAAGAACTAAAGAACGAGGAATTCCTTTAAAAAACATGAGGGGTCAGGGCTATGATAATGGTTCGGCAATGAAGGGAAAGCATGTTGGAGTTCAGAAGAGGATCCTTGATCTAAATCCTAGAGCATTTTATGTTCCATGTGGAAACCACTCCCTGAACTTGGTAATTAACGATGCAGCTCTGTCTTGCAATAGTGCAGTAGACTGTTTCAGCACCATACAAGAAATATATAACTTTTTTTCTAGTTCTACTTAAAGATGGAGTATTTTGCTGAAAAACGTTTCGAGTCTAACAGTCAAACCACTCTGCAACACTAGGTGGGAAAGTAGAATTGAGGCATTATTACCCTTGAGGTACCATATTGAAGAAGTATATGATGCATTATATGAAGCTTCTCAAGACAAGAACCTTGATGCATTTGGTAGACATACTGCCGTAGGACTAGTAAAAAAACTGCAAAGCTTCAAGTTTCTGTGTTGTATTGTAACTTGGCATGAGATCCTGTATAAAACAAACATGGTTAGTAAACTGTTGCAAAAGGTCACAAATGATCTTCAAAGTTCAATAGATCTTCTTAAGAGTGTAAAATCATTTTTGGAAACTATGAGATCTGAAGAAGGACTAAACAGCGTCATTACTGATACAAAGGAACTTGCAGAAAAAATTGATGTTGCAGGTGACTTTGAACAAGAAAAAACAGTTAGACCAAGAAGAGTTAAAAAACAATTTTCTTACGAGAGTGAAGATGAAGCTGCAAGTTCTGGTAAAGATTTGTTTAAAGTAAATTTCTTCTTTGTTGTGCTTGATAGAGCAATATCCTCGTTAAAGGAGAGATTTGAACTGATGGAAAACCATAGTGAAGGTTTTAAATTTCTCTATGATATTGCTAGCTTAGGAAAAGCATGGAGTGAATCAGAGTTAAAGAAAGCCTGCAAACACCTTGAAACAGTTTTGAGCGGTGGTGATGGAGATGACAAACCAAAAGAATATGACATTAACGGAGATGAGCTGTTTGATGAGCTTCAAATCTTTGGACCAATGCTGCCCCCTACAAGTCACCCAGCTGGAGCGTTGTCTTTTATAACCAAACGTGGTTATGTGGATACTTTTCCAAATATTTTTGTAGCATTGAGAATCTTGTTAACGCTGCCAGTATCCGTGGCCAGTGGCGAAAGAAGTTTTTCCAAATTAAAACTGATAAAAACTTACCTACGATCAAATTTGAGCCAAGAACACTTAAGTGGTCTAGCAACCTTGGCGATTGAAAATGATGCCCTAAATGAAATGGAAACGGACATTCTACTGCAAGAGTTTTCAAAATTAAAAGCCAGACGAATTCCTTTTTAATTGCAACATTGAGTATCTTAATTGTAATTATTAGGCTATTATTTTTTAATTTGAATTGTCTGTAATACAACCTGACGTTTAACAATGACTTGTACACACAATATTGATTGTAGACGATTTTGTGTTTTCCATCATACATCACATAACTTAAACTTAATAATGTAATGTATCGTAATTGTAGTCTACAATGTGTCACTGTATTTGTAAATGAACACTGGTAAATAAACATAAACTCTGGTTTGTCAGCTATTTTTTTTTTTCTCCTAATTTGTTCCCCTTTGTTTACTATTTAGGTACAAGGTATGTGACATTTACCGTTCTACGGTGTAGTGTATGACGGTTTATTGGGGGGGGGGGGGGGCGCCAAAACTACTGTTTGCTTACACTATAAAATTAGCTAGGGCCGGCCCTGTCTACTATGAACCTTTGTTTCAGTTGATTAAGAAGAGTTCTGTAACAGATAATTAATATTATATAAGTGGTATTATATATTGTGTTTTTGATAGTTACAGTATAATTCTACAGGAAATCCTGTTGAAGGAAGAAAATTTTAAATATTATTATTTGTCAGTTTTGTATACTTCTGTAATCTATATGATAGCCACAACTAAACTTTATCTGCAAAATCAAAGCTTTATATTAACGCCTTTACTACAACTTTAGTCTGACTGATCCTCATTAGTGTGCCTACTCTTAGATCAAAAATTATAGATACCAGATCTTGAACAATGATGGAAAACTAAGTTAAGTAATATAGTTAAAAAACAGGAGTTACATTAAAATTTAGCTTGTTTATTTCTCAATTTAGACACATAACACAAATTATTTACAAACCATTACAGTTTTTATTGTTGGTTAGAACAAAAAAAGGTACTGGTTTTTGGTGCTGTTCAACCAAACTGTAACTTTGAACATTCATAACTCAGAAACTTATGATCTGATTAAGACCAAATTTTTATACGAAATAGGTATAAGTGTACTATTGCATTCAGAAAAAATTGTTATAAAATTACCATACTAACTTTTATTCTTTACCAGGTGGAGTTCAACCAATGCAGTGTTGGTCTCGTTAAGGAACTCTTTACCAATATTTAAAATGTTTAATTTTTAACACAGATTTAATTGAGTAGGTTCTGTTAATTTATAGTGGCTGGTGTCTGCTTGTTTGAATGTGCAAACCGACACTGGCAACACCACCCTATATTAGTCCAAAGAAAAACATTAGGCTGTTTCACTTTTTTGCAGACTACCATTTTTCAAGATTGTGGTGCCAACGGTGGACTCTGTACGTTACGAGTACTTCACATCAAAACTGCTAGCAGCACATCACCCTGTGCTGCTGGCGGGGGTGGTTGGCACAGGAAAGACCTCCACAGCACAATCAGTGCTACAGCGGCTTGACGACACCAAGTACTCTTTGCTTGCCATCAACATGTCTGCTCAGGTACAGTTGCGTAGCACTACAACCCTGTTAGACATTTGAAAAATGTGAGATAGTGAAGTTGGATCCATGTTTAAACTATACAAAACTATTTTTCATTTAATTTTTGTTTTTTTTATTTATTTACTGCTTCAATAGCTCTCCAGGACAACTTGTCTAGTAATCTCTGTATTTGAATGAAATAAAGTTGTCTATTTATTAAAATACAAATTCAAATTCTTTATTGTCACAGTTTACATAATACAGGGCGTTAACACGAGTAACTTGACAAACTTCTAATGTGGTTTCTTCTCATCAAAATAATGAAACAAATTCATATAAATATATGTCCAAAAACGCTTTGTTAGCAAACTATGGCTAATGAAAGATTTCACCCAATTTTCTGGGATAGGATGGAAATAAAGCAAAACTGATGTTTTATGGTGTAAAGTTAGGTATTAAATGTATTGGATTTCCTATAAAATTAAATTAACTGAAAAATTGAATAAAATATTTCCCAGACCTGTAAGAACACCCATATCTGAGATATCAGACAAAAGGTGCAAAATTCTGTCTCGAAAAACATGATGTTTTAGATTTGAAGTACTTAATTAAATGAGTAGTAAACACACAAACTGTTTAACCAAAACTTGTAGAGAATTTAATTCTGAAGAGGATGATGTAAAACAGGCCAATAATAAACAAACACAAGGTTTAAAAAATTAATGTTTAATGAAATTAATAAACACGAAAAATAAGACAGAAAATACAATATCTGTTTATTAAATCAACATTGTTTGTAATTTTTTAAACTTTGTGTTTGTTTATTATTGGATTATTTTACATCATTGTCTTTAGAATAAGCTATCTACAAGTTTTGGTTAAAAAGTTAACATGTTTATTGCCCATTTAATAAAGTGAGTGTACTTCAAATCTAAAAGAAATTGTTTTTTGAGACTAAATTTTGCATATTTTGTCTGATATCTCAAATATGGAATGTCTTATCAGTTTTGCTTTATTTCTGCCCTTTCTCAGAAAATGAAGCAAAATCTTTTGCTAGCTGTAGTTTGCCAACAAAACATTTCCTGACACATGTTTATATAAACTTTTTCATTATTTTTATTAGGGAAAACCACCTTAGAAGTTTGTTGGGTTACTCATGGGTCACCCTGTATACATTCTATTAATCTAGCACAACTGGAAGAACAGGTGACATTGTCAAGGTATAAAATAGAACTTAATATTACTACCAGTTATCAAATATCGTCAAAGTCAAATATTTAATTAAGTATGTTGTTGTACAATTAAATATGTATAATGTTATTAAATTATTGTATAACATAGATATTCTTCAGTAGAGTAATAGTTTTTTTCTTTTAACATATCTGAAACTTTTATTTTACACTTTCTTGTTTAAATCTAGTAAGCAGCTTATGTATAATTTTCTTCCAAGATACTGTGTTGAATTCTCAAACAAAGTCTATGAATTGGAAAGTGCAACATATCTGAATTTCTTGTATTATAGTTATGGTTATAGTGATTTCTTGAATATAAGAATATCAAAAGAGAGCTTGAAATTCTGCCTTAAAACATTAAACGTCTCAGCACAAAAATTATTTTTCAAACAAGAACACATCATCGGAAAAATCAATGTCACAATCAAAAAGAAAAAATAAACACTCAAACACTAACTAAAATGAGTAAAAACGTTAAGTAATGTAGTAATAAAAAGAATAATGATTAACTAGATAGATGAAAACATCAAGCTTTCATGGGTTATAAGTTAAATAAGGTAGAATTGAGTATGCTTCGACTATCAAAGAATTAGTCCTTTAGTATTAATGCTAAAAGAAGCTGTTTACAAAAATCTTTTATCATCAAGTAAACTGTCTTCTTATCCAGTTAACTTTAATGAAGTACGGAAAGTTGAGTGAGCGAAAACACCAACAAATAAAATAATTCTGAGCTACAGAGGGAGTTGCCAGAATATTTACATATCACACAATGTTGAGATGAAGTTTATGTTTTCTTTCATTGAACATACTATGGAGCCAGTTTGTCAAGTAGATGGTATCTAATTACAGCTAGTTGTGTGTAGGATCTGAATATAACATCAATTGAAATTATAAATGCAGTACACAGTGTGTAGTTGTATTAGCGACCTTTGCCAGACAGGATGATTGCAAGGCTTGGTGCGTAAAAGAATTATACATTTTCTGTAAACATAGACTTTATACATAGTGTCTCGCCTCCATTTGCCTTGCTGTTGATTAGATAGGCTGATATTTTATGTATGTCTCTTGTTAGCTCCGGCTGTGAGTGTAGTTACACACTGTGTTCTGAAGTTATGTATTTAAATGTAATACATGACTGGAAGGAATTATATGAGTTTAATAATAAATGATAATATTGAGTAAGGACAGAATTCATAATAAGGTAGAAGTACGCAATACCAAGTTTCACGTAAGTAGCTTTGCTAAGAATAAAGTGAGGGACATTCCCTGGAGGGATATGCACAATCTTTGAACCCAAAGTTGTCTCTGTAGAAATACATTTTCAAGCATGATTTCAAGCCTAGAGCTCTATTTATTCTAGCAATATAATGTGGACAAACAGAATAGAAATTTTATC